>NC_041747.1:15049625-15349625 GCF_004115215.2 Ornithorhynchus anatinus | reverse complement strand
TTCTTGTTGCTCCTGCTTGAACTAAACTGTACGGTGTATTATTTTCTCTCAGTCAGTTGGAAGATGGCAGACCGCCATGACGGCTCCGATGGATTGCCGCCTCAACCAGAAGCTACGTGGATTTATGTGTTGTAAGCCTGCACCCACTCAGGACGATTTTCCTCTTCTGGACACTGGAGAAGAACAGGGAAATTATTCTCCCTTCACCTCTTGTGTGATTTATGGCCAGTCGCTTAGTTCTCTTCTTGCTCCTCAAGCAACCGTACAGCAACGGATGCATCTTATGACCGTTATGCGTCTTATGGCTCTCTGAACAGACCGTGGAGCCACCATTTTCTAGTTTTCCACCTGATCCCTAGCTCTTGCTTGTCTCCAGGGAAGCTTCTGGCAAAACTGATACCATTAAAAAGCCTTCAAGTTCAAGGGCAAAAATGGAGGACGTTGATAATCAATCGGTTAATGGTATTTACTGAATGCTTACTATGTGCAGAGCACTGTACTAAGGGCTTAGGAGAGTTCAGTGCAACAGAGATGGCAGACACATTCCCTGCCCACAACGGACTTAGCGGGGAGACAGACAGTAATATGAATATACAATTTATAACATATAATTTAAAGATATGTACATAAGCGCTCTACATAAGCGAGTGTGGGTGGGGTGAATATCAAATGCCCGAGGAAGCAGGGGAAGAGAGGGCTTAGTTAGGGAAGACATCTTGGAGGAGATGTGACTGTAATAAGGTTTTGAAGGTGAGGCGAGTTGGGGGTCTGGCATATAGGGAGGGAGCGGGAGTTCCCGGTTAGGAGGGGGACAGGGGAAAGGTGTCAGCAGTGAGATGGGGGTGAGCAAGGAGCGAAGCGTGCAGGCCGGGATGAGTTGGAGATCAGTGGGGAGAGCTGATTGAGGGCTTTAAAACCAATGGTTAGAGGTTTCTGTTTGATGCGGAGGTGGATGGGCAGCCACTGAAGGTTCTCGAAGAGTGGGGAGACACGGACTGAATGTTTCTGTTGAAAAATGATCCGGGCAGCAGAGTGAAGTATGGACTGGAGTGGGGAGGGACATTCAATTCAATAGTATTTATTGAGCACTTAGTATGTGCAGAGCACTGTACTAAGAGCTTGGGAATGGACAATTTGGCAACAGATAAAGACAATCCCTGCCCATTGATGGGCTCACAGTCTAATTGGGGGAGACAGATGGAAAAAAAAACAAGACAACTTAATCAAGATAAATAGAATCAAGGGGATGTACACCTCATTAACCAAATAAAAAGGGTAATAGAAATATATCCAAATGAGCACAGTGTGGAGGGGAGGGGAAGGGAGGGGGGAGGAGCAGAGGGAAAAGGGGGAAAGGGGGGAAAGGGGAATTAGCTGAGGGGAGGTGAAGGGGGGGGGCAGAGAGGCAGCAGAGGGAGCAGAGGGAAAAGGGGAAGCTCAGTGTGGGAAGGCCTCTTGGAGGAGGTGAGCTCTCAGTAGGGCTTTGAAGAGGGGAAGAGAGTTAGTTTGGCGGAGGTGAGGAGAGAAGGCATTCGAAGACAGCGGTTGGATGTGGGCCAGAAGTCGACGGTGGGATAGGTGTGAACAGGGGACGGTGAGGAGGTGAGCGGCAGAGGAGCGGAGCGTGCGGGGTGGGCAGTAGAAAGAGAGAAGGGAGGAGAGGTAGGAGGGGGCATGGTGATGGAGAGCCTTGCAGCCCAGAGTGAGACAGAGGGACAGGAAGCTGGAAGGTCAGTGAGGAAGCAGATGCAACAGTCAAGGCAGGATAGAATAAGTGCTTGGATCAGCATCGTAGCAGTTTGGAGAAGCAGCGTGGCTCGGTGGAAAGAGCACGGGCTTTGGAGTCAGGGCTCATGAGTTCGAATCCCAGCTCTGCCACTTGTTGGCTGTGTGACTGTGGGCAAGTCACTTAACTTCTCTGTGCCTCAGTTCCCTCATCTGTAAAATGGGGATTAAGACTGTGAGCCCCATGTGGGACAACCTGATTCCCCTATGTCTACCCCAGCGCTTAGAACAGTGCTCGGCACATAGTAAGCGCTTATCAAATACCAACAAATACCAACATTATTATGGAGAGGAAAGGGCGGATTTTAGCAGTGCTCTGAAAACAGAATTGACTAGCGGAAATGGTTTACAATATAACCATTAGACTGAAAGCTCCATATTAAAGTGTAATCTTCTTGTGGACAGAGTTTGGGTCTCTTAAGTCCGTTGTACACTCCCAGGGCTCAGTATGATGCTCTGCAAATATAGGCCTTCAACGAATGTTGTCGATTGATTGATTATCTGTTCATTTCACGTGCACCCATTACGCACTTGGCTCCTGAGCGTTCAGACTTCAAGCTTCATTTAAAACCTCGGTTGTGCTTTCCTTCTCCCATTTTTCCTATTGCCCTTACTCATTTCCCCAGTTTCCCAAAATGCTCCTCTCCCGCTCCTCCAGAGAAAGAGAGTGAGACAGTGGTTAACATTGAGACACTGACACTGTGACATTGAGAGCTCACCTCCTCCAAGAGGCCTTCCCAGACTGAGCTTCCCCTTTTCCCTCTGCCTCCTCTGCTCCCTCTCTGCTCCCCCTCTGCCCTCTGCTCCCTCCCCCATCCCCCCCTTCACCTCCCCTCAGCTAAGCCCCCTTTCCCTCTGCTCCTCCCCGTCTCCCTTCCCCTCCCCTCAGCACTGTGCTCATTTGTGTATATTTTTATGACTCTATTTTGTTAATGAGGTACATCCCCTTGATTCTATTTATTGTGATTATGTTGTCTGGATTCTGTCCGTCTGTCTCCCCCAGTTAGACTGTGAGCCCGTCATTGGGCAGGGATTGTCTCTATCTGTTGCCGAATTGTCCATTCCAAGCGCTTAGTACAGTGCTCTGCGCATAGTAAGCGCTCAATAAATACTGTCGAATGAATGAATGAGTCTTCCTGCTTGGGGCTGCCTTGGGAAAAGTCTTGCCAAAAGAGTCCCGAGATGCTTGAAGCAAACCACTGAACAATCACTTTTCCTCCCATAGGGATGCTTCATTCATTCATTCATTCATTCATTCATTCATTCGTATGTATTGAGCACTTACTGTGCGCAGAACACTGTACTAATCGCTTGGAAAGGCCAATTCGGCAACAGATAGAGACAATCCCTACCCAACAACGGGCTCACAGCCTAGCAGCGGGAGACAGACGACAAAACAAGGCGCTCTCTGGCAATAAGGCCAAAGCCAGCATCATGCACCTTCTTAATATGGAGCCTTCTTCGTTTCTGTCTTACTTCACTGAAATCAGTTATTGAGATCAAACACGATCTAAGGACTCACCCAGACACTATTATTTGGTCACCTTTCTCTGCAAAAGAAACAAGAATAAAAACGAAAATCACACAGGGAAGAACAGTTCTCGTCACGTAGAAGTCATACGTCGTCGGTGGGATTTATGTGGGGCTTTGTTAACACCAGCAGCTTCCCCTGGTGAGCCACGGCATAGGGAACACAGAGGACAGAGCTCGCTCCAAATCGGGCACCTTTATTCTCCCTCCCTCCCGGGAAGGATCAATACAGGACCACCAGGCCAGGGACTGAGCACTGGGCGCTTACACGGATAGGGATTTAACACACCCTTTCGTCTGCATAAACCTGCTCCCCTGGTGACACTGTCAGCTCCCCTCGGCCCTCCTGAAGATGCTCCCTCCGGAGCGAACCCTCATCAGTCCTCTGGCTGTCAGGTTCTGTGGCTTCTCGTTGGTTGTTGAGCATGAAGTTGGCATCCCTCGTTCTCCCGTGGCCCCTGTTCGCCGCTCTTAATCCCTCCTCCAACGGTCTGTTGATCTCCAGCTCCTGGCCCGATCCGCCATCTTGGAGCCATGTGGAGGAACAGGGGGCATCCCCCAAATACCAAGGTTTTGGGGAACCACTGGGCGCCAGAGTCGATCCCAAGCAGTGATGGGGCGGAGGTGGCAGGTGTCCTTCAGGAGACAATGTGGGCTGCACGCTGGGGCTGGGGGATGTGCTGCGACCCCCCGGTGTTGGGGTGTGTGTGTTGGGGGGAAGGGGTGGAAGTCCCAGGCCTCTGGAGCCGGTTAGACAGTGGAGTCGGCCCCGCGATTCGGGGCAGAGGTCCTGGGCTGTGGAGTCGGGCACACGGCAGAGCCTGAGGTGGGCAAGGGGAGCAGGTGCCACCCTTGAAAAAACAGCGAGGTGATACCTGGGACTTCCCGTCAAGAATTGTAATAAAGTATCATCCTTCCCACTCATCACCGGCTCCACAAGGACGTCTTCTTGGCTTTGACTCACACGATGGAAATCCTGTGGTTCTGCTAATCGAAGCTAGGTTAGGCTAACCAGAACTGAACATCATTCTACTGCTGGTTTGTCTCTCTACCCAGGGAGCGCACCCGGATCCTGGACCTGTGACTACCGCCTCTCTAGGGATGATTCCCAGCTCTCCGTCTCCAGCCCTGATCTCTCTTCATCTCTGCGGTCTCGCGTTTCCTCGTGCCTTCAAGTCATCTCTACTTGGACGTCCTGCGGTCGCCTCAAACTTAACTTGCCCCAAACAGAACTCCTTATCTTCCCACCAAACCCTGTCCTCCCCATGACTTTCCCTTCACTGTAGACAGCACCACCATCCTTCCTGTCTCACCAGCCTGTGACCTTGGTGTGATCCTTGACTCCTCTCTCTCATTCAACCCACGGAGTCAATCCATCACAACCATCCATCAGTCGCTCCTTCACAACATCACTAAAATCTGCCCTTTTCTCTCCATCCAGTTACCATGTTAATCCAGTAACTCATTCTATCCCTCTTTGATTATTTTATCAGCCCCCTTGCTGGCCTCCCTGCCTCCTGTCTCTCCCCACTCCAGTCCATAGTTCACTCTGCTGCCCAGATCATTTTTCTACTGAAACATTTAGGCCACATTTCCCCACTCCTCAAGAAACTCCGGTGGTTGCCCATCCACCTCCGCATCAAATAGAAACTCCTCACCGTTGACTTAAAAGCATTCAATCACCCCCACCTCCCTCCCCTCGCTACTTTTCTGCTACAACCCAGTTCGTTCCTCTCACTGTACCTCAGTCTCATTTATCTCACCGTCAACCTCTCACCCACATCCCGCTTCTGTCCTGGAACACCCTCCCTCCTCACATCCGATAGACAATTACTCTCCCCCTCTTCAAAGCCTTATTGAAGGCACATCTCCAAGAGAACTTCACTGACTAAGCCCTCCTTTCCTCTTCTCCCACTCCCTTCTGCATCACCCTGAATTGCTCCCTTAATTCATCCTCCCTCCCAGACCCACAGGACTTATGTATATATCTGTAATTTATTTACTTGTATTAATATCTGTCTCCCCCTCTAATCAGACCCTCGATCGTATTTATCAAGCACTCGCTGTGTGCAGAATACTATACTAAGCACCGAGAGTACAGTATAACAATAAACAAACACATTCCCTGCCCATATCAGGTTTACATATCGAGTTTACATGCATATTGAATTTATAATGTCTAAAGGGGAGACAGACATTAAAAATCAATAAATTGCAGATTTATTCTAGACCGTAAGCTCGTGGGCAGAGAATATGTCTGTTTATTGTTATATTGTACTCTCCCAAGCACTTAGTACAGTGTTCTGCGTAGAGTAAGCACTCAATAAATGCGATTGACTGATTTCGAAGATCAATCAATCAATTAATATTCATCGGGCTGCTATTGTGTGCAGTGTGTTGGCGTAAGCACTTGGGAGAGATCACCTTACAATCTATTGAGAGAGATAGTCCTTAAAGTAATCTTTCAATTGATCGATTGTATTTATTGAACACAGTGCGTTCAGAGCTCTGTACGAATCGCTTGGGAGAGTATGACATAACGGAGTTGGAAGATGCCTTCCCAGCCCACAAGGACCTTAAAGTAAATTAAAGATAAGAGGAAGTAATGAAGTAGATAGATTTAAAACCTTTATATGAATACCCTTTATATGTGGGATTTTACTCTTTATTCACCTCAGCCCCACAGCACTCATCTACATATCCATCATTTATTTTAGTGCTTGTCTGCCCTTCTAGACTGAAAGCTCCTTAGGGCAGGAAACATGTCTACCAACTCGGGTATACTGTGCTCTCCCAAACACTTAGTTTAGCGTTCAATAAATATGAATGATTGGATACATAGATAAGTGCCTCAGGCCATGGCGATACTTAAGCATTTAGGTGTAGACTGTAAATTCCTTGTGGGATTGAGTCTAATAACAGACCATTTGCCTGCTTTCTCAACTTGGGCGAGTCACTTGACTTCTCTGTGCCTCAGTTTCCTCATCTTTAAAACGGGAGTGAAATACCTTCATTCAGTCAATCGTATTTATTGAGCGCTTACTGGGTGCAGAGCACCGTACTAAGTGTTTGGAATGTACAATTCGGCAACAGATAGAGACAATCCCTGCCCAACGACGGGCTCACAGTTTAAAAGAGGGAGACAGACTACAAAACGAAACAAGTAGGCAGGCACTAATAATAATGATAATGTTGGTATTTGTTAAGCGCTTACTATGTGCAAAGTACTGTTCTAAGCACTGGGGTAGATACAGGGAAGTCAGGTTGTCCCACATAGGGCTTACAGTTTTAATCTCCATTTTACAGATGAGGTGACTGAGGCACGGAGAAGTTTAATGACTTGCCCACAGTCACATAGCTGACAAGTGGCAGAGTTGGGATTCGAACCCATGATCCCTGACTCCCAAGCCCATGCTCTTTCCACTGAGCCACGCTGCTTCTACTGAATACCTATTCTCCCTCCTACTTAAGCTGAGCCCCATAAAGGGACAGGGACTGTTTCCGACCTGATTATAGCACTTAATACAGTGCTCTGCGCAGGGTAAGTGCCCAACAAATACCATTGATGATTATCCCCTATCTCAGTGCTCGGAACATAGTAAGGGCTTAACAAATACAATTGTTATTATTATATAAAGATCACACCGGGAGAGGCCCCTTTAATAACACAGAGAAAGTATATAAATCAGAGGAGGTTATGTGCTTCATTTTGCAATATTTGTGCAGAAAATTCATTGTCATGTTTACTGAGTGCTTACTGTGTGCAGAGCACAATACTAAGCATTTGGGAAAGTACTGAACAGTGAGAAATGGTGACATTCCCTGCCCACAACGAGGATAAATAAAACTACAGCTATTCATTCAATAGTATTTATTGAGCGCTTACTATGTGCAGACCACTGTACTAAGCACTTGGAATGTACAATTCGGCAACAGACAGAGACAATCCCTGCCCAGTGACGGGCTCACAGTCTAATCGATCTATACATAAGGGCGCTGGGGCTTGGAAGGGGGAAGAGCAAAGGGAGCAAGTCAGGGCAGATAAGGAAAAGTGGGACAGTGTGGAGGGCTTCTTGGAGGAGGACCTTCAATAAGGCCCTGAAGCAGGAGAGAGTGGTTCTCTGTCAGATTAGAGGAGGGAGGGCATTCCAGGCCAGAGGCAGGACGAGGGCTAGGGGTCGGCGGCGAGATAGGCAAGATCAAGGCACAGTAAGAAGGTTATCACTAGAGGAATAAAGTGTGCAGGCTGGGTTGTAGAAGGAGAGAAGCGAAGTGACGAAGGAGGGGACAAGGTGATTTGTTGCTGAACTGTACTTCCCAAACGCTTAGTGCAGTGCACACAGAAAGAGCTCAATAAATCCGATTGAATGAATGAACGAATGGAGTGGTTTAAAGTGGATGGAGAGGAAGTTTTGTTTGACGTGGAGGTGGATGGGCAACCACTGGAGTTTTTTGAGGAGTGAGGTGACGTATCCAGAACGTTCTTATAGAGAAATGATGCGGGCAGCAGAGTGAAGTATGGACTGGAATGGGGAAAGACGAGAGGCTGGGAGATCAGCAAAGAAACTGATGCAGTAATCCAGGCGGGATAGAATGAGTGATTGTAATAATGCGGTAACAGTGTGGATGGTGAGGAAAGGGCAGATTTTAGCCATGTTGTGAAGGTGGGACTGATAGAGAAGCAGCATGGCTCAATGGAAAGAGTCTGGGCTTTGGAGTCAGAGGTCATGGGTTCGAATCCCGGCTCGGCTACTTGTCAGCTGTGTGACTTTGGGCAAGTCACTTAACTTCTCTGTGCCTCAGTTACCTCATCTGTAAAATGGGGATTAAGACTGTGAGCCCCACGTGGGACAACCTGATTCCCCTTTGTCTACCCCAGCGCTTAGAACAGTGCTCGGCACATAGTAAGCGCTTAACAAATACCAACATTATTATTATTAGGATTTGATGGTGGATTGAATATGTGGGTTCAGTGAGAGACAGGAGTCAAGAATAACGCCAAAGTTACAGGCCTGTGAGACGGGAAGGATCCCGGTGTCATCTACAGTGATGGAAAAATGGGGGGGAGGACGGCGTTTGGGTGGGAAGATGAGGAGCTCTTTTTTGGATATGCTAAGTTTGAGGTGATGGGAGGACATCCAAGGACGTCCAAGAGAGGGAGAGTGATGTAGTTGAAGCCATGGAGTGAATGAGCTCTCCCAGGGAGTGGGTATAAATGGAGATTAGAAGGGGGCCCAGAACTGAACCTTGAGGGATCCCCACGGTTAGCGGGTGGGAGACCGAGGAGGAGTCTGCGAAGAAGACTGAGAAGGAATGGCCAGACAAATAAGAGGAGAACCAGGAGAGGACAGAGTCCGTGAAGCCAAGGTTGGATAACGTTTCCAGGAGAAGAGAGTGGTCCACAGAGTCGAAGGCAGCTGAGAGGTCGAGGAGGATTAGGATGGAGTAGAGTCCATTGGATTTGGCAAGAAGGAGGTCACCGGTGACTTTGAGAGGGCGGTTTCTGGGGAGTGAAGGGGACGGAAGCCAGATTGGAGGGGGTCAAGAAGAGAACTGGAGGAGAGGACTTTGAGACAGTGGGTGGAGACAACTTGCTCAAGGATTCTGTAGAGGAATGGTAGGAAGGAGAAGGGGTGATAACTGGAGGGAGCCTTGGGGTCAAGGGGGTGCAGTTAAGATAGGGGAGACTTGGGCATGTTTGAAAGCAGTGAGGAAGAGGCCATTGGAGAGGGAGTGGTTGAAGACGGCTGTCGGGGAGGGAAGATGAGAGGCGGTGAGATTTTTGATGAGGTGCAAAGGAATGGGGTCCGATGTGGAGGGGGTGGCTTTTGAGAGGAGACAGGAGATCTCCTCTAGAGAAACTACTGGGAAGGATGAAAGAGTTGAAGAGGGGGCCAGAAGGGGGGGACTGAGGAGGGGCAGGGGCAAGTTTAGGGATCTCACACCTGATGGTGTCAATTTTCTTAATAAAGTAGGTGGCCAGGTCACTGGGGGCAAGGGGTGGGGGAGGTGAGGGATAGGGGGCCTGAGGAGGGAATTAAATGTTTGGAACAACTGGAGAGGGTTCAAATAAGGGGAGAGAAATCGTTTTGCCGGGCAGAGGAGAGGGAAGAGTTAAAGCATGCAAGGATAAACCTAAAGTGAACAAAATTAGCCTGATATTTAGATTTCTGCCAGCAGTGCTCTGTGGGTTGAAGCGCAAGAGGGAAGGAGGTGGACAGTGCAGGTGATCCAGGCTGTGGGTGAGCGGTAAGAGATCAACGAAGGGATAGGGGAGTAAGTGAGTTGAGTTCCGGAGAGAGGGTGGTGTTGGGAATGTCTGTTTGGTCATCAAGGATGAGTAGTTTGGGTATGGAGGCTCCGTGGGGCATGATGAGTTGAGAAAATTGGATGGGGTCCAAGAACTGGAGGTCTCTGCTCGGGGGGAGAGTACAGATTTATGGGGAGGAGGTGTGTAGGAGAGGAGGCAAGTGAGGAGGTTTTGGTCAGATAGGGGATTTCAGAGTGGGTGAGGGTAGGGATTGTGCAGTGTTTAGAGATGATGAGATTCAGTGTATGTTTAAGTTGATGAATGGGTGAGGTGGGGTGGAGCAGGAGGTCAACAGAGTTGAGCGATAGAAGGCGGGCGGAAGAAGCGTCATCAGGAACATCTATGTGGATACCGAAGTCCCTAAGATCAAAGTGGGCATGGAGAAAGACATAGGGAATATAAGAAAGGGATAAAAACGGTTAAAGAAGTTGGAGGTGGGACCTGGAGGGCGGTAGATGACAGCTACTAGAATATGGAGTGGGTGGTAGAGGCGGATGAGATGGGCCTCAAAGGAAGGGAAAGAGAGGGATGGGGGAGTTGAAATGGCGCGAGAAGGAAGCCGACACCTCCTCCTTTCCCAGTAAGTCTGGGCGAGTGGGAGAAGATGGGGCCCCCTCTGGAGAGAGCAGCAGGGGAGACCTCGTCGTCTGGGGAGAGCCGGGTTTCAGGGATGGGGAGGAGGAGGAATGCCCGACACGGGAACAGAGGATAGGACATCTCGTGGCTCAGTGGAAAGAGCACGGGCTTTGGAGTCAGAGGTCAAGGGTTCGAATCCCTGCCTCAGTTACCTCATCTGTAAAATGGGGATCAAGACTATGAGCCCCACGTGGGACAACCTGATTCCCCTGGGTCTACCCCAGCGCTTAGAACAGTGCTCGGCACATAGTAAGCGCTTGACAAATACCAACGTTATTATTATGAAGGGGAGCTGCCCTATGATGGAGCAGGGGCTCCACAGGCCACACTTGGCAGAAGCTGTGGAGGGGGAGGTCAGGGAGGAGACAGCGTGAGAGCTGGAGAGGGTTTGGATGGGAGCGAGTTGACGGGGCCGGGACAGGAAGGCCGGGATGGGGCGGGGAGGAGGGGTGGGAGCCGGGCAGGACTCGGTGAGGGGGCGTTGGACGGGAGCTAGTCGACGTTACTCTGGGAATTGATTTTGGTGAGAAAACCCACCAGAGGAGGCCAGACTAGAGAGGGCTCAGCCCCCACACCGTCGAGGGCTCCCATCGAAACCTCTCCCGGCCAGACGGGCCGAGCAAAGACGGAAGAGCAGCCGCAGCCAAGGGCACCAACGGTAGCACCGCGTGACCCTCAGAAGTTAGTCTGTTACCTTGGATCTCTCTTGAGAAAGGGGTTGCCCACCCCCCGGCCAGGACCAGCTTCCTGTAGTTCCGCCAGGCACCTTGCAGGCAACCTACTCTGACAACCCCTCAAAACCTGGGAAGGCTACAGGGGTTGGTAGATAAGGAAGGAGCAGAAAACTGCCCCCTCCAAGAGTTGGCTCATTCATTTACCCTCACACGGCCGTCTTGGTCCGTTGACTCTGTTGCTGTCGGCAGTCCTCTGTTAGCCACGTCCCCCCGGCTAGATTCTGAACCCCAAAGCAGCGTGGCTCAATGGGAAGAGCCCGGGTTTGGGAGTCAGAGTTCATGGGTTCGAATCCCGGCTCTGCCACTTGGCAGCCGTGTGACTGTGGGCGAGTCACTTCACTTCTCCGGGCCTCAGTTCCCTCATCTGTAAAATGGGGATTAACTGGGAGCCTCCCGTGGGACAACCTGATGACCCTGTATCTACCCTAGCGCTTAGAACCGTGCTATGCACATAGTAAGCGCTTAACAAATACCAACATTATTATCAATGTGTTACGGTTGTCCCGACTCAGTGATAACCCAGAAGCAGCATGGTGTCGTGGATAGAGCACGGGCCTGGGAGTCAGGAGGTCATGAGTTCTAATCCTGCCTTTGCCACCTTTCTGCTGGGTGACCTGGGGTAAGTTACTTCTCTTCTCTGTGCCTCATTTACCTCATCTGTAAAACGGGGATCCAGATTGGGAGCCCCATGTGGGATGGGGACTGTGTCCGACCCGATTTGCTTGTATCCACCCCAGCGCTTATCGCTTAACCAAAACCAAAGTTATCATTGTTACACAGAAAGAACTTAATAAATACCAAAACTAATAATAATAATAATAATATTGGTATCTGTTAAGCGCTTACTCTGTGCAGAGCACTGTTCTAAGCGCTGGGGGAGATGCAGGATCATCAGGTTGTCCCACGTGAGGCTCCCAGTCTTCATCCCCATTTTTACAGATGAGGTAACCGAGGCACAGAGAAGTTAAGTGACTTGCCTACAGTCACCCAGCTGACAAGTGGCAGAGCCGGCATTCGAACCCATCACCTCTGACTCCCAAGCCCGGGCTCTTAATAATGTTGGTATTTGTTAAGTGCTTACTATGTGCAGGGCACTGTTCTAAGCGCTGGGGTAGATACAGGGTCATCAGGTTGTCCCACATGGGGCTCACAGTCTTAACCCCCACTTTACAGATGAGGTAACTGAGGCACAGAGAAGCGAAGTGACCTGCCCACAGTCACACCGCTGACAAGTGGCAGAGCCGGGATTCAAACCCATGATTTCTGACTCCCAAGCCCGGGCTCTTGCCACTGAGCCACACCCAGGAGGCAAATATTGCAAACAGCATCAAGTTAACGTGGAGTGTAGAAAGAATCTTCCGCAAGAGAATATTAATGGTTGCAAGTTTATTTGATACAGAATTGCATACTCAAGTCTATTCCAGTGTCGTCATTTAGATCAAACCAATATGAAGCCCAACCGCAGTTTGGAATAAAGACACTGAGCTAATCCTTCAGCCTGAGGCTTCATTTTCCATTGAATTCTAGGAAAGAAAGGAAAAGGAAAAACAGAATATATCAGCCTAAAGAGAAAAGTCTGAGAGCGTCTATGTGATTGAAGTTTATAAATCGGGAGGGGCATGGATAGGCCAAACCTGGCAATGTTGTCTAAATCCCTCAACATCAGTATTTGGGAGGAAATAACTTCACTGTGGATAGAGCCCGGGTCTGGGCTCAAGGCTTCTAATCCCGCCTCTGCCACTTGTCTGCTGTGTGACCTTGGACAAGTCACTTCACTTCTCTGGGCCTCAGTTCCCTCATCTGGAAAATGGGGATTGAGACTGTGAGCCTCCCATGGGCCAGGGACTGTGTCCAACTCAATTTGCTTGTCTCCACCGCAGCGCTCAGTAAAGTGCCTGGCACATATAGTGTCAGAGAACCACATACAGAGCCATATATGGATAGAGCCATATAGTGCTTCGCCGCTTCAGAGAAGCAGCAGGGCTCAGTGGAAAGAGCACGGACTTGGGAGTCCGAGGTCATGCGTTCGAATCCCGGCTCCGCCACTTGTCAGCTGTGTGACCGTGGGCCAGTCACTTCACTTCTCTGGGCCTCAGTGACCTCATCTGGAAAATGGGGATTAAGACTGTGAGCCTCACGTGGGACAACCTGATCAGCCCGGCTCTCCCCCAGCGCTTAGAACAGTGCTCTCTGCACATAGTAAGCGCTTAACAAATACCAGCATTATCATATAGTAAGCGCTTGGAAAATACCGTCATTATTATGATGATGGTTTTACGCAGACCTACTGAGAGAATGGGGAGAATCCTGGATGGGGGAGACCGCACGGGCCCTTTGACCCAGATAAATGGCTGTCTACCAACGGTCAGGGTGGATTTCACCCCAGCAGGAAGTGACTTAGAAAATTTCATTTTGTAAATGCGCTGGGGATGGGGTTTATGTGACTGCCTGGCCCCCAGTGATATAAGAGGGCTGCTCCCCCCAAAAGGGAGCAGACCCTCCGATAACTGGGATTTCAGGATAAGCTGGTCACACTTCAAACACCATTTCGGGCAGGGTGAAGAGAAATGGCCACAGCCACGCATCTGCACATTGTGTGGAAATGGTCTATCACTGCCTGAATGTCCAAGTCGGCTCAAGGGCTTGGTGGGGAGGTGAATATCCTGGCAGGCCTCGGTCTCCTCACTTTTTCTTCCCCTTAGCCTGCTAGCTGGTAGAGTGCGTTCTTTAGCCTCCAACCCTGGAACTATGAGCTTGCCCCTGGATCCTCACATACTCTCCTCTCCCTGGAGAAATTGTGGACTAACAGTGACCACCAGGCAGCAAGAAGCACTGAGGGAATTCCAAAACTGGGGACCTGAGAGGGGAGGAGGCAGGGGGAGCCCGACGAGTGTTCCGTGGGTAGGCTGGGAGTTAGGGTTTGACTGGAAGGTGAAATTAATCGACAGTATTTAATGATTCATTGCCTACTTTGTGCAGACCACACCCTTTTACTAAGCGCTTGAGAAGAGTACAGCAGTGTACATGACCCCTGTCCTCGAGGAACTAGTGGAGGAGCTTACGAAAAAATGGTCTGGACCATGGATGGCCTTGCCTAGAGCAATGAGGAGTCTGAGAATTATCCCATTCCAGCATTGATGTACAGTTTATTGAACTTCTTGCATGTCTGCATTCCCCATTCCTAGACTGCAAGTCCTCTGTGGGCCAAATAATAATAATGTTGGTATTTGTTAAGTGCTTACTATGTGCAGAGCACTGTTCTAAGCACTGGGGGAGATACAGGGTTGTCCCACGTGAGGCTCACAGTCTTCATCCCCATTTTTACAGATGAGGTCACTGAGGCCCAGAGAAGTGAAGTGACTTGCCCACGGTCACCCAGCTGACGAGTGGCAGAGCCGGGGGTCGAACCCATGACCTCTGACTCCCAAGCCCGGGGTCTTTCCACTGAGCCACGCTGCTTCTCGGTTACCATGTCCGAGTCAATATTCTTGTACCTTTCCTCAGGGCTCAGTGAAGTGCTGAGTACAGGGCTTAGTAAGTTTTTTCTATAAAACCCTTCGGTCCATGTTTCCCTACTCCTCAAAAAACCCCAGTGGTTACCACCCACCTCTGGATCAAAGAGAAACTCCTTACTTTCAGCTTTAAAGTACTCAATCCCCTTGCCCTTTCCTATGATTTCCTACTACAACCCAGCATATTGACTTCACTTCTCTAAAGCCAACCTACACGCTGTACCTCGATCTCGTCTACTTCGTCTAATTCATCCCCGACTCCTCGTCCACAACCTCCATATTTGTCAGACCATCACTCTCCCCACCTTCAAAAGCTTATTAAATTCACATCTTCTCCAAGAGGCCTTCCAAGACTAAGCCGTCATTTCCCTATTTTCCCTCCCTTCTGTGTCATCTTGCACTTGGATTTTGTACCCTTTCTTCACCCTCAGTCCTACAGCATTTATCTACCTATTCATAACTTCTCTCAATATCTGTCTCCCTCTTTAGACTGTAAGCTCCTTGAGGGCAACCAGGATGTCTAGCAACTCTGTTATATTGCACTCCCCCGAGTGTCAACACTGTACATTAATCTGCACGTAATAGCGCTCAAGAAATATGATTGATTGACTGCCCTCAAAATTGCTGGTGCTTAACAAACAGTAAAGAAAATAAAAGCAAATGATACTGCCTCCCCAAATCTGTGAGCAAATTGGGATAGTCTCCTGATTTTCTCCATGGGTTGAATCTTCCCATTCTAGAGAGAAAGAAGGGAGAGAGGGAGATAAAGAGAGAGAACTGTGTATGAAGCAAAAATAGGAGAAGGAAATAGGTAAAGTCGGAGAGGCATATTAGCTATTAGCAGAGTTACTTGGGCCTTTAAAAACAACTAACCACCTCCTCATTAGAATCTGAAGTGTATAGTCACTATGTGCTGCTTCCTTGTTCCTTCCCTTAAAAAAGATTTTCTCTGGAAAAAAAAACAAACTGTGATTGCACGGTATAAATCACCTTTTGGGAGTCCTAGTGGCCACCTTCAATGTTTCTTCCATTTCTAGGCTGAAAATGAAAACACGAGTTAACTAGTGAAGAAAGCATCCAAGAAAATACAGTGTCCACAAGCTTTGAAAATGATATTCCTATTCTCCTAGGAGAGACGGAAAGGCCCACTTCTCTAACTGGATCGATAGCAAAGACAATGGCATCCTAGACAGAGTCCAAGCTGGCGAAAGCCACTCAAGTGCTGACGGCTTGTTCTACGGGTCTCTAACCCCAAAGCACGTGGGTTCAGATTCCATTTCAGCATCATTTAGGCTACGGGAAAGGGCCTTTTTTCTTGTCTCAAAATGGATTGACAAAGGCAGAGGGAAGTGTGGAAGCCCTTGAACCCTCGTGGTCAGACACTGAGCCAAAGAAACCCGGTGTCACGATCCTGCAGTTTTTGTTTTCAATCCCAAACCACAAAGCTCCACTTTTCCTGAAGTCCCAGGCTCCCACCTTTCGGAACTGTGGGAGAATCACAGATTCAGTTCCTAATGAGTAGTGGTTCATTCATTCAATAGCATTTATTGAGCGCTTCTATGTGCAGAGCACTATACTGAGCGCTTGTTCCTAACCCCATCTGGATCGTGGCTCTGCCCTAGCTCATCCCACCTCTGGGGCAACTGTGTAGGTGGTTGTAAGTTCAGTAGGATTTGAAAATGAGGAAAAGTACCCTGAAAAGGAAAAAAGATTGTCCCGTGGAACCAGGGCTATCCTGAAAAGGAAAAACATAAACAGTTAAGGAGGCACATTAAAAGGTGATTTTCTAGCCCTGCCTTTTGAGGCTAATAATAATGTATTATTATGATTATGATATTATTATTATAGTATTGATTAAGTGCTTTTTATGTGCTTATCTCTGTACTAAGCGATGGGGTAGATTCAAGATAATCGGGTCAAGCACAGTCCCTGGCTCTCAATGGGCTCACTGTCTAAAGGGGAGGGGGAACAGGTATTGAATCCCCATTTTACAGATGAGGAAACCGATGCCCAGAAAGGTCGAATGACTTGCCCAAGGTCACCCAACAGGCAAGCGGCAGAGCCAGAATTAGAATCCAGGTCCTCTGCCTCCCAGACCCATGCTTTGGCCACTCAGTGTCTGACTGATAGAGCCCCTGCCACACAAAAGGTTAATTGCTAAAAGGGGCTGGGCTCAAATGCCTCATAATAATAATAATGATATTAGGACTTGGGAAGCGCTTACTATGTGCCGAGCACCGTTCTAGGCACTGAAGTAGAGACAAGTCAATCAGGTGGGACACAATCCCTGTCCCACATGGGGCTCACAGTCTTAATCTCCATTTTACAGACGAGGTAACTGAGGCCCAGATAAGTTAAGTGACTTGCCCAAGGTCACACAGCAGACGTGTGGCGGGATCAGAATTAGAACCCCGATCCTTCTGACTCCCGGGCCCAAGCTCTATCCACTGAGCCACGCCGCTTTCCACTAAGCCACCTACGAAGGCTGTATGTATCATACAGTATAATTGTTGCTGTCATTCAAGAAGCTAAATGATCCGAATATTTTTTGTTTTCTGAACCCAGGTCGAGCTCAGCTACAATTAAAATTCCACATCAAGAAAACGAAACCAAAATTGGACAAGCCAAATGCAATTCCATCCCAAATTTTCTGGTGGGTTTTCTTCCCAACATAGAATTAGTAATGGTAATTATTAAACACATCCTGAGTGTGACACACATTTCTTAGAACTCGAAGTGATGCCCTATCTGCATCCCAGAGGTAAAATGGTTTGCCGAAGGTCACCGAGTGGTCAGAATGATCAAAGTTAACCCAGGAAAACCCCAAAATTAGTGTACTGTTCTTTATGCTTCAGGAAAACACATTCGAGATTACATCGGGGAAGAGAATTCCCTCTAAGAACCAGCGATAGGACAACTTCAAAACGACTAAGCTCCCAGCTTTCTTCTCTTCCAACAGTTTTTTAAATGCTTATTACGTGTCAAGGACTGTTTTAAAAGCTGGGGTGGATATAAGTTAATCAGGCAGAACCCAATCTGTGCCCCATATGGGGCTCACAGTCTAAGGATAATAATAATAATAATGGCATTTGTTAAGCGCTAACTACGTACCGAGCACTGTTCTAAGCGCTGGGATAGAAACAAGGTAATCAGGTTGTCCCACGCGGGGCTCACAGTCTTAATCCTCCTTTTACAGAGGAGGTCACTGAGGCACAGAGAAGTTAAGTGACTCGCCCAGAGTCACACAGCAGACAAGTGGCGGAGCCAGGATTAGAACCCATGTCCTCTGGCTCCCCAGCCCGGGCTCTTTCCACCAGGCCACGTTGCTTCTAAGGATAATGGGGCTGAAAGGGTTGATGAGGAGGTTGGGGCTGGAGACAGCATTTTCAGTCAAATCTTTCCTAAAAGTAGTTATTTATAATGGATCTACTGTAGTCAACACACTGGGGAATAGACTGGTAAGAATTAGATGCAGTCCCTGACCCCCAGAGAGCTCACAATCTAAAGAATGATGGTGATGATGATGTTGATAACAAAAAATAACAACAGTTCCCTCATTACTGAGATCTAGCAGTGAACAAATTTGAATTGTTAGCTTACCTTCTTTAAAAACTCCACTGGAGCAATCTGGGGGTCCTGCCACATGACAAAATCAGTTAATTCCTCAGGCATACAGGGTCCTGAAACTTAAATTTCCTTTTGTACGTTGTCAGGGCTACTGACTCCATTCCAGCTCTGGTTAGCGTAAAGAATTGCAGAAATAAAATAGACTGTGGTATTTGTTAAGCGCTTACTACGTGCAAAGCGCCGTTCTAAGCGCTGGGGGATATAAGGTGGTCCCACGTGGGGCTCACAGTTTTTTAATCCCCATTTGACAGGTGAGGTAACTGAGGCACATGACTTGCCCAAGGTCACCCAGCTGACTGGCGGCGGAGCCGGGATTAGAACCCGTGACCTCTGACTCCCAAGCCCGCGCTCTTTCCACTGAGCCACGCTGCTTCTCTATAAAAGGAAGGGCAATCTGGAGGTGAGTGAGCGGGGCGTGGGATCTTTAAAGGGTTCTACCGAAGGATTAGGTGTAAAATGCACAGGCCCGTCACTTGATTTTATTACAAAATCAGGTTCTTGCAGAGAACGTAACGATTGAATTAGAGGGAGAATGAGCTGCGCTGCTATATTTGATCGGGTTTTCCGTTTATTTCGGTGTCCTTGTGGAATTCCAGTTTCTCCCCAGGTTTGACTGATGGTGCAATTCTGGAGTCTAACCCCTCTCCGCTCCGCTGCTTCCCACCCACCACACGCCTTTCCCATCTACTTGGCCAAAGTGGCTCTTTCGACATAAGAGTGGCCACATCTCAGGGCTGTCAGTGGCCCCAGGAACCGGGCAGGAATGCTCAGTCGGACTGTGCCAAGATGAAAAACAGAGGGTGAGAGGGAGAGGAAAAAGTTCCACCGAGACCCCTCTTGATGTCAGACAAAACATTAACGTTAACGAGGTGTCCATCCCCTGGATTCTATTTATCGTGATTACGTTGTCTTGTTTTTGTCCGTCTCTCTCCCCCGATTAGACTGGAAGCCCGTCAATGGGCAGGGATTGTCTCTATCTGTTGCCGAATTGTCCAGTGCTCTGCACAGAGTAAGCGCTCAATAAATTCTGTGGAATGAATGAATAAATGAATGGTATAAGGAATACACGGAGCAAGATGAGGAGGAGAGAATCAATGTATGCCAAGTTGCTTCGAGTAAAGCCAGAAATCCAGGCCCCGAGGCAAGACCACGCTGTACTTCTAACCGTATGAGTCAGTGGAATAACCCGAGCGTACTTGATGGAGGAATCTTTGCATTCTTCGCTCTGAGAGCTTAGCGGCAAGGCTCATTAAAGGATCCCCAAGGGCCATCTACAAAAAAGAGACAGTGAATGAACGCTAGTTTGTCGCAGAGGACCATCAGAGCAAAAGGCACAGGATATCTCCTTCGAACAAGCCCTTGGAAGACGGCCTGGCCCAAACCCACATCCCTCCGCTCTTGCTTTCAGGACAAACTGATTTAATTTTCAGGATTGTCACTCTTCAATGGAAGCTTAGGGGAAAAACACGGTTTTGCCCTTATCGGGACATTTTTTGCTGTCGGCCAGACTTCCTCTGCCCCGTTTCTCTGCATTACGTTAAGAAGGGCAGAACACGGTCTTTTGAAATAGGATACTTTCACCTCACTTTTATCCATGAGGAGAAGCAGCGGAAAGAGCCCGGGCTTGGGAGTCAGAGGTCATGGGTTCGAATCCCGGCTCTGCCACTTGGCAGCTGAGTGACCGTGGACAAGTCACTTCATTTCTCTGGGCCTCTCATCTGTCAAATGGGGATGAAGACCGGGAGCCTCACGTGGGACAACTTGATAGCCCTGTATCTCCCCCAGCGCTTAGAACAGTGCTCTGCACATAGTAAGCGCTTAACAAATACCAACATTATTATTATTACTATGTACCCACAAACCTGGCGTCAGAGGAAGAGTAAGTGGGTTGAGAAAAGATGACTTTTTCCTGCAAGGATTTTCAAACTTTTTTCTAGCAACCTGTTCTCCGCTATTTTAGGGGCTAGTGTGGAAAGGTCACCAACGATCTCCTTCTTGCCCAATCCGGCGGCCTCTACTCCATCCTAATCGTCCTCGACCTCTCAGACGCCTTGGACACTGCCTTCCATCCCCTCCTCCCGGAAACACCATCCAACCTCGGCTTCGCGGACACCGTCCTCTCCTCTTTCTCCTCCTATCTCTCTGGTGCCTCATTCTCGGTCTATTTCAGAGGCTCCTCCTCTGCCTCCCACCCCTTCAACGTGGAGGTCCCTCAAGGTTCACTCATTCAATAGTATTTACTGAGCGCCTACCGTGTGCAGAGCACCGTACTAAGCGCTTGGAAGGTACGATACGGCAACAGATAGAGACGATCCCTGCCCAATGACGCGCTTACGTCTCATCACAGTTCTGGGTCCCCTTCTGTTCTCCACCTACACCCTCCCCCTTGGAGAACTCCTTCGCTCACATGGCCTCAACTTACCACCTCCGTGGGGATGATGCCAAATCTACATCTTCAGACCTGATCTCTCGTCCTCTCCGCAATCTCACATTTCCTCCTGCTTTCAAGACTTCTCCCGTCACCTCAAACTTAATATGTCGAAAACTTAACTTCTTCTCTTCCCACCCCAACGACTTTCTCAACACTGTGGATGGCACCACCATCCTTCCGGTCTCAAAAGCCCATAATCTTGGCGTTATCCTCGACCCCTCCTCTCTCATTCAACCCACATATTCGATCCATCGCTAAATCCTGTCGGTTCCACCTTCACAACGTCACTAAAATCTGCCCTTTCCTCTCCATCCAAACTGCTATCAGGCTAATCCAATCGCTCATCCTCTCCCTGCCTGAATTACTCTATCACCCTCCTTGCTGACCTCCCTGCCTTCTGTCTCTCCCCTCTCCAGTCCGTACTTGGCCCTGCTGCCTGGATCATCTTTTCATAAAAACGTTCAGGCTACGTTTCCCCATTCCTCAAGAACCTCCAGTGGTTCTCCTACTACAACCCAGCCCGCACACGTCACTCCTCTAATGTTAACCTTCTCCTTGAACCGCAATCTTGTCTATCTCCCCGTCAACCTCTCGCCCATGTCCTGACTCTGGCCATGGAATATCCTCCGCCCTCAAATCCGACAATCACTCTCCCCTCTTCGGAGCCTTACTGAAGGCCCATCTCCTCCAAAAGGTCTTCCTTGACTAAGCCCCCCCTTCCTCTTCTCCCACTCCCTTCTGCATCGCCCTTATCCATCCTCCCTCCCGGCCTCACAACACTTACGTATGTATCTGTGATTGATTTATTTATATTAATATCTGTCATTCCCTCTAGACTGTAAGCTCACTGGCTCAGTGGAAAGAGCCCGGGCTTTGGAGTCAGAGGTCATGAGTTCGAATGCCAGCTCTGCCACTTGTCAGCTGTGTGACTGTGGGCGAGTCACTTAACTTCTCGGTGCCTCAGTTCCCTTATCTGTAAAATGGGGATGAAGACCGTGAGCCCCACGTGGGACAACCTGATTCCCCTGTGTCTACCCCAGCGCTTAGAACAGCGCTCTGCACATAGTAAGCGCTTAACAAATACCAACATTATTATTATTATGGGCAGGGAATATGTCTGTTTATTGCTGTATCGTACTCTCCCCTCTGCTGAGTACAGTGTTCCGCAGCCAGTAATCACTCAAAAATATGACGGGCTGGCTGACTGAAAGACCCCACTCCTTCTGTTGCATTCTCTAGGTCATTTAAAAATCCCCATAAACTATCATCCTATCCTACTTTTCTCATTTAACTTGCCACTATGAATGCCCCACTTAAATGCGCTCTCCGTTTTTTATGGAATTTGTAAAGGGCTGAGCAATCGAGGACTGTTCTAAGCTCTGGGGAAGATACAAATGAATCAGACTAGACTCTGCCCTTTTCCTGCATGGGGCTCACAGTCTAAGTAGAAGGGAGAACACACAACCTCTTTTCTCTCCTTTTTCAATCAGTGGTATTAACTGAGCGCTTAACTATGTGCCGAACGCTCTATCTCCACCTCTGTTTCTCATATCATGCCAGGAGAGAGCGAGCGGCCCCCTCAATTCCTGGCATATCGGCCAAGGGATTAATCTGAGACCCCTCCCATCGTTGCCTGATTTGACGAAGCTCTTTCTGCAGTCGTTCGCCCCTCTGGATCACTTGTGCAGTTAAATCCTTAGTCTTTAAGCACCTCGCTACTCGCCCCATTCCGCAACGCTTCTAAGTGTTGACTAGGTGCCAGGCACTGTACTAAGCACTGGGGTGGGAACCATTTTATCAGGTTGGACGCAGTCCTTGTCCCAAACTGGGCTCCCCGTCTCGATCCCCATTTTACCGATGATGTAACTGAGGCACGGAGAGGTTACGTGACTTGGTCACACACGTCACACAGCAGACAAGTGGCAGAACCCATATTAGAACTCAGCTCCTTCCGACTCCCAGGCCTGTGTTCTGATGCTTCTCGTAGCCAGAATTGAGAAAACTGTCTCTCTCTTGCTAAACTGCTTGATTCACTAACTTTCGTTCTCCCGAGCCAGACCAAAGCCAAACCGGGGGTTGGTGATGGTGGTGATATTTCTTCAGCGCCGACTCTGTGCCAAGCACTTTACTGGGGTGGATACAAGATAATCAAGGTTGGACACATGGGCCCACGTGAGGCTCACAGTCTTAAAGGAAGGAGAACAAGTATCGAATCCCATATTTGACACAAGAGGAGATTGAGGCCCAGAGAAGCTAAGTGACTAGCCCAAGGTCACACAGCAGGCAACTGGCAGAGCCGGGTTTAGAATCGGATCCTCCAACTCCCAGTCTTTCGGCTAGACCACAGAAATTGCTGCTCCCGAGCAGCAGACCGGTTAACTGCAAGTTTCCCGCGGTCGGGGACCGTGTCTACCAACTCTGTTACGCTGTACTCTCCCAAGCCTTCAGTACAGTGCTCCGCACACGGTACGTGCTCAATAAATACCACTGATTGATCGATTAGAGTCTGGAGACTTGCGGACCCATCGTTCCGTTTTTAAATCAAGGAACGGCTGGGTATGATTGCAAACTAGAAAAGGAGCAAGCACGGTAATAACAATAATCTTGGTATTCGTTAAGCGCTTACTATGTGCAGAGCACTGTTCTAAGGGCTGGGGTAGATACAGGGTGATCAGGTTGTCCCACCTGAGGCTCACAATCTTCATCCCCATTTTACAGATGAGGGAACTGAGGCCCCGAGAAGTGAAGTGACTTGCCCGCAGTCACACAGCTGACCAGTGGCAGAGCCGGGATTTGAACACACAACCTCTGACTCCCAAGCCCGGGCTCTTGCTTTTTGGTTCCTCCACGACTGATAATAATAATAACGTGGTATTTGTTAAGCGCTTACTATGCGCCAAGCACGGTTCTAAGCGCTGGGGTAGAGACAAGGTAAGGGGGGGGGGGTCCAAGGTGGGGCTCACAGTCATAATCCCCATTTTACAGATGAGGGAACTGAGGCACAGAGAAGTTAAGTTCATTCATTTTTTTCAATAGTATTTATTGAGAGCTTACTATGTGCAGAGCACTGTACCAAGCGCTTGCCCAAAGTCACACAGCCGATAAAGGGCGGAGTCGGGATTAGAACTCACGACCTCGGACTCCCTAGCCACTGGGCACTAAGCCACGCCGATAATGGTAACCCTCGTTTTTATCTGCGTTACTATCCTAAGGGTAGGGAGGATATTTCTTCCCCTCATCTGGCCTCCCAGCACCCCTGGGTGCTGATGAGTGACGCGTGTCATTTTATGTCCGGAAGCCACATTCTAGGGAATTCTTTGGGAATTAATCAATAACGTCTATTGAACGACTACCGCGTGCTGAGCAATCAGTCGGGGGTATTTACTGAGTGCTCACTGCATTTATTGCACTGTACTAGACCTTGGGATGGTGCGACATAGCTGAGTTGGTAGACCAGTCCACAAGGAGTTTTCAGTCTAGAGGGGAGGCAGGCAGTGGACTGTACTGAATGCTTGCGAGAATGTTTGTAAATCTACTCGTAGACTCATAATAATAATAACGTTGGCATTTGTCAAGCGCTTCCTCTGTGCAGAGCACTGTTCTAAGCGCTGGGGGAGACACAGGGTCATCAGGTTGTCCCACGTGAGGCTCACAGTTAATCCCCGTTTTACAGTTGAGGTCACTGAGGCACAGAGAAGTGAAGTGACTTGCCCGCAGTCCCCCAGCTGCCAAGTGGCAGAGCCGGGATTCGAACCCATGACCTCTGACTCCCCAGCCCGGGCTCTTTCCACCGAGCTTCTCTCATAATTCACCCTCCCCACCTTCAAAGCCTTACTGAAGGCACATCTCCTCCAAAAGGCCTTCCCTGACTAAACCCCTCCTTTCTTCTTCTCCCACTCCCTTCGGCGCCGTCCCACAGCGCCTGTGATTTATTTTGTACTGACGTCTGTCTAAACCGTAAGCTCACTGCGGGCGGGGAACGTGTCGGTGTGTTGTGTATTGTATTGTCCCAGGCGCTTATTACAGTGCTCCGTACACGGTGAGCACTCAATAAATAGGACTGAATGAATGACCGCATAATCCCCGCCCGTAGGGCGTTAGAGTGTAGGAAGGGGTGACAAACGCTAAAATAAATCAGAGGTAGGAGGAAGGGAATATCGAGCTGTGTATGTGTCAGTGCTACGGAGGGGTCTAAGCATCCGCGTACTCCAGCGCTTAGTACAGCGTTCTGCGCACAGCAAGGGCTCGATAAATCCGATCGGATGAACGAGTCACCCAGCGCGGGTTGCCAATTTTGCGCAGCCGAGGCCTGCTTATGTTATATAGTCCCCGTCCTCCTCTTGAAGGCCGTGCCCAGAACGCTGTACACAAGACCACTGAATCACCAAATCCTCTGTCTTTTGGTTTTAAGACGCGTCTCCCCCTCCCCTCCCTGTACGACTGCCTCTCTCCTGCCTTGAGGTGCTCTTCCAGCCCCCCGGTTGCCCATCACCTCAAAAGCCTCAAGGTAACAGGGTAGAGACCGGAGGCAGGGAGAGATCAGGGAGGAAACAACTATGCTGTGGATAGAGCCCGGGTCCGGGAGTCAGAAGGCGCCGGGTTCTAATCCCGCCTCGGCCACTCGTCTGCTGTGTGACCTGGGGCAGATCGGTTCACTTCTCTGGGCTTCAGTTTCTGTGAAATGGGGATCTACCCGATCTGTATCCACCCCAGCGCTCAGGATGGTGTTTGACACATAGTAAGCGCTTAATACCACAGTTATTACGATCGTTATTATTATTTGGGGGGGGGGGTGTCTCAGAACAGAGGCCGGAGGGGAACGCGGTAGGGAAGGGCTAGGGAAGGGGAGGTAAAGGCAGGGAGGGGGCTGGCACGGCTCCAGGGGGGTGGGGGGCTATTCAGGTTAAATGAGGAGGGATAGGGGTGCCCAGGGAGCCGCAGGGTCAGCAGTTTAAAGGATGGGGAGCGGGTTGAGATAGTAAGGGTAATCATTAAGCATCCACCGAGCGCAGGGCACTGTGCTAAGCACTTGGAAAAGTACTCAAGAAAGGCAATAAAGACAACGTAATGGCTTAAAAGGGTGACAGGGGACAGCACTAGGGCGATCCACAGTGTTCTCGTCAGCTCTCTTTCTCCCCCGCTTTGAAAACTGCCGAGTCTAATTCACAAAGTCCACTCCCAGGCCATTCATTCTTTCATTCAATAGTATTTATTGAGCGCTTCCTATGTGCAGAGCACCGTCCTAAGCGCTTGGAATGGACAACTGGGCAACAGATAGAGCCCATCTTCAAAGTATCCACAGCCACGCATCTCCTGAAGCTTTCTAGCAACCGTCATAATGAGAGATTTGGACGGGAACGCGCGCTGAACTCCCAACCGCATGCATGAACACAGGGGTATTTGTCCTAAATTAAATAGGTTTCGAGAAAATCACGATGATCATGCAGAAATACTGATCTCAGATTCATTCAATAGTATTTATTGAGCACTTACTATGCGCAGAGCACTGTACTGAGCGCTTGGAATGTACATATCGGCAACGGATAGAGACAGTCCCTGCCCATGGACGGGCTTACAGTCTCATTTAACTGGATAGGTTGAATGCTGGGTTCTGAAGCAGTGAAATAAAAACGAAATTTAAAAAAAGCGATTTCGGTCTTCAACACAATTCACACTGAATGGATAACGCCGAGATAAAAGACACTCACCCTTTTAAACATTTCCTGGGTTTTCTAGGAAAGAGAAGAATACGTGCGGGTTACGGAGGATGTCGAGTAAGAAAAAGAACGCAGCGAGAGACGGGAAATGAGCTTACCGTATTTACTTGCAGGCTATTTATTACGGCGGGACCAGATGGCCGTACCTAAACCGGCCATCTCAAAGACAGAGCGATTCATTCAGATGCAATTCACCGGAGAAATAGCCGATGGGTGGCTTGAAAATAGTGTTTCGCTTTGCCAAGCCTGTAGGAAGAACTCACGGTTTCTCCCACGTTATCGTTCCCTTCGGAAGAAGATGCACAAGTCGCGGGCAAGATCCTCGCGGCCTCCCCGGGGTTTTGGGGGGTCACCTACGCACCGCTGGCAGGATCACCCGCCTCCAGCGTCGATCTCTAGGCCGACGGGCTAAAGCAGTTCTTACTGTGCGCAGAACATTGTACTGAGCGTTTGGGAGAGTACGGTCGGGTCGACAGACACGATCTCTGGACCGTAAGCTCGCCGGGGGCAGGGAAACTCAACAATCCCATCAGGAAGAGAACTAAAAGCAGAGTGATGGAGCTAAACTGCCCTGCACAGCTCGGGTGAGAAGCGGCGTCGCTCAGGGGAAAGAGCCCGGGTTTAGGAGGCAGAGGGCGTGGGTTCGAATCCCGACTCCGCCACCCGTCAGCTGTGTGACTGTGGGCAAGTCACTTGGCTTCTCGGCGCCTCAGTTCCCTCATCTGGAAAATGGGGATGGAGACTGTGAGCCTCACGTGGGACAATCTATTGACCCCGGCGCTTAGAACAGTGCTCGGCACATAGTAAGCGCTTACCAAATAGCAACATTATTATTATACACATCAATCAGCGGTATTTACTGAGCACTTACTGTGTGCAGACCACTGCGCTAAGAGTTTGGGAGAGCACGTGGCCCAGTGGAAAGAGCCCGGGCTTGGGAGTCAGAGGTCGTGGGTTCTAATCCCGCCTCCGCTGCTTGTCGGCTGTGTGGCCTCGGGCAAGCCACTTAACTTCTCGGTTCCCTCATCGGTAAAATGGGGATTAGGACCGTGAGCCTCACGTGGGACAATCTGATGACTCTGTATCTACTCCAGCGCTTGGAGCAGTGCTCGGCACATAGTAAGCGCTCAACAAATAGCAACATCATTATTATTAGTAGTATTACAATAAAACAAAGCTGGTAGACCCTTTCCCTGCTCCCAAGGAGCTTACATTAATATGTATAAATAAATTACACGTATCACACATATTGAGAAGCAGCGGGGCTCAGTGGAAAGACCGCGGGCTTGAGAGTCAGAGATCACGGGATCCCGTGAGAGTCAGGGATCCCGGCTCCGCCGCTAGTCAGCTGTGTGACCTTGGGCAAGTCACTTAACTTCTCTGTGCCTCAGTGCCCTCATCTGTCAAATGGGGATTAAAACTGTGAGCCCCACGTGGGACAAACTGATCACCTTGTATCCCCCAGCGCTTAGAACAGTGCTTTGCACATAGCAAGCGCTTACCAAATACCACAATTTATTTATACGTCGGTCGACCAGTGGGAATTACTGAGTGCTCACTGTGGGCTCCACGCTTGGGCGAGTACGACTGAGCCGGTAGATTCGTTCCCTGCCTACGGTGATCTCACAGTCGAGGTGGAGGAGGCCGACCTTATTAGAAATTAACAGATTCTGGATATGTACGGGTTTTTGAGCTCCAGAACGCGACAGCGGGGAGGGGAGGAAAAAACCAGTGGTGTTTCTTCATTTGAGACAGCTAGATTTGCACCAAGTCCTTGTACGTGCCCAGAGATGCCCGGCCTTCTTGCCTCCTGCCCCGGAGGAAAGGTCTTGACAGGGTATCTGAACCTGACCGGAATCCAGCCAGATCGCCTGCCTGTTATTATATATATATATATATATATATATATTAATTATTACATTAATGATTGTGACGTTGAGCACCCTGTGCTTCAATGCTGGGGTGATGATAATGAAACGATGACATTTGTGAAGCGCTTACTATATGCTGAGCGCTGTTCTAGATGCAAGGCTATCAGATTGTCCCAGGCGGGGCTCGCGGTCTTAATCCCCATTTTACAGATGAGGTAACTGAGGCGGACTCGCCCAAAGTCACACAGCTGACAAGGGGATTAATAATGTTGGTATTTGTTAAGCGCTTACTATGTGCCGAGCACTGTTCTAAGCGCTGGGGTAGATACAGGATGATCAGGTTGCCCCACGTGGGGCTCACAGTTTTAATCCCCATTTTACAGATGAGGGAACTGAGGCCCAGAGAAGTGAAGTGACTTGCCCACAGTCACACAGCTGACAAGTGGCGGAGCCAGGATAAAAATGGTAGTATCTGTTAAGCCCTTACTATGTGCAAAGCACTGTTCTAAGCGCTGGGGGGATACAGAGCGATCAGATTGTCCCACGTGGGACTCACAGTTTTAATCCCCATTTTACAGATGAGGTATCTGAGGCCCAGAGAAGTGAAGTGACTTGCCCAAAGTCACACAGCTAGCAAGCCGCAGAGCTGGGATTCAAACCCATGACCTCTGCCTCCCAAGCCCGGGCTCTTCCCACTGAGCCACGCTGCTTCTAGGTGCGCAAATGTGCAGAGAGAAACTACGCTTATTAAAGTTTTCATGAATTTATTCTTATCTCCAAGGAGCCACTCCATCTCTGTCCCTTCTTCCTGCGCAATCAAGCAACATATGGTAACGATGGTGAGATAAAACACCACTGTTTAGCATTTTTAAAAGCCCCGCGGAAGTCTTGGCTGAACTTCATCGGCTCTGACTAACCGATCAAATGATGGTATTGCTTTCTGCAGACCTCTGTACTACTGTGTGACTGTGGGCAAGTCACTTAACTTCTCTGTGTCTCAGTTACCTCATCTGTAAAATGGGGATCAAGACCGTGAGCCTCATGTGGGACAACCTGATGACCCTGTATCTACCCCAGCGCTTAGAACAGTGCTCTGCACACAGTAAGCGCTTAACAAATACCAACATTATTACGCGCTTGGGAGAGTACAATATAACAGAGTTGGAAGACACGTTCCCTGCCCACAATGAGCTCACATCTAGAGTGAGGTACAACGGCCTACGATCCTGTTTCTTTCTTCCCCTGCAGAAAGTAATCTGGATGTTCCTTTGCCTGCTCTTCGAAGCTTCTTTTTCCCTAGTTTAGCATAAACCCTGTCGGTCACATTCAGACTACGGGATTGGCTTCCTGGGGACAAAGAAAGCCAAACACCTAGTCCTCCTTTACGTTTTGCCGGAAGACCGTGTCGCCTGTGGTTCTGACCAAGTTTTACCTTGTTCCGTCATAATAGGACTAACGATAATAATAAATGTAATACTTGTGGTATTTTTCAAGTGCCTACTAAGCACTGAGGAAGATACGAGATAATCAGGTTGGTCCCATCTATATTTAATCCCTATTTTACAGAGGAGGAAACTGAGGCCCAAGGTCACAAAGCAGGCAAATAGAAGAGCCGGGATTAGGACCCATTAAATGAAGTGATAAATCACCGTTGAGGAGATGAACAGAATCCTTAAAAGAATAATTATGGCGTTTGTTAAGTGCTTACTATGTGTCAAACACTGCTCTGAGCTCTGGAGGAGATACAAACTGATCAGGTTGGACACAGTCTCCCTGTCCCACTTGGGGCTCCCAGTCTAAGTAGGAGGGAAAACAGGCATTAAAAAATCTTTTAATAAGACCACAAAGCAAAACCTTTAAAGCGCGCAGCGGACCGCTAGGACACAGCTGCAGAAGATACATCTGCCTGGTGTGAAATAACTGTCCTGGAGCAGAGGCTTCGGGAAGATTTTGACCCGTCAAGAGGCCGGAAAGAAAACAGCACCAAACACCAGGGGTCAGAAAATTCAGTATTTGAAATAAGGATTAATCTTTTCATGGAAGGGATTGGTTTTACTAGCCACACCTACCCAGGATGATCAAATCTAATCACCATTAGCATCATCCTCAAACCTGAAGGATGGAAGAAGGGAAGGCCCTCCCTCGTGTTTGTTATTCTAGCATGTTTGCATCCGCAGGTACAATTTCCAGTCAGATAAAATAGCAAAGCGCACTGGGAAGCCCACCAGGTGGCCTGCCAAAGCTGCAAATTACCTAGTTACAACTTCTCTCTGGGCAACTTCTTCGACCAGATTGGCTACTGATTCACCTAAATACTCTCTTGCTGTTGGAGAGCTGAGCAAGGTGAACAGGGTTCAGCTTGGGAGAACCAAGGCAGTGGAAGCGCCTACTGGATACCCTCATCTCTCCTGGCTTAAAAACATTAATTAATTTTTTTAAATGATATGTATTGAGTCCCTACTGTCTGCAAAACACTTGTGAGCCCAGAAGAGAAGGAGGCACCAGCTCCAACCCCTCAAGGAGCTTAGAAGATGACGGAGAAGATAGATCTCTTTTTTTTCTTTATAAATAGAGGGAGCAGGAGGAAGATGAACAAGGATATGCCCAGTAGCCAGTATAAAAATGTCAACTAAGTTTCCCATGAAACCCAGACAAGAGAGAAATCAACAAAAGGGAGTCTATTCCATGTTCACCAATCCTGGCTTGCTTCTCAAAAGGGTTGTCTGATTCCTATTAGCCCCCGTGCTGATACTTATTTCCGGGCCTTATTGGATTACGAAAATAATTCTAATATAGTTCTATGAAGATACAAGTTCTTCATAGTGAGAATAGGTTGATTAGATGATGCGTTTGCTCCTGAGTTAGTAAAAATAAGTAGAAGGAAAATCCTGCATACATTCAGATCTTAAACACTCATTCATTGATTCAATAGTATTTATTGAGAGCTTGCTATGTGCAGAGCACTGTACTAAGCATTTAAACCGAAAAGATCGGTGACACTGTTTTATCATTAATGCTTCTTATAATAACATGACATTGTTTGATCATTAATGCTCCTTATAATAATACATCATTTTTTTCAGAAATGCATTTGAGGGGCAACACACACCAATGTATCTGAGGGGCTTGCAAGTGACTTACAAGTCTATTACTTGGGGTTGGCTCATCCCTTGAAAACAATTAAAAGAAATTATGCACAAAGACAGGGAAGAGATTTAAATATGACAGGTGTTTGAAATCCAGAGTATCTTATTACAAGCATTCGCGGTTTTCACCAAGACGCTGTTTAGCAACTTGGATATTCGGTTTCCCACACCAACCTGTAAGTAAACCTTTAAGAACTCTTCCAGTGGGAGCGTGAAAGTGACTAGGATTTAGCTCTGGTAGATCTGCTTCCATGAGCCTAAATAAAGCTCAGGTTTTCCTGAGCAATATCTGTGTGATACATTTCTTAGATACCTCGTAATTGTAATTTGAGAGGGTAATAAAAGATGGCATACCTCAAGTTTGGCCATATCCAAATCATCCAAGGAATGAGGCCTTAGCTGAGGAAATCCTGTCACAGTAAACCACAAACAAATGTTAAAGGATGCAATTACGGCGCAGGCTTTCAAAGATTTATCAGAAAATGAATATATGGAGATTACTATTTATAAACATAATAATAAGAATTCATTTAATAGTATTTATTGAGCGCTTACTATGTTCAGAGCACTGTACTAAGAGGTACAAATTGGCAGCAGATAGAGAGGATCCCTGCCCAACGATGGGCTCTCAGTCTAATCGGGGGAATAATAATAATAATAATAACATTAAAATAAACGAAAGGCAAAAGGGGAAGGAGAGGAGATGAAACACAGGGGTAGAGATAATTTACAATCCTCGAGCAGCAGGCACCTACTACGCTAGAAACAAGGATCAGCCTGGATTGAAGCCAATTCTCTTCACTCGGCTTCAAGTGGAAAATAAATTCACATATTCCATATTCCTCGATGCTCTCTGCCCCTCTCTGTCCGCCTGTCTCCGTCTCTCTCCTTCCTTCTTCCTCATTCTCCTTTCCCATGTGTTTGTAAGCCTCTTAGCTTTTGTGTATTTGTGTAACCGTGCGTCCTCGGAATGGCTTTTGCTAACAGGCCGCAGCACACTGCCTTTCCTCTCCGATCCCTCCGTCCGCCGGCCTCCTCACCCAGCGGGGAATAAGCCCGCGGAATTCACTTCCAACACCAGCGACGCAAGTTGAACGAACTAGCAGGTTCAAGAGGAGTTGAAGTTTTAGAGAAGCTCAGTGGAAAGAGCACGGGCTTGGGAGTCAGAGGTCGTGGGTTCTAATCCCGGCTCCGCCACTTGTCAGCTGTGTGAGTTTGGGCAAGTCACTTCACTTCTCTGGGCCTCAGTGACCTCATCTGGAAAACGGGGATGAAGACTGTGAGCCCCACGTGGGACAACCTCATTACCCCAGCGCTTAATATCCCAGCAAGTGCTTAATAAATACTATAATAATAATAACCCAGGTCCTCAGCCCCCAGATCTGTACTCTTTATCCACTTCCCGCTCGGTGGGAATATTGGACTCGAGAAAAGCTGAGTTTCTAAGGAATCCAAGTTTCCAATCCATTAGCTCCGGCTTCTGAACTCCATGAGCGGAAGTTCCTAAGTCTCTCAGTTGTAAAAACTGATTTACAGGAGGGTTGGTTCATCGGGGCCACTTACACATTCAGCATGTGCAGAGAGAGAGAGAGATAATAATAATGTTGGTATTTGTTAAGCGCTTACTATGTGCCGAGCACTGTTCTAAGCGCCGGGCGAGATACAGGGTAATCAGGTTGTCCCACGTGAGGCTCACAGTCTTAATCCCCATTTTACGGATGAGGGAACCGAGGCACGGAGAAGTAAAGTGACTTGCCCACAGTCACAGAGCTGACAAGTGGCAGAGACGTCAATGAATGGTCTTTACCGAGCGCTTAATATGTGCAGAACACTGTATTAAGAGCCTGGGAGAGTACAATACGTCGGAATTAGCAGACGCGTTCCCCGCCCATAATGAGTTTACAGCATAGAGATGAGCTTTTATAGAGAGATAGATATGCATACACACTTACATACCTACATTCGTGTCTGTTTCGAGCCATACATTTATTGAATTTCCTCCTTCAGTCCCACTCCCACATAGATCATCGTATAATAATAATTAATTATGGTATTTGTTAAGCCCGTGGGGCTCACAGTCATTACCCTATTTATGTTGTTAATGAGGTGCACATCCCCTTGATTCTATAATAATAATGATATTGGTTTTTGTTAAGTGCTTACTATGTGCAGAGCACTTGTTCTAAGCACTGGGATAGATACAGGGTCATCGGGTTGTCCCACGTGAGGCTCCCAGTCTTCAGCCCCATTTTCGCCTACCGACCTCCACACAAAACAAAAACTTCTCACTCTAGGCTTCGAGGCTCTCCATCACCTTGCCCCTTCCTACCTCTCCTCCCTTCTCTCTTTCCACCGCCCACCCCGCACGCTCCGCTCCTCCGCCGCCCACCTCCTCGCCGTCCCTCCGTCTCGCCCGTCCCGCCGTCGACCCCCGGGCCGCGTCCTCCCGCGGTCCCGGAACGCCCTCCCTCCTCACCTCCGCCAAACTGATTCTCTTCCCCTCTTCAAAACCCTACTTAGAGCTCACCTCCTCCGAGAGGCCTTCCCAGACTGAGCTCCCCTTTTCCCTCTGCTCCCTCTACCCCCCCTTCACCTCTCCGCAGCTAAACCCTCTTCTCCCCCCTTTCCCTCGGCTCCTCCCCCTCTCCCTTCCCCTCCCCTCGGCACCCTACTCGTCCGCTCGACTGTCTAGATCTTCATCGCCCTATTTATTTTGTTAATGAGACGTACATCACCCTGATTCTATTTATTTGCTATTGTTTTAATGAGATGTTCTTCCCCTCGATTCTATCTATTGCCATCGTTCTCGTCCGTCCGTCTCCCCCGATTAGACCGTAAGCCCGTCAGAGGGCAGGGACCGTCTCTATCTGTTACCGATTTGTCCATTCCAAGCGCTTAGTACAGTGCTCTGCACATAGTGAGCGCTCAATAAATACTATTGAATTGAATGAATTCTCTGGGCCTCAGTTCCCTCGTCTGTAAAATGGGTGAGTCCTAGGTGGGCCAGGGACTGTGTCCAGCCTGACTACCCCAGTGTGTAGAACAGTGCTCGGCCCTTACATGCCATAATTGTTAATATTATCATTATTATTAATTCCGAAACAACCTTACTCCGAGCCACCTGCTCACGAGGACCTCCTCATCCCCTTCGCCCGTCCCATCAGAGAAGCAGCGGGGCTCAGCGGAAAGAGCCCGGGCTGGGGAGTCAGAGGTCACGGGTTCGAATCCCGGCCCTGCCACTCGGCAGCTGGGTGACTGGGCAAGTCGCTTCACTTCTCCGGGTCTCAGTTCCCTCATCTGGAAAATGGGGATGAAGACTGTGGGCCTCACGTGGGACAACCCGATGACCCTGGATCTCCCCCAGCGCTTAGAACAGTGCTCTGCACAGAGTAAGCGCTTAACAAATACCAACATTATTATTATTATTGTTGTTGTCGCCTGTCCTTTCGGTGTTCGGTAGCCACCTGCCCCTCCCCAGTGGCCCTTCGGATTTCAGAGCGGGCACGTTAGATGACAAGATGCGGAAAGGCTAAAGTCGCCTGAGCCCACTGGGCTCCTATCCATTCATTCATTTATTCATTCATTCATTCGTATTTATTGAGGGCTTATTGTGTGCAGAGCACTAAACTAAGCGCTTGGGCGAGCACAGTACGACAATAAACACATTCCCTGACCCCGAAGAGTTTACAGCTCCATCCCCCCAGGCCCCGCAGTCCGGGCCTCACTCAGTCAATAGCTCTGCAGTGAGTCCTCTTGGCAGCAGACCTGGGTTCTAATCCCTCCACCCCTTACCTAATAATAATAATGTTGGTATTTGTTAAGCGCTTACTATGTGCAGAGCACTGTTCTAAGCGCTGGGGGAGATCCAGGGTCATCGGGTTGTCCCACGTGAGGCTCCCATTTTTTAATCCCCATTTTTACAGATGAGGGAACTGAGGCCGAGAGGTGAAGTGACTTGCCCAAGGTCACACAGCAGACACGTGGCAGAGTCGACATCAGAACCCACGACCTGTGACTCCCAAGCCCGGGCTCTTTCCACTAAGCCACGCTCCCTGCTGTATGACCTTGGACAAGTCACTTCAGTTCTCTGTGTCAGGAGTGGAAAGAGCCCGGGTTTGGGAGTCAGAGGTCATGGGTTCGAATCCCGCCTCCGTCACTTGTCAGCTGTGCGACTTGGGGCAAGTCGCTTCACTTCTCCCGTGCCTCGGTTCCCTCATCTGTAAAGTGGGGATTAAGACTGTGAGCCCCACGTGGGACCACCTGACTACCCCCAGGGCTTAGAACAGTGCTTGGCACATAGTAAGCTTTTAACAAATACCCTCACGATTATTATTATTATTATTATTATTGTTATTATTAACTGATCTCTCTCCATCTGAGACTGCGAGACCCGTACGGGGCAGACACCGCGTCCCATCTGATCGTACTTTTCCCGTCTCCACGCTTAGCACGGTCTCGGCACAGAAGAAGCGAGCGAGAAGCAGCCTGGCATCGCGGACAGAGCACGGGCCCGGGAGTCCGAAGGTCACGGGTTCAAATCCCGACCCTGCCACCCGTCTGCCGTGTGACCTCGGGCCGGTCGCTTCCCTTCACCGGGCCTCATCCGTAAAACGGGGACTGAGACGGCGAGCCCCACCTGGGACCGGGTGCGTCCCACCCCGTCCGCCCGTACTACGCGTCGCACACCGTACGGCGCCGGGTACAGCGTCCGACACGTGGTGAGCGCTTAACACCTACCATCGAAATGACGATGATCGTTATAAAAATACGGCTGCGGTCATTTTCCCGCCGCCTAGACGGGGTCTGTCGAGGAGCCGGCTTTCCCCGCCCGCTTCCCGTCCCTTTCGGGGGGCCCAGGGCGGTGGGGCAAGTTGCGGGGGTGACTGACGGGGGTGCGGGAGGGAGGGAGGGAGGCTTACCCGAGGCTGCTGCCCAAAGGGTCCAGAGGCAGAAGAGGGCGACGACCCCGGGGGTCGGGTGAGCCGGTGGCCCCATGGCCGGGCCCGGGCCCAGCGGGACCCTCCGGACGGCGGCGTGCGACTGGGCCGGACTGGGCGCGGGGAGTGTGCCGGAGGAGTGCGGGGGAAGGGTGTGCGGGAAGAGGAGTGTGCGGGAAGAGGAGTGTGTGGAAGGAGTGTGTCGGAGGAGTGTGAGGGAGGAGTGTGTGGAAGGAGTGTGCGGGAGTGTGGGGGGGATAGCGTGCGGGAGGAGTGTGCGGGAGGAGTGTGTGGGAGTGTGGGGGGAATAGTGTGTGGGAGGAGTGTGCGGGAAGAGGAGTGTGTGGAAGGAGTGTGCGGGAGTGTGGGGGGAATAGCGTGCCGGAGGAGTGTGCGGGAAGAGGAGTGTGTGGAAGGAGTGTGCGCGAGGAGTGTGTGGAAGGAGTGTGCGGGAGTGTGGGGGGAATAGCGTGCGGGAGGAGTGTGTGGGAGTGTGGGGGGAATAGTGTGCGGGAGGAGTGTGGGGGGAAGAGTGTGAGGGAGGAGTGTGCGGGAGTGTGGGGGGAATAGTGTGAAAGAATAATGTGAAGGAGGAGTGTGAGGGAAGAGGAGTGTGCGGGAAGAGGAGTGTGCGGGAAGAGGAGGAGTGTGCGGGAGGCGGGCGGGGACCGAGGGCCTTTATCGGCCGCCCCGAGGCGGGGAACCAATCGGCGCCGCCGCCGCCCGCCCGGCCCCGCGGGAGATGGCACACGCAGAGACAGACACACCGAGACACACCGAGACACCGGGCAGACGGTGAGACACGGACAGACCAGATGGAGAGACGGAGAGACGGGCAGAGAGTCGCAGAGACAGAGGCGGAGAGACAGGCAGACGGATGGAGAGACGGAGAGAAGGCGAGACGAAGAGACAGACAGGCGGGGAGACAGAGAGATGGAGAGTTAGACAGAGACGGAGAGACAGACAGATGGAGAGACGGAGAGAGGAGAGACAGGGAGACAGACAGACGGAGAGACGAGAGGAGAGACGGGCAGACAGGGAGATGGCGAGATAGACAGATGCAGAGACGAGAGAAGGAGAGGCAGGGAGACAGACGGAGAGATAGACAGATGGAGAGACAGAGAGACGAGAGGAGAGACAGAGACGAGAGGAGAGAAAGAGACGAGAGGAGAGACGGAGAGATAGACAGATGGAGACACAGATGGAGAGACAGGGACGAGAGACGGAGAGACAGTGAGACAGACAGACAGACGGGGAGACAGAGAGACGGAGAGACAGGGAGACAGACAGACGGAGAGATAGACAGAGGGAGAGACAGAGAGAGGAGAGACAGAGACGAGAGGAGAGACGGAGAGATAGACAGACGGAGAGACGGAGAGACAGAGACGAGAGGAGAGACGGATAGACAGATGGAGAGACAGAGAGAGGAGAGGAGAGACAGAGACGAGAGGAGAGAAAGAGACGAGAGGAGAGACGGAGAGATAGACAGATGGAGAGACAGAGAGAGGAGAGACAGAGAGACGGAGAGACAGAGACGAGAGGAGAGACGGAGAGATAGACAGACGGAGAGACAGAGAGACGAGAGGAGAGACAGACGGAGAGATAGACAGATGGAGACACAGAGACGAGAGAAGGAGAGACGGAGAGACAGGGAGACAGACAGACGGAGAGATGGAGACACAGAGACACGGGAAGAGTGAAACACAGAGAGCGGCGGGCGGGGGCCGCATCATCATGATGGCCCCTGTTAAGCGCTTCACTGGGTGCCAGGCACTGTACTAAGCGCTGCGGTGGGTAGGAGCAGCGTGGCTCAGTGGAAAGAGCGCGGGCTTGGGAGTCAGAGGTCATGGGTTCGAATCCCAGCTCTGTCACTTGTCAGCTGGGGGACTGTGGGCGAGGCACTTCACTTCTCTGGGCCTCAGTTCCCTCATCTGGAAAATGGGGATGAAGACTGGGAGCCTCACGTGGGACAGCCTGATTCCCCTGTGTCTACCCCAGCGCTTAGAACAGTGCTCGGCACATAGTAAGCGCTTAACAAATACCAACATTATTATCCTCCGGGCCTCAGTTCCCTCCTCTGTAAAAATGGGGATGAAGACTGGGAGCCTCACGTGGGACAACCTGATGACCCCGGATCTCCCCCAGCGCTTAGAACGGTGCTCTGCACAGAGTAAGCGCTTAACAGATACCAACATTATTATTATTATTAGGAGCAGATGGGGTGGGACGCAGTCCGTGGCCCGCACGGGGCTCCCGGTCCCAATCCCCATTTTACAGCCGGGGAAACCGAGGCCCGCCGACAAGGGAAGTGAGTTGCCCGAGGTCCCGGAGCAGACGAGCGGCGGGGGCGGGATTAGAACCCATGACCTTCTGACTCCCTGGCCCCGGCTCCGTCCTCTTCTGCCTCAAAAGGCCCCCCGACCCCTCGGGGGATGTGAACCCCTTATGGGCAGGGCATCCGTCTGTTTGTTCCTCTACTCTCCCCAGCGCTTAGCACAGTGCTCTGCGCCCAGTAAGCACCCAATAAATACGATGGAATATAATGATGTTGGTATTTGTTCATTCATTCGATAGTATTTATTGAGCGCGTACTCGGTGCAGAGCACTGTGCTAAGCGCTGGGGGAGATGCAGGGTCATCAGGTTGTCCCACGTGGGGCTCCCAGTCTGCATCCCCATTTCACCGATGAGGGAACTGAGGCACAGAGAAGTGAAGGGACTCGCCCACAGTCCCCCAGCTGACAAGTGGCAGAGGCGGGATTGGAACCCATGACCTCTGACTCCCAAGCCCGGGCTCTTTCCACTGAGCCCCGCTGCTTCTCAATATATACATAATTATATAATAGATAATAATAACGGTGGTAGGTGTTAAGCGCTTACTTAGAGAAGCAGCGAGACTCAGTGGGAAGAGCCCGGGCTGGGGAGGCAGAGGTCCTGGGTTCGAATCCCGCCCCCGCCGCTTGTCAGCTGTGTGACTTGCGGCCAGTCACTTCACGTCTCTGGGCCTCAGTGACCGCATCTGGAAAATGGGGATGAAGACTGGGAGCCCCACGGGGGACAACCCGAAGGCCTTTGTCTCCTCTCCCCAGCGCTTAGAGCAGTGCTTTGCACCTAGTAAGGGCTGGACAAACGCCATCATTAATTCCGATGTGCCAGGCACTGTACTAAGCGCTGGGGTGGAGATGAGCAAACCGGGTTGGCCGCGGTCCCTGTCCCACAACAACAACGATGTTGGTATCTGTTAAGCGCTTACTCTGTGCAGAGCGCTGTGCTAAGCGCTGGGGGAGATACAGGGTCATCAGGTTGTCCCACGTGAGGCTCCCGGTCTTCATCCCCATTTGACAGATGAGGTCACTGAGGCACCGAGAAGTGAAGTGACTCGCCCACAGTCACCCAGCTAAGTGGCAGAGGCGGGATTCGAACCCATGACCTCTGACTCCCAAGCCCGGGCTCTTTCCCCTGAGCCACGCTGCTAATCCCCATTTTCCAGAGGAGGGAACTGAGGCCCAGAGAAGTGAAATGACTTGGCCAAGGTCACACAACAGACCAGTGGTGGAGCCGAGACAGGCCCCCCACCCCACCCCACGGCTTTGGGAGTCGGAGGTCGTGGGTTCGAATTCGGTTCTGCCACGTGTCAGCTGTGGGACCTTGGGCGAGTCACTTCACTTCTCTGGGCCTCAGTTCCCTCCTCTGGAAAATGGGGATGAAGGCTGGGACCCCCACGCGGGACAACCTGATGACTCTGTATCTCCCCCAGCGCTTAGAACAGTGCTTGGCCCATAGTAAGCGCTTAACAAATACCAACATTATTACTGTATTTACTCCAGCCCTTCGAACAGTGCTTGGCACATAGTGAGCACTAAACAAATGCCATCACTATTATTACTGTTGTATCTCCCCCAGCGCTTAGAACAGTGCTTGGCCCATAGTGAGCGCTTAACAAATACCAACATTATTATTATTGACAAACACCATCATTAGTTGGCGGTCGGAGGGCGCATGCGCGCGCGCACTCTCTCACACACACACACACACACACACACACACACCCTCCCCTCCCCCCAGGGGGCGGGGCGGGGCATCTGGAGGGGGATGGACCAATCACAGGGGGGCGAGGCCTCGTCGGGGCGCGCTGATTGGCCGGCCGGGGAGAGAGACCCGCCCACAACTCCAGTTTTCCGCCCAAACGCCCCCCGTGGCGGGAAACGGGGGCGAGGAAGCCGCGCGCCCGTCCTCGCGCCCGGCCCGTCCCCCTCCGCGCATGCGCCCAGAGCGCGGCTGCGGTCCGGCCCGGCCCGGCCCGGCCCGGCCCGGCCCACCTCCCCTCCCCTCCCCTCCCCTCCCCTCCCCTCCCCTCCCCTCCCCTCCCCTCCTCATTCAGTGGCGCAGACTTACTGAGCGCCTCCCGGGGGCCGAGCACTGGCCTAAGCGCTTGGAGAGGAGAGCGCAGCGAGAAAGAGGGAGACAGTCCCTGCCCTCAGCCGGCTCCCAGTGCCTGGTGTCGGGATGCAGCGCCGCGAAACTTTCGGAAATAAGTAATTAAGGGAAAAATAAGGAAATAGTGGAAAATCGGGCTGCTTAGCCAACGTTTATCCCCCTCCCAAGCGCTTAGTACAGTCCTCTGCACACAAGAAGCGCTCAGTAAATACGACCGAATGGAGAGCTTTGCACACAGTAAGCGTTCAATATATATGCGATTAATAATAATGATAATAATGATGATGGTATTTGTTAAGCGCTATGTGCCGAGCACTGTTCTAAGCGCTGGGGGAGATACAGGCGAATCAAGTTGGCCCACGTGGGGCTCACAGTCTGCATCCCCATTTTACAGATGAGGGAACTGAGGCACAGAGAAGTGAAGTGACTTGCCCACAGTCATCCAGCTGTCAAGTGGCGGAGCTGCGATTTGAACCCATGACCTCTGACTCCCAAGCCCGGGATCTTTCCACTGAGCCACGCTGCTTCTCATAACTTAATCCCCAATTACAGATTTACAGAGAAATTAAGCCATTTCATCAAAGTCAAACTTGATTCAGGCTTTATTTTTTTGAAATAATAAAGTGCTTAGTACAACATACGGTAAGCGCTCAATAAATACCAGTGATCGATTATTGTACTCTCCCAACGACTTAATAATAATAATGATAATAATAATGTTGGCATTTGTTAAGTGCTTACTATGTGCCAAACACTGTTCTAAGCGCTGGGGGAGATACAAGGTGATCAGGTTGGCTCAGTGGAAAAAGCCCGGGCTTGGGAGGCAGAGGTCTTGGGTTCGAATCCCACTCTGCCACTTGGCAGCTGTGAGACTGTGGGCAAGTCACTCAACATCTCTGTGCTTCAGTGACCTCATCTGTAAAATGGGGGTGAAGACTGTGAGCCTCACTTGGGAGAACCTGATTGTCCTGAATCTGCCCCAGCGCTTAGAACAGTGCTCTGCATATAGTAAGCACTGAACAAATACCGATGTTCTTATTATTACGCGGGCCTCACAGTCTTAATCCCCATTTTACAGATGAGGGAGCTGAGGGCCAGAGAAGTGACTCGCCCAGAGTGCCGGAGCCCGGGATTCGAACCCACGACCTCTGACTTCCAAGCCCGGGCTCTTTCCACTGGGCCACGCTGCTTCTTTCGATATAGTTTGTTGTTCACGGTAAGCGCTCAGTAAATATTACCGATACCCAAGTAGAGTATTTTTATGGTATCTTTTAAGCGCTCAAGAGTCACTACTAGGTCATAGCAATAATGAAAATATGGATTTCTTCTTCAAAACTCTGAACCCACGCCAAATCACAGGAGGCGACTTTATACCTTTAGTTCCTGACATTACACCTTCTTTCATCCTCCGAAACCTTTCATTTCCTAGGTGTTATTGGAACCCAGGGATTCGCCAGCATCCCGCCAATTTAATGAGCAGTAATTTTATTTTCCAAATGAATTCACCGCTTGGACTTCCTGAACGCCTTCCTTTAGAATCGAACTCCAGAAAATTAGATGACGAATCCTCCCTCCTCGACCCCTGCCCGGATTAAATTGCTTTCCGCTGTCTAAGTTATGATCACAGTCAGAGCCCGCGGGATCTTCCGGCACTGAACTTTAAATCAGTAGGGTAGCTTTGATATTATTATTATATTGGAATTCCTAAATCTTCATTTACAGAGTGCAGAGGGATTTCTTCTAGATTTCCTAACGTTCGTACTTTTTCCCCACTGCTTCTTTACGCACCTGCAGGTAAAACTCTCCTGCCAACTCCAGCTAAATCCAGGGCAACTTTATCAAATAAACTTGTTCTCATTGACCGCGCGGCAGGATTATCGTTATTGGTAACCAGGACAATCACGGACTAAAGCAATTCCAAATTTAAGACTCAAAATGACTTAATTACGAGTCCTGTAGCTCCGGTGTTACAAATTAAGCTGCTTCTCTTGGACATCAAAAATGCATCCCGGAAGATAAGGGAGGGGACGAGCCCCCGGAGATGTGGAAATGTAGATATTTCAATCATTTGGGGTCCTGGGTGGTGTGGGCTTAAGGCAGTGAATGGTAGGGAAGAGGGAGGATGGTGGCTCAAGTTAAGAAAGAAAAGGAGAAACAGTACGGCCTAGTGAAGAGAGCAGGGGCCTCGGAGTCGGAGGACCTGAGTTCTAATCCGGACATACGTGGATGCTGTGTGACCCTGGGTAAGTCATTTCATTTCTCTGGGTCTCAGTTCCCTCCTCCGTAAAGTGTGCGTTCAATCCCCGTTCCCACCTCCCATTTAGATTATGAGCGCCGTGTGGGACGGGGGGTCTGTGTTTGACCTTAATTATCTCAAATCTACCCCAGCTCTCAGTACAGTGCTCGGCCCAGACTAGGCACTTAGCAGCGTGGCTCAGTGGGAACAACCCGGGCTTGGGAGTCAGAGGTCATGGGTTTGAATCCTGGCTCTGCCACTTGGTGACCGTGGGCCTCATCTGGAAAATGGGGATGAAGTCTGTGAGCCTCACATGGGACAACCTGATGACCCTGGATCTCCCCCAGCGCTTAGAACAATGCTCTGCACATAGAAAGCGCTTAACAAATACCGACATTATTATTCTACAGCCTAAGTTTGACCTCTTGGTGAGAGACTTCGGCCCGGATCCAGGTCACTTGTATGGGGGCCTCGTTTCATAGCCTCCACGAAATAGAAGTTACCCTGTAATAATAATGCTATATTATAATGCTATAATAATAATAATGTACCGTGCAAACAGTACAAAGGGCAACATGAAAGGAAGTAGGAGAAGAGAAAATAAGGATTTAGACGGGCAGATATGCTTTTAATAAGGATTTGAAGATGGGGAGAGTGATCATCCCCCACTTTGCCTCTGCTCCCCCCCTCCGCTCTTCCCCCTTCCCCTCAGCACTGTGCGCATTTGTATATATTATTTATTACGCTATTTATTTTGTTAATGAGGTGTACATCTCCTTGATTCTATCTTGATGATGTTGTCTTGTTTTTGATTTGTTCTGTTTTGCTCTGCTGTCTGTCTCCCCCATTTAGACTGTGAGCCCATCACTGGGCAGGGATTGTCCCCATCTGTTGCCAAATTGTCCATTCCAAGCGCTTAGTACAGTGCCCTGCACATAGCAAGCGCTCACTAAATACTATTGAATGAATGAATGAATGACATGGGTAAGGGGTCGGCAAAGAGATACGTGAGATCGCGGTAAAGGAGACTACTGTGTAAGATGGATTGTAGTAGGAAATCAGGGAGGTAAGGTGGAAGGGGGCAAGATGATTGAGTGCTCTATCGATCAATTAATCGTGTTTACTGAGCACTTACTGTGGGCTGAGGATTTTACCAAGTGCTTAGGGGAGTACAGTATAACAGAGTCGGTAGGCACGGTCCCGGTCCGCAACAGGTTTACAGTCTAGAGGGAGAAACAGACGTTAATATAAATAAATGAATTACAGATATGGACGTGAGACCTGTGTGGCTGAGGGAGGGGTGAATAAAGGATGCAAATCCGAGTGGAAGGACAACACAGAAGGGAGTGGGAGGGAATGAGGGTTTAGGTGGAGAAGGCCTCATCGTGGGAAGGGAATGTGCCTGTTATATTGTACTCTCCCAGGCACTTAGTACAGTAAGTGCTCAATAAATACGATCGATTAATTGGAGATGTGCCTTCAGTAAGGGCTTTAAGGGAGGAGAGTAATTGTCTGTCAGAGGGAGGACGTTCCAGGCCAGAGGTAGGACCTGGGCAGGAGTGCTGAGACAGAAAAGACGGAGGTACGTGAGTAGATCAGCAGTACAGGGTTATAGTAGGACATCAGGGAGGTAAGAAAGTCGGGGGGCAAGGAGATTGAGTGTCTTAGAGCCGACGGAAAGGAGTTTCTGTCTGATGTGGGCAATTACTGGAGGTTCTTGAGAAGTGGGGAAACATGGGCTGTTTTATAGACAGAAGATCCCGGCAGGAGAGTGAAGAATGGACTGGAATGGAGAGAGATGAGGCAGGTAATGTAGGTTGATTAAGATAAGTGCTTGGTTTAACGTGGAAGCAGTTTGGATGGAGAGGAAGGGGCAGATTTTAATGATGTGTGACGTTCTGTGACGTTGTGGAGGTTTGGTGACATTGAATATGTGGGTGGAATCAAAAAGATAAATCGAGGAGAACACCAGGCTTCTGAAACCCGTCAAAGGGCAGGGACTGTCTCTGTTACCGATTTGTCCATTCCAAGTGCTTAGTCCAGTGCTCTGCACATAGTAAGCGCTCAATAAGTACTATTGAATGAATGAAACGAGGAGGATGGTGGTGCTGTTTACCATCCGCCTGGTTTCATGGGAAAGTAATGGGGAGGACAGGGTTTGAGTGGGAAGAGAAGGAGCTCTGTTTGGGATATGTTAAGGTAGAGGTGTCGGGGGGACATCAGGGAGCGATGTCCTGAAGGCAGGAGGAAATCGGAGACTGCAGAGAAGGGACGTCAGGGCTGGAGATGGAGATTTGGGAATCACCTGCCTAGAGATGGTCGCTGAAGCCGTGGGAGAAAATGAGTGTAGATGGGGAATAGACGAGGACCCAGTCTTGAGGGATTTCCACAGAAGGGGAGCCTGTGAAAGAGATTGAGCATGAGAAGCCAGAGAGATAAGAGGAGAACCAGGAGAGAGGCAACGTAGCCAAGGTTGGATAATGTTTCCCGGAGAAGGAGGTGATGGACGAGGTGAAAGGCAGTTGAGAGATGGAGAAGGCTTAGAATGGAGTAGGGGCCATTTGAATTTGTAAGAAGGAGATCAGTGGTGGACTTTGAGAGGGCAGCGCTTCCGTGGAGTGAAGGTGGTGGGAGCCAGATTGGAGGGGGTCAAGGAGAGAATTAGAGGGGAGGAGGAGAGGCAGAAGAGTAGAAAGCTCACTGAAGGAGTTTGGGGATGGGATAATAATAATAATAATAATGTTGGTATTTGTTAAGCGCTTACTATGTGCAGAGCACCGTTATAAGCGCTTGGGGAGATACGGGGTCATCAGGTGGTCCCACGTGAGGCTCACAGTCTCAGTGGAAAGAGCCCGGGCTCAGGAAGCAGAGGTCATGGATTCGAATCCCGGCTCCGCCACTTGGCAGCTGGGGGACTGTGGGCAAGTCACTTCACTTCTCTGGGCCTCAGTTCCCTCCTCTGTAAAATGGGGATGAAGACTGTGAGCCTCACGTCGGACAACCTGATTACCCTGGATCTACCCCAGCGCTTAGAACAGTGCTACATTATTATTATTAATCCCCATTTTACGCATGAGGTCACTGAGGGCCAGAGAAGTGAAGTGACTTGCCCACAGTCCCCCAGCTGCCAAGTGGCAGAGCCGGGATTCGAACCCATGACCTCTGCCTCCCAAGCCAGTGCTCTTTCCACTGAGCCACGCTGCTTCTCATTATAACTGGATGATGACCGGAGGGAAATGTGAGGACAAGGGAGGGGTTTTATCCGTCGGGGAGACAGGCGCAAGTTTCAAAACACTAGAGAAGAAGCCAGTGGAGAGTGAAGAGTTGAAGATAATGATCAGGGCAGGAAGAAGGGAGGGAGCGAGCATTTTGGTAAGGTGTGACAGGGTTGGGAGTCCAGGCGCAGGTGAGGTTGGTGGATTTTGAGAGGAGGTGGGAGATCCTTTCACTCATTCATTCAGCCATATTTATTGAGTGCTTACTGTGTGCAGAGCACTGGGGAGAGTACGAGATAACAGTAAACGGACACGTGCCCTGCCCACAGCGAGCTTACAGTCTAGAGGCGGAGACAGACATTAATATAAATTAATAAATTACAGATATGTACGTAAGTGCCGTGGTGCTGGGACGGTGGGATGCGGAAGGAAGAGGGAGAAGAGGACAGGAGGGCTCCGTCAGGGGAGGCCTCTTGGAGGAGATTGAGCCTTCAATAAGGTTTTGAAGCGGGAGAGAGTAATGGTTGGATTTGAGAAGGGAGGGCGTGGGCGAGGTAGGACGTGGGCGAGAGGCTGGCGGCGAGATAGACGGGATCGAGGTACAGCGAGAAGGTTCACATTAAGTACTCAGATCCCGAGAGGCTGGTTGGCAAGAACGGAGAGTCGAAGAAGTCGCAGGAAGAGGGAGGGGGTAGAGAGGAGTGGAGCGGTGGATTTTAGGGAGATCACGCCTGATGCTTTTACTTTTCTCTAAAGTAAATGGCCACGTCATCAGGGGCTGGAGACGGGGGGAGACGAAGGAAACAGGGTGTCTGAGGAGGAAGTTAAACATCTGAAACAACTGGCAAGGTCGATGGGCGTGGGAGTCAGTGAGGATGGAGGAATGATTTTGCGGGACAGAGGAGAGGGCAGAGTCAGAGCAAGCGAGGGAAGTGGACAAGGTTGGCCTAATATCTGGATTTCTGCCAGGAGCGCTCTTGCAACTGGTGCGCAGGAGTGAAGGAAGCGTATCACGAGGTGATTCAGGACAGGGGGTTAGTGGTAGGAGATTAGCGAAGGGGAACAGGTGACTTGAGTCTGGTAGAGAGGGTGGCGTTGAGGGCGTCAGATTGGTCACCAAGGGCAGCAAGTCTGGGTAAGAAGACTAACTGGGGCGTGATGACTTGAGATAATTGGATGGGGTCAAAAGACTGGACTTTTCTGGGGGAACAGCTGAGATTTGCGGGGAGGCGGCGTGCGGGAGAGAAGACGGGTTGTGGTCAGATAGAGGGATGTTTTCAGAGTTGGCGAAGGTAGAGCTAGAGATGATGATGAGATAGAGCGTGGTCCAAGTTAGTAAGTGGGCCGATGGGGAGCCCCACCAGTCCGATTAGACTGAGCCCGTCGATTGTCTCTAACTGTTGCCGAATTGTCCATTCCAAGCGCTTACTACGGTGCTCTGCCCGTAGTAAGCGCTCGGTAAATACTATTGAATGAATGGGGTGGAGCGGGAAGTTGGTGGAGTTGAGGAGTGATGGAAAGTGGGCAGTGGAAGGGTCGTCAGGAACATCCACACGGAGATTGAAATGCCCCAGGATCGATAGAGGGATGCGAGCTCGTTGCGGGCAAGGATCGTCTCTCTTTATCGCTGAATTGGACTTCCCCAAGCTCTTAGAACGGTGCCCTGCACACCGTGAACGCTCAGTTGAGGAGTGATAGAAAGCGGGCAGTGGAAGCGTCGTCGAGAACGTCCGCACGGATATTGAAATCCCCCAGGATCAATGTAGGGATGCGAGCTCGTTGCGGGCAAGGATCGTCTCTCTTTATCGCTGAACTGGACTTCCCCAAGCTCTTAGAACAGTGCTCTGCATACAGCGAACGCTCAGTAAATACGATTGAATGTAAAAATAGAGAAGGAAGAGATCAAAATGGTTGAGAAAGTTGGAGGCGGGGGGCTGGGGGGGGTCCGCGACTAGTAATTGGAATGGGTAGTAAAGGCTGATGATATGGGCTTCAAAGGAAGGGGAAGAGAGGGACGGGGGAGGCGGACCGGTGCGAAAACTGCATTGGGGAATGAGAAGAAAGGTCACTCCTCCCCGTAGTGTCTTGGGAAGTGGAGAAAATGAGACGCCCCCCCACCAGTGACAGGGGCGACAGTGTCATCTGGGGAGAACGAGGCTTCCGCGATGGCGAGAAGCAGTGACTGGGTCAGGAACAGGTCAAGGACGAAGGGAAGCTTCCCCAGGACGGAGCGCGGGTTCCGCGGGCCACACTTGGCCGCGGCTGTCGGGGGTGGGAGCGCGGGGGGGCGGGGATGGCCCAAGGGATGGGTGGGAGTTACCTGATGCCGGAGAGGGAGCGAGAACAAGGACGAAGGGAGGGAACCCAGGGGACGCGGTGGAGAGAGTGAAGCTGTCAACGGCCGTGATTAACCGCCCAATCCAACGCGATGTTATGCACGGAGTTGTCCTTCATAGTTCATCCATTCGGTTTCATTTCCCGAATGCTTGCTGTGTGAAGAGCACTGGGCGAAGAGCGAGGGAGAGGACAGTGTAGCAATAAACGCCCACGACAGTCTATTTGAGGAAGACACTACCGATGGCGAAGATCACCTAGGAGGGAGTGTGGGGCCGAAACGCTGTCCAAGGATCCACTGCGTCAGCCGCCTTAGCACACAAAAACGTCGTCCCTTTTGTATCCTGCTCTACTTCATGTTCACAGTGTCTGGTGCTGTTTCCTCTCGCGCGCTTTGTTAAGCGCTTACTACGTGCCAGGGACTGTACTAAGTGCTGGGATAGATAGAGTATACTCGGATTGGACAGAGTCCCACATGGGGCTCAGCGTCTTAATACCCATTTTACACAGGAGATAACTGAGGCCCGGAGAAATGAATAATAATAATAATAATATTGGCATTTGTTAAGCGCTTACTATGTGCAGAGCACCGTTCTAAGCGTTGGGGGAGACACAGGGTCATCAGGTTGTCCCACGTGAGGCTCCCGGTCTTCATCCCCGTTTTACAGATGAGGGAACTGAGGCCCAGAGAAGTGAAGTGACTTGCCCGCAGTCCCCCAGCTGCCAAGTGGCAGAGCCGGGATTCGAACCCAAGACCTCCCAAGCCCGGGCTCCCTCCACCGAGCCCCGCTGCTTCTCTGACTCGCCCGATGTCACAAAGCAGCCAAGTGGCAGGACGAGGGTTAGAACCCAGCTCCCAGGCCTGCGCTCTCTCCACTAGGCCACGCTGCCTCTATGTCGTTCTTTCGTTCGTTCAGTGGCATTTTTTGAGCGCCTACTGTGTGCAGAGCACTGCACTGAGCGCTTGGGAAAGTGCAATCGAGCACTACAAAGCCCTACAATCCTTGCCCACAACGAGCTCACACTCCGGGGGTGGGGGGAGACAGACATCAACACAGATCAAGAGACAGCGATATAAATAAATAAAATTAAATATAGACATGAATGCGGTGGGGCTGGGAGGTGGGGGAAGAGCAGAGGGGGACAAAGAAGGTCGTGGGAGAAGAGGAAAAATGGGAATCAGTCTGGGAAGGCCTCTTGGAGGAGACGCGTCCTCGGCAGGGCTTCGAAGCGGGGGGAGAGTGGTTGTATGTGGGATTGCGTGGTTCAGTGGCAAGAGCCCGGGCTTGGGAGGCCGAGGTCATGGGTTCGAATGCCGGCTCCGCCACTTGGCAGCTGGGTGACTGTGGGCAAGTCACTTCACTTCTCTGTGCCTCAGTTACCTCATCTGGAAAAGGGGGATTAACTGTGAGCCTCACGTGGGACAACCTGATTTCCCTGTATCTCCCCCAGCGCTTAGAACAGTGCTCTGCACATAGTAAGCGCTTAACAAATACCAACATTATTATTATTATTATGGGTTCGAATCCCGCTCCGCCACTTGGCAGCTGGGTGACTGTGGGAGAGTCACTTCACTTCTCTGGGCCTCAGTGACCTCATCTGGAAAATGGGGATGAAGACTGTGAGCCTCACATGGGACAAGCTGATGACCCTGGATCGCCCCCAGCGCTTAGAACAGTGCTCTGCACACAGTAAGCGCTTAACAAATACCAACATTATTAGAGAAGCAGCGGGGCTCAGTGGAAAGAGGCCGGGCTTGGGAGGCAGAGGTCATGGGTTCGAATGCCGGCTCCGCCACCTGGCAGCTGGGTGACTGTGGGCAAGTCGCTTCACTTCTCTGGGCCTCAGTTACCTCATCTGTCAAATGAGGATTAACTGTGAGCCTCACGTGGGACAACCCGACGACCCTGTATCTCCCCCGGCGCTTAGAACGGCGCTCTGCACATAGTAAGCGCTTAGCAAATACCAACATTATTATTACGGTAGATTAAGTGGACACTCAAGAAGCTCACACTCATCACCCCCCACCCCCCACCGCATAGTATTTAAGCGCCTACTGTTCAAAGCGCTGCGAGGTTGGGCACGGTCCCCGTCCCGCGTGGGGCCCACAGTCCAAGTAGGAGGGGGTAGGATTAAATCGCCATTTTACGGGTGAGGAAACTGAGGCTCGAAGACGTTCAACTCACACAGCCGACGTGGGGCGGAGCGAGGATCGGAAACCAGGTCCTCTGGCTCCCAGGCCACGCCGTTTCTCATTTCGTATATACAGAAAATCAACAAATTATGTAAACCGAGTATATATATATATACTCATTCATTCATTCCATAGTATTTATTGAGCGCTTACTATGCGCAGAGCACTGGACTGAGAGCTCGGAATGGACAATTCGGCAACAGATAGAGACGATCCCTGCCCATTGACGGGCTCACAGTCTAATCGGGGGAGATTCGAGTTTACTCCGTTTCTTCCTCCTATTTGCTTGGATGTTTGTCTTCCTAACTAGATGGGGAACTTCTGGAGGGCCAAAGTCCTTTTCCTAGATTTTACTGAACACCCCCCCCCAAGCACGGGATGGAGTGTTTCGCCCGTGGGCACTCAATAAATACTGCCGATTGATCGGCACTCCTATCTACGCCAAGGTGTGGGTCTCTTTTAGAGTTGGGGTCTCAGGTGAAGTCCAATTGGGCGATTAGTGGATGCAATAAACCCGATTAAAAGCCCAACCGTGACCTCCCTTAGGGTCTTTTCAGATAATAATAATAATGTTAGTATTTGTTAGGCGCTTACTATGTGCAGAGCCCTGTTGTAAGTGCTGGGGGAGACACAGGGTCATCAGGTTGTCCCACCTGAGAAGCAGCGTGGCTCAGTGGAAAGAGCACGGACTTTGGAGTCAGGGCTCATGAGTTCGAATCCCAGCTCTGCCACTTGTCGGCTGTGTGACTGTGGGCAAGTCACTTAACTTCTCTGGGCCTCAGTTCCCTCATCTGTAAAATGGGGATTAAGACTGTGAGCCCCACGTGGGACAACCTGATTCCCCTCTGTCTACCCCAGCGCTTAGAACAGTGCTCGGCACATAGTAAGCGCTTAACAAATACCAACATTATTATTATTATTACCTGAGGCTCACAGTCTTCATCCCATTTTGCAGACGAGGTAACTGAGGCCCAGAGAAGTGAAGCCACTTGCCCACAGTCACACAGCTGACAAGTGGCAGAGATGGGATTCGAACCCATGACCTCTGACTCCCAAGCCCGGGCTCTTGCCACTCAGCCACGCTGCTTCTCAGGTATTTGGTAAGCGCTTACTACGTGCCGAGCACTGTTCTAAGCGCTGGGGTAGATATAGGGTCATCAGGTTGTCCCACGTGAGGCTCACAGTTAATCCCCATTTTACGGGTGAGGTCACTGAGGCACAGTAAAGTGACTTGCCCACAGTCACCCAGCTGACAAGTGGCAGAGCGGTATTCGAACCCATGACCTCTGACTCCCAAGCCCGGGCTCTTGCCACTGAGCCACGCTGCTTCTCGATTAAGACTCCGAGCCCCACGTGGGACAACCTGACGACTTTGTATCCATCCCAGCGCTTAGAACAGTGCTCGGCACCTAGTAAGCGCTTAACAAATAGCACCATTATTACTGTTATCCCCCCAGTGCTTAGAACAGTGCTCGGCACCTAGTTAGCGCTTAACAAATACCTCCATTATTATTATGAGATAATAATTATGAGATAATAATATCATTATTATTATTATTATTATTAGAGAAGCAGCATGGCTCAGTTGAAAGAGCATGGGTTTGGGAGTCAGAGGTCATGGGTTCCAATTCCGGCTCTGTCACTTGTCAGCTGTGTGACTCTGGGCAAGTCACTTCACTTCTCTGTGCCTCAGTTTCCTCATCTGTAAAATGGTGATTAAGATTGTGAGCCCCACGTGGGACAACCTGATTATCCTGTATCTACCCCAGCGCTTAGAACAGTGCTCGGCACCTAGTAAGCGCTTAACAAATACCTCCATTATTATTATGATTATCATTGTATCCCCCCCAGCGCTTAGAACAGTGCTCAGCACCTAGTAAGCGCTTAACAAATACCTCCATTATTATGATTATCATTGTATCCCCCCAGCGCTTAGAACAGTGCTGGGCACCTAGTAAGCGCTTAACAAATACCTCCATTATCATTATGACTATCATTGTATCCCCCCCAGCGCTTAGAACAGAGCTGGGCACCTAGTAAGCGCTTAACAAATACCTCTATTATCATTATGATTATCATTGTATTCCCCCCAGCGCTTAGAACAGTGCTGGGCACCTAGTAAGCGCTTAACAAATACCTCCATTATTATTATGATTATCATTGTATCCCCCCCAGCGCTTAGAACAGTGCTCGCCACCTAGTAAGCGCTCCAGGCCTAGCAGCAGGTGGGCGGGGGCCGCGGGCGCCCCTAGCGGTGGCGGGCGGGGGCGCGCGGAGGAGAGAGGAGCGCGGGCTCCCCTAGCGGTGGCGGGTGGGGGTGCGCGGAGGGGAGGGGAGAAGCGCGGGCGCCCCTAGCGGTGGCGGGTGGGGGTGCGCGGAGGGGAGAGGAAAGGAGAGGAGGAGCGCGTGCGCGGGGGGCGGTGGCGGCGGCGGCGGCATCATCGTCTCCTCGTCGGCCCGAGCTCCGGCCCGGCCCCGGGAGACCCCGCAGCAGCCCCGCGGAGGAGGAGGAGGACGACGACGAGGCGGAGGAGGAAGGAGAGGACGAGGAGGAGGTGGGTGGGCGCGGGATCCCCGCGGGCGCCGCCGCCAGCCCCGCCACAAAGCGGGGAGGGGGCCGGGGAGAGGGCGGGGGAGGAAGGGACGCCCACGCGCAGCTACGTCCGCGCCCCCGGCCGCACGTGCACGCCCCCGCCCCCCCGCATGCGCAGAAGGCGCGCCACCGGCCCCCCCCCCGAGAAAAAGAATCATTCATTCATTCAATAGTATTTATTGAGCGCTTACTATGTGCAGAGCACTGGCCTAAGCGCTTGGAATGGACAAATCGGCTTACAGTCTAATCGGGGGAGACGGACGGACAAAAAATAGCAATAAATAGAGTCGAGGGGAAGAACATCTCATAAAAACAGTGGCAACTAAATAGAATCAGGGTGATGTACCTCTCATTAACAAAATAAATAGGGCGATGAAGATCTAGACAGTCGAGCGGACGAGTAGGGTGCCGAGGGGAGGGGAAGGGAGAGGGGGAGGAGCCGAGGGAAAGGGGGGAGAAGAGGGTTTAGCTGCGGAGAGGTGAAGGCGGGGGTAGAGGGAGCAGAGGGAAAAGGGGAGCTCAGTCTGGGAAGGCCTCTCGGAGGAGGTGAGCTCTAAGTAGGGTTTTGAAGAGGGGAAGAGAATCAGTTTGGCGGAGGTGACAATGTTGGTATTCGTGAAGCGCACTTACTATGTGCCAAGCGCTGTTCGAAGCGCTGGGGTCGATACAAGGTGATCAGGTTGCCCCCCGTGGGGCCCCCAGGCTCCATCCCCATTTGTCAGATGAGGGCACTGAGGCCCAGAGAAGTGAAGTCATAATGGATCTGTTAAGCGCTTACTAGGTGCCAAGCACTGTGCTAAGCGCTGAGGGAGATAGAGGGTCAGCGGGCTGTCCCCCGTGGGGCTCCCAGGCTCCATCCCCATTTGACAGATGAGGGCACTGAGGCCCAGAGAAGTCATAATGGATCTGCTAAGCCCTTACTAGGTGCCAAGCACTGTGCTAAGCGCTGAGGGAGATACGAGGTCAGCAGGTTGTCCCCGTGGGGCTCACAGGCTCAGTCCCCATTTTAAAGATGAGGAAACTGAGGCCCAGAGAAGTGATGTCATAATGTATCTGTTAAGCCCTTACTAGGTGCCAAGCACTGTTGGAAGCGCTGGGGGAGATATGAGGTAAGCAGGTTGTCCCCGTGGGGCTCCCAGGCCCCGTCCCCATTTTAAAGATGAGGAAACTGAGGCCCAGAGAAGTGAAGGGACTTGCCTAAAGTCACACAGCAGACAGGTGGCAGAGCCGGGATTCAAACCCACAACCTCTGACTCCCCAGCCCCTGCTCTTTCCACTAGGCCACGCTGCTTCTCAATGACTCAATTACTGCTTCTCAATTACTATGTGCCAAGCAGTGTTCTAAGCAGTGGGGCAATAATAATAATGTTGGTATCTGTTAAGCGTTTACTATGTGCAGAGCACTGTTCTAAGCGCTGGGGAAGATACAGGGTCATCAGGGTGTCCCAGTCTTCATCCCCATTTTACAGATGAGGTCACTGAGGCCCAGAGAAGTGAAGTGACTTGCCCACAGTCACACAGCTGATAAGTGGCAGAGCCGGGAATTGTGCACTCCAGCGCTTAGTACAGTGCTCTGCACATAGTAAGCGCTCAATAAATACGAATGAATGAATGAACCCGCCAAAAGTCCGCAGGACTGGCATACGCTCTGGTTCCTCTTTTTTATCATTATTATTAGCATCGCTAGTAATAATAATAATATTACTAACCGTATTTATTGGCCGCTTGCTGGATGTAAAGCATTGTACTAAGCGCTTGGGAGAGTACATGTACTAAAAGGTCAGACACATTCCCTGCCCACAAGGAGCCAACAGTCTAGAGGGGGAGACAGGCATTAGTATAAGTAGATGCATGTCTAGAGGGGGAGACTATTAATGTCTCTTAATATAAATAGATAAATAAATTACAGATATAATAAGGATTATGGTATTTGTGAAGCGCTTATCACGTGCCAAGCACTCTACTAAGCGCTGAGGTGGGTGCAGGCAAGTGGGGTCGGACACAGCTCCCGTCCCACCCTGTCCCACATAATCTCGATCCCCGTTTCACAGATGAGGGAACCGAGGCCCAGAGAAGTGACGTGACTTGCCCCAGGTCCCACAGCAGACGAGTGGCACAGTCGCGATTAGAACCCACGACCTTCTGACTCCCAGGCCCGGGCTCGGTCCACTACCTGAGAAGCAGCCTGGCACCGTGGGAAGAGCCCGGGCTGGGGAGTCAGAGGTCATGGGTTCTAATCCCGGCTCCGCCACTGATCGGCCGGGTGGCTTTGGGCAAGCCACTTGACTTCTCCGGGCCTCAGTTCCCTCATCCGTCAAATGGGGCTGAAGACCGCCAGCCCTACGTGGGACGACCTGATGACCTATCTTCCCCAGCGCTTAGAACAGTGCCCGGCACATAATAAGCGCTTAATAAATACCAACATTATTGTTGTTATTACCCCATGCTGCTTCTCCATATACACACGTGCCGTGGGGAAGGGAGAGAAGATGAATTCATTCATTCAGTAGTATTTATTGAGTGCTTACTATGTGCAGAGCACTGTACTGAGCGCTTGGAATGGACAGTTCGGCAACAGATAGAGACAGTCCCTGCCCATTGTCGGACTCACAGTCTAATCGGGGGAGACGGACGGACAAAAACAAGACAACTTAATCACGATAAGTAGAATCAAGGGGATGGACACCTCATTAATGGAATAAATGGGGTAATAAAAATATATAAAATGAGCACGGTGCTGAGGGGAGGGGAAGGGAGAAGGGGCGGAGCAGAGGGAAAGGAAAAACCATTCAGTTGTATTTATTGAGCGCTTACTATGTGCCGAGCACTCTTCTAAGCGCTGCGGTAGATGCAAGGTCATCAGGTTCCCACGTGGGGCTCACAGGCTTCATCCCCATTTTCCAGATGAAGTCACCGAGGGCCAGGGAAGTGAAGTGATTTGCCCAAGGCCACACAACAGACAAGCGGCGGAGCAGGGATTAGAACCCAGGACCTTCTGACTCCCGAGCCCGGGCTCTTGCCGTTAAGCCGTTATGAGAAGCAGCGTTATGCCGTTATGAGAAGCAGCGTGGCGCAGTGGAAAGAGCACGGGCTTTGGAGTCAGGGCTCATGAGTTCGAATTCCAGCTCTGCCACTTGTCAGCTGTGTGACTGTGGGCAAGTCACTTAACTTCTCTGTGCCTCAGTACTCTCATCTGTAAAATGGGGATTAAGACCGTGAACCCCACGTGGGACAACCTGATTCCCCTGTGTTTACCCCAGCGCTTAGAACAGTGCTCTGCACATAGTAAGCGCTTAACAAATACCAACATTATTATTATTATTATTATTAAGCCGGGCTGCCTCCCTGAGCACGCGCGAGCGCACAGAAGGGAGAAGAGGAGAGGAGGGCTCGGGCAGGGAAGGCTTCCTGGAGGAGGTGGGCCTTCAATAAATTCCGATTATCCGTCGGAGGAGAGAGGGCCAGCAGTCGGTTGTGAGGGAGGGGAGTTCGAGGTACCGTGAGCTGGTTAGCACCGGAGGGACGGAGTGTGCGGGCTGGGTGGTAAAGCGGAGAGGAGCGAGGCGAGGTAGGAGGGGGCAAGGTGGTTAAGGACTTTAAAGCCCACGGTGAGGCGTCTGGGCTCGATGCCGACGTGGACGGGCAACCGCTGGAGGTTCCTGAGGAATGGGGAGACAGAGTCTGAACGGTTTTGAAGGAAAATGTTTCCGGGGTCCTCCAAAAGTGGCTGGGTTTTGTGTATCTGGGGCGCCGCTCCTACGTACCCCGAAAGCGCTCCGAAATATCTGCGGATATTTAGTCCTTAATTTTGGATCGTTTAGGTGGATGTTGAGTACTTAGTGAGCGGTCACCGAGCGCTTGGGAAAGTACGGCAGTAAAGAGGGGCAGTCCCTGCCCACAGCGAGCTCATGGTCTCGGCCCGGGGAGACGGACGTCAGTACAAGTAAACGGACGTCAATATAGAGAAATAAAATTGAAGATATACACGTAAGTGCCGTGGGGCGGGGGGGGGGGGGGAAGAGCAGAGGGAACAAGTCGGGGTGACGCCGAGCACGTACACGCTCGCTTTCCCTCCCCCATCTACCGTATCAGTTGGTCAGTCAGTCATTTATTGAATGTTTACTGAGCGGGGAGCACTGTACTAAACGCTTGGGAGCATACAATATAACAGGTAAGCAGAGTGCCCTAAAGGATAGAGCATGGGCCCGGGCGGCAGAAGGACCTAGGTTGTGATCTTGGCTCGACCACTTGTCTGCCGTGTGATCTTGGGCAAGTCGGTTAACTTCTCTGTGCCTCGTCTATGTGATCGAGTGCTCGTGTGTAGAGCAGTGTTCTGAGCGTTTGGAAAGTGCAAAATGGCAATAAAGAGAGACGATCCCTGCCCACAGTGGGCTCACAGTCTGGAGGGGAGGCAAGTAAGGAGGTATCGATAGAAATAAATAGAATTTTAGATATATACACGTGTTCGTAAGTGCTGTGGGGCGGGCGGGGGGGAGTGAGCGGTGGTGACGCGGCAGGGAGGGGGAGCCGAGGGAAAGCGAGGCTTAGTCTGGGAAGACCTCTTGGGGGAAATGCATTTTCAGTAGGGTTCGGAAGAGGGATTGACTGGCGGATTTGAGGAGGGAGGGCGTTCCAGGCCCGAAAAGGACGAGGGCCGGGGTTGGCGGCGAGACAGGCGAGATCGAGGCACGGTAAGAAGGTTAGCGCCGGAAGAGCGGAGTGCGCGGGCTGGGATGTAGAAGGAGAGAAGGGAGGTGAGGTGGGAGAGGGCAAGGTGATGGAGAGCTTTAAAGCCAACAGTGAGGAGTTGTTGTGGAGGAATTTTGAGATGGAGGTGGATAGGCAACCCCCAGCGATTTTTGAGGAAGGGGGTGACACGCCCGGAGCGTTTCCGTAGAAAGATCATCTGGGCAGCGGAATCAAGTATGGACTGAAGTGGAGAGAGGCAGAAAGGAGGCAGTCATCCAGTCGGGATAGGATGAGTGATTGTACTAACATGGTAGTGGTTTGGATGGAGAGGAAAGGGTGGATCTTGGCAACGTCGTGAAGGTGAGAGTGACAGGATCGGGTGACCGATTGGACGTGCGGGTTGAATGAGAGAGCGGAGTCAAGGGTGCCGCCGAGGTTGAGGGCTTGAGAGGTGGGAAGGATTGTCGTGCCGTCCACGGTGACGGGGAAGTCAGGGAGAGGGTAGGGTTTGGGAGGGAAGATGAGGAGCTCTGTCTCGGACACGTTGAGTTTTAGATGGCGGGCGGACATCCAGGTGGAGACGTCCTGAAGGCGGGAGTAGATGGCAGCCTGGAGGGAGGGAGAGACAACAGGGGAGGAGATGGAGATTTGGGTGGCATCTGCGTAGAGATGGTAGGTGAAGCCGTGGGAGCGAATGAATTCTCCAAAGGAGTGAGTGTGGATGGAGAATAGAAGGGGACCAAAAACTGAACCTTGAGGGACGCCCACAGTTAGGGGATGGGAGGGGGAGGAGGAGCCCGCGATGGAGACCGAGAACGAACGGCCAGAGAGATAAGAGGAGAGCCAGGAGAGGACGCAGTCAGCGAAGCCAAGGTTGGATAGCGTATCGTGGTCCACAGTGTCAGATGCCTGACACCGACAAAGGAGAGGTAGAGGAGGATTAGGATGGCGTAGGAGCCCTTGGGTTTGGCAAGAAGGAGATCATTTGGGACCTTTGAGAGGGAATTTTCAGAGGAGTGGAGGGAGCAGAAGCCAGATCGGAGGGGGTCCAGCAGAGGAATTTGAGGCAGTGAATGTAGACGACTTGCTCAGGGAGTTTGGAGAGGAAAGGTAAGAGGGAGATGGGGTGATAATTAGAAGGGGGTCAAGGGAGGGTTTTTTTAAGGATGGGGGAGACGTAGACATGTTTGAAGGCAGTGGGGAAGAAGCCATTCATTCACTTAGCCATTAATGGAGCATTTACTGTGTGCAGAGCACTGTACTGAGCGCTCGGAAAGTACAGTTTGACAACAGATAGACACAATCCCTACCCAACGACGGGCTCACGGTCTAGAAGGGGGAGACAGACCACAAAACCAAACAAGTAGAGAGGCATCAATCCCATCAAAATAGAGAAATAGAATCACAGATATATACACATCATTAATAAAATAGAGTGATAAATAGGTACAAATATACACAAGTGGGGAGGGGAAGGAGGTAGAGCAGAGGGAGGGAGTAGGGGGGATGGGGAGGGGAGGAGGGCTCAGTCTGGGAAGGCCTCCTGGAGGAGGTGAGCTCTCAGTAGGGATCAGAAGAGGGGAAGAGAGCTAGTTTGGCGGATGTGAGGACGGAGGGCGTTCCCGGTCAGAGGTAGGACGTGGGCCGGGGGTCGACGGCGAGACAGGCGAGAACGAGGAGCCGTGAGGAGGTGAGCGGCGGAGGAGCGGAGTGTACAGGGTGGGCTGTAGAAGGAGAGAAGGAAGGTGAGGTAAGAGGGGGCCAGGTGATGGAGAGCTTTGAAGCCAAGAGTGAGGAGTTTTTGCTTCATGCGAAGGTCGATAGGCAACCCCCGGAGATTTTTGAGGAGGGGAGTGACGTGCCCAGAGCATTTCTATAGAAAGATCATCTGGGCAGCGGAGTGAAGTATAGACTGAAGCGGGGAGAGACAGGAGGAAGGGAGATCAGAGAGGAGGCTGACGCAGTAATCCAGTCGGGATATTATGAGAGCTTGTACCAGCACGGTAGCCGTTTGGACGGAGAGGAAAGGGCGGATCTTGGCGATGTGGTGAAGGTGAGCCCGGCGGGTTTTGCTGACGGATTGGACGTGCGGAGTGAAAGAGAGAGCAGAGTCAAGGATGACCCCGAGGTTGCGGGCTTGTGAGACGGGAAGGATGGTAGTGCCATCCACAGTGACGGGAAAATCAGGGAGAGGACAGGGTTCGGGAGGGAAGATAAGAAGTTCGGACTTGGACATGTTGAGTGTTAGGTGGCGGGCGGACATCCGGGTGGAGACATCCTGAAGGCAGGAGGAGATACGAGTGAGCGGTTGAAGATGGTAGTTAGAGAAGGAGGGAAAAGCGAGAGTTTTTATCAAGTGTGAAGGAATGGGGTCCAGTGCACATGTGGAGGGGGTGGCACTTGAGAGAAGGCAGGAGATCTCCTCTGGAGATAGTGCTGGGAAGGATGGGCAAGGTGCCTCATATGTAAAGGAACAGGGATTAAGATCGTGAGCCCCATGGGGAACAAGGACTGTGTCTAATCTGATTAGCTTGTGTCTACCCCAGTGCTTAGTACAGTGCCTGGCACATAGTAAGTGCTTAACAAATACCATTTTTTAAAAAAAATGCCCAGGGTGAATTTACAGTCTAGTAGGGGAAACAGATATTGATATAAAAAATTGCAGATATGTACATAAATGCTATGGGGCTGAAGGAGGGCGTGAATAAAAGGTGAAATCAAGTGACGCACAAGAGAGAGGGAGAGGGAAATGAGGGATTGTCTTTTGGAGGAGATGTATCTTATTGAAGATACAATCGTTCGTTGGCTTCGAAGGGGGAAGGTGTTCCAGACCAGAGATGGGACATGGGTGAGGGGTTGATGGCGAGGTAAGAGGAGATTGAGGTGCAAGGAGTCCGTTGGCAATAGAGAAGCAAAGTGTGTGCTATAGCGGGAGGTGAGGTTGGAAGGGCAAGGTGATTAACTCCTTTACACCCCCCGGTAAGGAATTTCTGTTTGACATGGAGGGGCATGGACAGCCACTAGAGGTTCTTGAGGAGTGAGGAAACGCGCAGTGAATGGTTTTGTAGATAAACGATCCGGGCAGGAGGGTGAAGTAATAATAATAATAATAATGTTGGTATTTGTTAAGCGCTTACTATGTGCCGAGCACTGTTCTAAGCGCTGGGGTAGACACAGGGGAATCAGGTTGTCCCACTGGAGTGAGGGAAAGACAGGAGGCAGGGAGGCCAGCGAGTAGGCTGATGGAGTAATCGGTGCGGGATAGGATAAGTGATTGGATCAGCATAGTAGCAATTTGGATGGATTTTAGCGACATCGTGTAGGTTGAACTGCCGGGATTTGGGGAAAGATTGAAAACGGGTTAAACGAGGGAGATGAGTTGAGGGTAACGCCAAGGCTTACGAGCCAGGGAGGGTGGTGGTGGTGTTTTCAGCGATGGGAAAGTCGGGGAGGGCAGGGTGTGGGTGGGATGCCGAGTTCCGCTCTGGACATGTTATGTTTGGGGTGTCGGCAGGACATCCAAGTAGAGAGAGGGCAGGAGAAATGACGAGGCTGCAGAGGAGGAGCGAGATCAATTCTTATGGAATTTCAGAATCCCTGCAGATCCTGTTTGAGAAACGGTTTCTAGTTGACAAGTAAAGCGGACCTTTCAGAAGAGCGAGTTTGCAATCAGCACAGCCTCCGAGTCGTCATCTGAATTGTTTTTCCTCTCAAAATTCATAAAAAGATGTGCATGGAATTGAGTGAAGGAGAGAGGAAGAAGTTTGAGGGCGTTGAAGAGAGGCATGGTATTCATTCAATATTCATTCAATAGTATTTATTGAGCGCTTACTATGTGCAGAGCACTATACTGAGCGCTTGGGATGAACAAGTCGGCAACAGATAGAGACATTTGACGGGCTTACAGTCTAATCGGGGGAGACGGACAGACGAGAACGATGGCAATAAATAGAGTCGAGGGAAGAACATCTCGTAAAAACAGTGGCAACTAAATGGAATCAAGGCGATGTACATTTCATTAACAAAATAAATAGGGTAATGGAAATATATACAGTTGAGCGGACGAGTACAGTGCTGAGGGGATGGGAAGGGAGAGGGGGAGGAGCAGAGGGAAAGGGGGAAAAGAGGGTTTAGCTGAGGAGAGGTGAGGGGGGGGTGGTAGAGGGAGTAGAGGGAGAAGAGGAGCTCAGTCTGGGAACGCCTCTTGGAGGAGGTGAGTTTTAAGTAGGGTTTTGAAGAAGGGAAGAGAATTAGCCTGGCGGAGGTGAGGAGGGAGGGCGTTCTGGGACCGCGGGAGGACGTGGCCCGGGGGTCGTCGGCGGGATAGGTGAGACCGAGGGACGGCGAGGAGGTGGGCGGCGGAGGAGTGGAGCGTGCGGGGTGGGCGGTAGAAAGAGAGAAGGGAGGAGAGGTAGGAAGGGGCAAGGTGACGGAGAACCTCGAAGCCTAGAGTGAGGAGTTTTTGTTTGGAGCGGAGGTCGATAGGCAACCACTGGAGTTGTTTAAGAAGGGGAGTGACACGCCCAGATCGTTTCTGCGGGAAGATGAGCCGGGCAGCGGAGTGAAGAATAAACCGGAGCGGGGCAAGAGAGGAGGAAGGGAGGTCAGAGAGAAGGCTGACACAGTAGTCTAGCCGAGATATAACGAGAGCCCGTAGCGGTAAGGTAGCCGTCTGGGTGGAGAGGAAAGGGCGGATCTTGGCGATATCGTAAAGGTGAAACCGGCAGGTCTCGGTAACGGATAGGATGCGTGGGGTGAACGAGAGAGACGAGTCAAGGATGACAGCGAGATCGCGGGCCCGAGAGACGGGAAGGACGGTCGTGCCGTCCACGGTGATAGAGAAGTCTGGGAGAGGACCGGATTCGGGAGGGAAGATGAGGAGCTCGGTCTCGCTCATGTTGAGTTTTAGGTGGCGGGCCGACATCCAGGTGGAGACGTCCCGGAGGCGGGAGGAGATGCGAGCCCGAAGGGAGGGGGAGAGGACAGGGGCGGAGATGTAGATCTGCGTGTCATCTGCGTAGAGATGGTAGTCAAAGCCGTGAGAGCGAATGAGTTCACCGAGGGAGTGAGTGTAAATGGAGAACAGAAGAGGGCCGAGAACTGACCCTTGAGGAACTCCAACAGTTAAAGGATGGGAGGGGGAGGAGGCGCCAGCGTAGGAGACCGAGAATGTCCGGCCAGAGAGGTGAGAGGAGAACCGGGAGAGGACGGAGTCCGTGAAGCCAAGGTGAGATAAGGTATGGAGGAGGAGGGGACGGTCGACAGTGTCAAAGGCAGCAGAGAGGTCAAGGAGGTTCAGAATGGAGTAGGAGCCATTGGATTTGGCAAGAAGGAGGTCATGGGTTACCTTAGAGAGAGCAGTCTCGGTAGAGTGGAGGGGAAGGAGGGGATGAGGAACAGGATGGGGAGAGGTTTTTTTGAGAAGCAGCATCCTGTAGTGAATAGAGCATGGACCTGGGGGAGTCAGAAGGTTGTGGGTTCTAATCCCGGATCCCCCACTTGTCTGCAGTGTGACTTGGGGCAAGTGACTTCACTTCTCCAGGCCTCAGTTACGTCACCTGTAAAATGGGGATTGAGACTGTGACCCCCACGTGGGTCAGGGACTTTGTCCAACCTGATTTGTTTGTGTCCATCCCAGTGCTTAGTACAGTGCCTGGCACATAGTACGTTCTTAAATATCACAATTATTATTATTATTATCGTTATTGTCATCTTGGGTGAAGGCTGGCATGAAAGAGTTTTATAGCCGAGGTCATCTACCGGTCGAGCTTTCTGTCAATCCTGCGCTGGAATTTTGTCTTGGACTGTTATAATTGTCTGAGGTGCCTTAGGGTATAAAATTGCTCAAGATGCAGCTTCTTTCTAAAGAGGGATTTATTGGGGAGGAACTGACTCTTATCGTTCTTGGCTTGAACACCTTTTTTTAAAAAAAGTAGAGTGAGGATTGCTTTAGAACAATGAGTCAATCAGTGATATTGATGGGGTGCTTATTTTGTGGAAATTAGGAAGCAGCATGGCCTAGTGGAAAAAAGCACAGGCTTGGGAGTCAGGGACTTGGGCCCAAATCCTGGCTTTGTCACTTTCCTGCTGTGTGACTTTGAGCAAGTCACTCAACTTCTCTGCCTCACTTACCTCATCTGCAAAATGGGCGTTCCATCCTGCTCTCCCTCATGCTTAGACTCTCAACCCCGCACGCGACCCGATTATCTTTCATCTAACCCAGATCTTAGGACACTGCTAGGCACAGAGTAAGAACTTAACAAATACCACAATTATCATTATTAATAGTATTAGTATTGTTATAACAACAGAGTTGGTGGACATGTCCGCTGCCCATAAAGAGCTTCCAGTTTAGAGTGAATTCTTTTAAGTTAGCTTGATGGGCGGTTTGGAGAGCATTAAGATTTACTAGAGCCTGCCAGGAGGTCTTTTGACTTCTGACCTTAATGTTGAAGAAAAAAACCTCAGAAAGTGACCACACTAACTCTCCCTTTTCCAGGGAGGAGAGCTACAGTTGTAGGAAAGGAGAAAAATGTTGGCTTGATTTTAAATTTGTCTGTAAAATGAAAGAAATGTAGGTGTGGGTAATTAGACTAGGATGGTTAAAGGGAGAAGGCAGTGAAAATACGGCGGAGGACGAGGAGAGGGGATGCCCATTTTGCTCCTCTAGCGCTAACCTTCTCACTGTACCTCGATCTCGTTTGTCTCGCTGCCAACCCCTCACCCACATTCTCCCCCTGGCCGAGAACACCCCCTTTCCTCAAATCTGACAGATAATTACACTTTGAAGCCTTAATGATGGCACATCTCCTCCAAGAGGCTTTCCTGACTAAGCCCTCCTTTCCTCTTCTCCCTTTTCTGCGTCATCCTGGCTTGCTCCCTTTACTCATCCCCCTCCCAGCCCCACAGCACTTGGGTATATATCCGTCCTTTATTAATTTATATTAACATCTGCCTCCCCCTGTAGACTCTAAGCTCGAGGGCAGGGAATGTGTTTATTGTTATATTGTGCCCTCCCAAGTGGTTAGTACAGTGCTCAGCACACAGTGAGCGCTCAGTAAACACGAATGAATGAATGAACGAGGATTTATTGGATGTAATTTGGAGGCATTATGAGGTTCGAACCCTCGTATTTCAACCAGGACCCTAGCGGTGTGGAATTTAAGGACTTTGGGTCTTCAGTTGGAAATCCACGGGCCGGTGATCTGGGAGTCCTAAAACTTAGCAATGAGGTTTCGTTAGAGTGCGTTGCAGCTCGAGGAAAAGACGATCAAATGAGGTGTCATTGGACTTGGCAGCTGAATGGAGTGAGGGTTATAATCAATCGATCGTATTGATTGAATGCTTATTATATGCAGAGTACTGTGTGAAGAGCTTGGGAAAGTACAGTATAACAAAGTGGGTAATTACATTCGCTCTTGGGTGTCATGCCGTTGCTGCGTACGTTTTCTCAATCAAATAATTATATCTATTGAGTTCTTACTGTGTGCACTAAGCACTTAGGAGAGTTTTTGGAGTTCTCTGAGGTAGCAGGTGGGCAGATACATGGAAGAGATGGGATTTCAGAAGGACTTGGCAATGGGGGAGAAAGATCCTCAGGTGGATTTGAAGGGGAAGGGAGTCCCAAGCAGGAGGGAAGGCATGAGCGAGGGGTTGGAGGTGGGAGAGCCAAGAAAGAAGCAAGGTGAATAGGTGAATAGGTCAAAGGGTGGGAAACAGGGGTGATTTGGGAGAAGAGAGTGGATAAGTAGAGAGTGAGTTAGAGAAAATGAGAGAACAGGGTCTGAGAGCCAGAGGACCTGGGTTCTAATCCTGGTTGAAATATAAGGGTTCAAACCTTCTAATGTGTTTTAAGTGTTTCTGACATCCTATTTTAATTATTGGGAGGAAAGCTTCTTTCCCAACTTCCCCAGTCGGGAAGGGGCTTCCTCCTCAGTGGCCAACGGAGTTCCGTTTCCCGCCTCCCTCCGCCCCCAGTCCCCAACACTTTACCCACCCCCACTGACCTTACTCCATCCACCAACCCCCAAAAATCTGGGGTCAATAAAAAGACAGAGTAAAGGCTGGAGCAGGAGACGGTGCTGGGAAAATCGTGAGGACTATTACGTGTCAGAACCTGAACCAGCTCTGCACCCAAAGCTGCTGCCAATTAATCATTGGTATTTGAGTGCTAACTGGTCCAAAACATTTTACTAAAAGGCTTGGGAGAGTACAACCGAGTTGGCAGACATGCTTTCTGCCCACAAGGTGCTTCCAGTCTAGAGAGGGAGACAGATATTAAAATAATAATAACAATTGTGGTATTTGGTAAGTGCTTACTCCCTGCCAAGTACCGTACTTGAGCAGTGGGGTAAATACAAGATATTCAGGTCCCTATTAATAATAACGGTATTTGCTAAGCACTTAATATATGCCAGGCACTGTACTAAGCAGTGGGTAGATTCAGGGTAATCGGTTGGACAGAATCCCTATCCCTTACGGGGCTCACGATCTTCATCTCCACTGTTCAGCAGAGGTAACTGAGGCACAGAGAAGTGAAGTGACTTGCCTGAGGTCACATAGCAGACAAGTGGCGGAGCCCAGGTCCTTTCGTTCATTGTCGTATTTGTTGAGCGCTTACTGGGTGCAGAACACCGTACTAAGCACTTGGAAAGTAAATTCGGCAACAGATAGAGACTGTCCCTACCCAACAGCGGGCTCACGGTCCAGAGAGTCTGTGGGCCACTGACTCCCAGGCCCCTACCCTTTCCACTAGGCCTTGCTGCTACAGTAAATTATTCTAAATGCACGTAGGTACGGTAGGGCTGAGGACGGGGTGAATATCAAGCGTGTGACGGATGCAAATCCAGGTGTAAGGATGACACAGAAAGGAGAGGGAGTAGGGGAAATGAGGGCGTAGTCGGGGAAAGCCTCTTGGAGATGTGATTTTCATTAGGCTTTGAAGGTGGGGAGAGCGATGGTCTGTCTCATATGGAGGGGGAAAAAGTTCCAGGCCAGAGGGAGGACGTGGGCAGCGTGAAGTACGGACGGGAGTGGGGAGAGACGCGACGCAGGGAGGTCAGCGAAGAGGCCGATGCAGTGATCGGCGAGGGATTCGGGAAGGGCTCGGCTTAGCCTGACCCAGGGGACTGGCTAGTGCAGGTCCAAACCATTTCGTCTCGGAAGCTTTGGCAGCCTTTAGATGCTTCAACATTTGTACCTGCCGGACAGATTTCCAAGAAGGCAAGAGGCATTTGGGACGGATACTTGGTGGGAGAAGGGTGTTGGGAACCGGGGGCCAGACGCCTACCCCCCGAAGAGCCGTGAATGACTCAAGACGAGCTTGCAAGGCTGTATGATGGGTAAGTCATTGCCTCCAATTCTGGGTTTAGAAGTCCCTCCTGCGTTGGTTCCCCTACTCCTCCCCCTGGAGAGGGAGATGAAGAGGATGTAAGCATCTGCATCAAATATACTGCGTCTTTATTCAGAGAAAGGGTCTCGAGATAAGCACAATTCCACCATTGGGCCCAATTCCAATTAGATCTTCTGGGGACCAGGTGAAGGGGTTTCCCAACCACCTCCGGATCAAACAAAAACTCCTCAACAGTGGCTTTAAAGCACTCCATCACTTTGCCCCCTCCTACCTTTTACGACAACCCATCCCGCACACCTCACTCCTCTAATGCCGACCTTCTCATCGTGCCTCAATCTTGCCTATCTTGCCGCCTACCCCTCGCCCACGTACTGCCTCTGGCCTGGAACGTCCTCCTTTCTCAAATCCAGAGAGATAATTACTCTCCCCCCACAGACCTTATTGAAAGCACATCTCCTCCAGGAGGCCTTCCCTGACTAAGCCTCCCCTTTCCTCTTCTCCCACTTCCTTTTGCTTGGCCCTGACGGGCTTCCTTTGTTCTTCCCTCCTCCCAGCCCCACAGAACCTATGTACTTATCTCTAATTTATTTATATTAATGTTTCTCTCGCCCCCTCTAGAATGGAAGCTCACTGTGGGCAGGGAATGTATTTCTTGTCGTACTGTACTCTCCCAAGCGCTTAAAGGCTCAATTTCTAGGATTGAAAGGATGAATGAGTGGGGTGTGTTTATTCAGTCCTAATGATAGAGACCTTTTTGGCCGAGGCCCTGACAGGTTGGAAAGGAAACAAGCTGAAAGTGAAGAGGAGAACTGTTTGCATTCCCTTTCACTTGTACCATTTAGGGTTGGAGAACAAGGCATTCACTCTCTTTGAGATGACAGCCATCTCAGCCCCACTTCTCACCTTTTCTCTGTTCCTGCTTCCTAGGTGGCGGTGGCTTCGACCGGCCTGGGAGAAACCAGCCCTGGCCATATGAGTTTTTGAACTATTTTATTTAGCTCGAAGAAAGATGTGGCGGGTGAAGGAGAGGGGAGACTCTGATTTGGGGGTTTCTCACCACAGTCCGAAGCCAACAGTGTCTCCTTTGTCTCCTGCGATAGGACACCACCCAAGTGACATGTTCAGACGCGGTGCTGCCGATCCTGTGCTAGAGGACAGTGAGAGCATGCGAGACGCACAAACCCCACACCCTCGTCAGGTCCCTGAAGGCAAGTGAAGGAGGAAATCGGTGTAATAATTTGAGGTGGTCAGCATACTGTGGTTTGGAATGTTAAGCAGCTCTTGTATTTAGGCTTGAGGGCAGCTTAGCAACTTTTAAGGTAAATGAAGAAGAATATTAGATATTCCCTGCCCCGCCACCTGTCTGCTGGGCGACCCTGGGCAAGTCACTTGGCTGTGCCTCAGTTCCTTTATCTAAAAAGTTGGGGATTAAGACTGTGAGCCCCATGTGGGACAGGGTCAGTGTCCAACCTGTCTAGCTTATATCTACCCCTAGCGCTTAGTGCAGTGCCGGGCACGTAGTAAGCACTTAACGAATACCATTAAAAACAAAAATATTAGGTGGAGCATGAGGTTAAAAATCCTGGTACCATTTTCCGTTCCTTATGATGGTAATTTCGAATTCTTTATGTGATGAATTAGCTTCAGGCGTCTTACCGTGTTCAAATCAGTTTTTCACTCTGATATTTTCAGAACGTGAGTGTGCTTTTCCTGATTCCATTGTTTTGTTGGTGTTTACATGAGGTGTTTTTGTCTTGTTTTTTTTTAACAGGAAGAATCAAGACTTCCATGGCCCCCGTTTGACATCATGCACCACCAGTGGCTTCTGTTAGCTGCATGCTTTTGGGTTATTTTCATGTTTATGGTTGCTAGCAAGTTCATCACGTTGACTTTTAAAGATCCAGATGGTAGGTGTCCCTTAATTCTAAATAAATGCTAACGAAGGCGGCGAATGAGTTCACCTTGCGTCAGAAGTGGCCCGTGGCCAGCTGAACTGTTGCCCTCTGGGACCCCGGGGGTGGAAGTCTTGGGTGCCTTGGGGGGAGCCAAAATGAGATAGCGAAGGAGGAAGGAGGGCCGGTAGTTCTTCTGTAACTTGTCTCCTTCCTGAAGATCATTTGGAGGTACTCTTGTAATGCTTGGATCTCTTTCCTTGATAGGTGGAATATTGCGTGTGACCTTGGGGGATGTGGGACCGGGGATGCCGGCTGGCTCCAGGAGTTCGGTGCTAGGGGACGGTTGTGGATTTGCATATTCTCTCCAGAGAAGTTTGGGGGTATACAATAAGTACGATTGATTGACTCACAGCTTCTTTGAGGCGCCTGCTCTCCCACGCTTGAGGAACGAGGTCCGATTCTTGGAGTTGGCCCGGACTGGCTGCTTTCTTGATGTGTGGGCGATTCGGTTCATTCATTCAGTCGTATTTATCGAGCACTGTACTAAGCTCTTGGGAGAGTAAAATATAAGAATAAATAGGCACATCCCCTGCCCACAGCGAGCTTACAGTCTAGAGGGGTTGGTAATTGAACTGTCGGTAACCTCCCAATTTTTATCAGCACAGGTTACATTGATTTTGTGTGTGTGTGTGTGTGTGTGTGTGTGTGGTTTTTTTTTGATTAGTTAGAAAAGTGTATTCATTACTAACAACTTTCAGTCCCAGCACAATACAGTGATCATGTGACAACCCTGTCTTGTAGGTGGGGAGACTGGATTTGCACAATCCCAAATCCATTCAGGGTGGGATTCTGCTGTTAGAGGAGAATGATGGTTTTTTTCCGGTCCACTCTCTCCCCCTCCCTCCAACTTCGCTGAACAAATGGATCAGCCCTATAAAAACCATTCTGCTCTGAACAACTCTTTCTTCACCGATGCCTCAGGCTTTATCCCAGGCCAGATGAACTCTCAAAAGCCCTTCCAGGTGCACAGTTCTGCCGAGTGTGAACCATCCACTGAGTAGGAAATTAACTCCTGGCTGACCTGGGGCCAGGAAAGCAGATAGTGCTGCATTAATTATTTAGTTCCCAGCTGTTGCAGTGTATTTCATTGTTCAGAAATATTTGGGGGCCGGGTACTAAAAGGCAATTATAAAACTTTATTAAAGGAAAACTCTCAGGAACAACACTAAAATATTGTGGACTTGAATACTGTTTAATGAAGCTCCATTTCAGAGGAACAGATGGAAGTCCTCCTTCGGGGGACCTCATTGCGAGTCAGTCGTAATTCTGCAAATAGCAGCTCTCTCTTTCTCCTGTTTTTCTTCTGTGGGAAATGGAGATCTTCCCAGACTCCTTGGCATCTATTTCTCTTTATATGTTTTTGAGTCTTTCCGCCACTTGAGCTTCTCAGAAGCTAATTTTTCAGGGTGATGTGTAGATCTGGCGTCTCTCCTTCCTCCCTGCTGGGCATCTTAAAGTTTATGATGACATTCTCTGGTTGTAAAGGAAGGACCAGCAGAGAGTGGCATACGTCACCCTCCCCCCATGACCCTGCTTCTCTGGAGGCTGCAAGCACTCTCATTTTCATTACTAGCGTGAAATCATTGGGCTCAATGCTGTGGTGAGGAAGGAGGATGGAGCTTCACCGCCCGGTGGAATTCATTTAGGGACTTAGGTCACTTTCCTCAGATGCCAAGAGCGATGTTCCTACAGGTTGCGTCTGGTGACCAAATCTTGTTTCTCTCTAAGCTTCCTGTTTCCTGCTCTGGCCCAGGCTCCTTGGCTACTCAGAGTTTGTGGGATAATTTAGGACAGAGGAATAAGGGATGCTCCGGTTACTGCTTGGCTCGTTGTGAGGTTTGTTTTCCCTATTAACCCTCCACCGTCCTTTAAGATTTAGCGTTATTCTCCGGGGCTGTTACGGCTCGCACCGAACGGCCGGTGCCGTTTGGTATTTGAAAGACCAAATTCTTCAAATGCCGTTGAGTCTTTCTGACCGAGGGAGAAACAACAGGACAAACCTGTTGGAGCTGTGAGGTTAAAATACACTTTTATCTCCACCTTGGCAGAGATCTGAGAGCATTTAACGATTCCTCACCCCATTTGTAAAGCGTAAGAGGGTTGCCGAATCGTCGGGAATGGTTACCTAGATCAGGTCATCCGTTCACGGATGAGAAGGAAGTCGATTGGCAGATGAGAAGGCAGGCGTCGCCACTGTAGTGCTGAAATCACTGCCTCTAATTTTCTTCCTCTGTCTTTTAGTTTATGGTGCCAAACACGACCTCCTCTTCCTGACAGCTCTCCCTGAAGTGGATAGGATTCCGGAGGAGAAACGATCGTCCGAAAGATTAAAGGTTAGTGATTCGGCCCGGCGGAGAAGAAGAGTTTGCAGCAAAAGGGATGGGAAGTGATGTGCTCAGTGAGAGATGAATCATTTAGGACGATCCCAGATGAATTCGACCAGAGCAGACATCTGGGATCAGGGACATGGTGGAAGGAAGAAACAATTTGTGAAGCTTCTTTGGTTTGCCCAAATGGCTCTTTCTGTTACCCTGTCATTTTCACGATGAAATATCTCAAACCGTATTGCATTTGGCCTGTCTTTTCTTCTATTTCTGGAAGTCAGGTGTAGTTGCCTTAATTTGCCAGTGGATAGGAAGCTGGGCAGGACAATACTCTGAGCCTGTAATTGTGGAGGTGAATGATCTCAGGTGGCGACAGATGGATTCTGTGATTTCTGATCAGAGCCCAGGAGAGGGGCAGCCCCTGTATACCCAACGATCCAGCCAGAATTTTATAATGTGGGGTACGTGTTCCCATAGATTTACATGTTATAAATTGAGATCCGTACCCAAAAAACCTCTGGAAAAATATGAAATTCACTTTAGGGCAGTGTACTCGTATATTAAGTGTCACTAAACTATTTTTAATCACTTTTAAAGTAATTCACAGTGTAGCCTTATGGCATTAGCTAAATGAGGAGCTGAGGTATAGTTATGGATCTCTTGTGGGAGGCTACTGAAGTAGAAACTTGTTCTGTTGGCTGTGGTCATTTTTTTTTTTACTACGTTAGTGAAGACTCTGTCCAATCTAGATTGAATAACAGGTTCTTCTTGTCTTTTATAAATTTTTTATTAAAAAAAAAATAATGGTGGCATTGTCAAGCGCTTACTATGTGCAAAGCACTGTTCTAAGCGCTGCGGGATACAAGGTAATCAGGTTGTCCCACGTGGGGCTCACAGTTTTAATCCCCATTTTACAGATGAGGTAACTGAGGCCCAGACAAATGAAGTGACTTGCCCAGAGTCACACAGGTGACAAGTGGCGGGGCCGGAATTCAAACCCACGACCTCTGACTCCCAAGCCCGGGCTTTTTCCAGTGAGCCACGCTGCTTCTTTATAAAGAACCTTGCTTCTCTTATAAATAATGTTGGTATTTGTTAAGTGCTTACTATGTGTGGAGCACTGTTCTAAGCGCTGGGCGAGATACAGGGTCATTAGGTCGTCCCACGTGAGGCTCACAGTTAATCCCCATTTTACGGATGAGGTAACTGAGGCACAGAGAAGTTAAGTGACTTGCCCACAGTCACACAGCTGACAAGTGGCAGAGCCGGGAGTCGAACCCATGACCCCTGACTCCGAAGCCCAGGCTTTTTCCACTGAGCCACGCTGCTTCCCTGCTTATAAAATACCTTGTAGTAGCCAAACTCCTCTTCACACTGTGAACTCCTCTCTCCATCAGCTCTTAGAATATAGTAAGCGCTTAAATACCATTATTATTATTATTAGGGTCTTCTTTTTTTAATCATTTTCATACGTTTCATTTGCTTTGTTTAAAACTGACACAAGACTTTAAATCCCCCAATTTTAGCTGGCGTTGGAACGATCGTAATGCGTTATATTGTCGAGTTGTCAAGAAAAATGATGGGGTCTCAGATTTTATGAGTTCTGGGGTGGCTGAAATTTAGGGTAAGGTGGCATAGAGAAGCAGCGTGGCTCAGTGGTAAGAGCCCGGGCTTGGGAGTCAGGGGTCATGGGTTCGAATTCCGGCTCCGCCGCTAATCAGCTGTGTGACTGTGGGCAAGTCACTTCACTTCTCTCGGCCTCAGTGACCTCATCTGTAAAATGGGAATGAAGACCGTGAGCCCCACGTGGGACAACCTGATGACCCTGTATCTCCCCCAGCGCTTAGAACAGTGCTCTGCACATAAGAAGCACTTAACAAATGCCAACATTATTATTATTAGAGCAGCAGCGGGGGTCAGTGGAAAGAGCCCGGGCTTGGGAGGCAGAGGTCACGGGTTCGAATTCCGGCCCCGCCGCTCGTCAGCTGTGTGACTGTGGGCAAGTCGCTTCCCTTCTCTGGGCCTCAGTTCCCTCATCTGGAGAAGGGGGATGAAGACCGCGAGCCTCACGTGGGACAGCCTGATGACCCTGGATCTCCCCCAGCGCTTAGACCGGTGCTCTGCACATAGGAAGCGCTTTACAGATACCAACATGATGATTATACTAGCTCAGCTGGATCTCTGGGTTGTATATATTCTGGGATGGCTGTAGCCTGGGGTCTGCCTCTGTGGGCGTGTCACCCTATTCTCTCCTGCCGAATCTTCCAGTTTTTCCTGCACCGCATCTCCTGGAGGTGCCCTTTCCTCCCCAACCGTACTGTCACCACCTAGGTACCAGTTCCCATCCCGCTTCAGCTAGGCCACCTCCGTCAGCCTCCTTGCTGATCTCCCAGCCTCCAGCCTCTCCCTCCTCCAGCCTTTACTGCAGCCCGCTGTGCCGATCATCTTTCAGAAGCCCGGCTAGGCTCACATGGCTCCTCACCTCAAAAAGCAGTTGTATTTATTGAGTGTTTAACCTGTGCAGAGCACTCCTGCTAACCACCTGGGAGAGTAGAATGTAATAGAGTTGGCAGACACGTTCCCTGCTAGCAATAAATGCCTCCCGCGCTGGTTTCCTTTGTCTCTTTGCAATAATCAGAAACTCCGCGATCAGCTTCTAGGCTCCCATCCTACCTATCCTCTCTGTTGATTACGAATCCCCAACCTCCTGCGAGCACCTCACTCAACTTTCCCATCTCTGTCCCCCGCACTCATGCTGTTTCCCTGATTTGGAGCTCCTTCACTCTACACATCAGGCAGACGACAGCTCTCCCCAGATTCAGGTCGGTCTTAAAATCACACCTCCCCCCATCAAGTCCTCTCCGATGAAAGTACCAGCACCCTGAGCCTAATCATCCCGGCAGCCAACTCGTGCATTTATTTACACCCTCCTTAGCACTCGTGTATATAAATCTCCGCAATTTCAGTACTTTGGCAGTATTTTATATATTTCCTGTCTCCTCCCTGAGAATCTTAGGCCCTTGTGGGCAGGGAATTCATCGCTCGGTTATTCTGTACTGCCCGAGCACCTAGTACAGTGTACCGCACTCATTTGAGCCCGTCGTTGGGCAGGGATGGTCTCTATCTGTTGCCGGATTGTACATTCCAAGCGCTTAGTACGGTGCTCCGCGCATAGTAAGTGCTCAGTAACTACTATTGAATGAATAAATACTGTCGGTATTTTTATTCCGACTGTCGCTACCACTCCCAATGAGGTAAAGAACTCAGAGACAGCAGCTCACTCCAAGTCAGGCACCTTTAATCCCACCCCCTCCAGGGAGGGCTCAGCACACGGCTACCGGTCCAGGCACTGAGCGTGGACCGCGTCCGTGATCGGGGTTTTAACACATCCGTTCACTCGCATAAATCCACGCCCTCCTTCTGCCACAGTCAGCTCCCCTTGGCCCTCCTGAAGATGCTCCCACAGGAGCGAATCGTCATCAGTCCTCGTGCTGTCAGGAACCGTGGCTTCTTGTTGGCGGTTGAACGGGAAGTTGGCATCCTTCGGTCTCCAGCGGGACCCATCCGTTGCTCTTAGTCCCTCTCCCAACGGACCGTCGATCTCCATCTTGTGGTCCAATCTGCCATCTTGGAGCCATGTGGTCTGGGGTGGGGGAGGTGGAGGGCAGGGGACACCCCCAAAATACCAAGGCTTCGGGGAAACGCGGGGCGCTGGGGTGAATTCCTAAGTGTGATAGGGCTATCCTGCGGCAACTTCAGGAGCCGCTGCGGGCCGCACTCGGGGGCCGGGGCTGGGGGGGTGTACGCTGGCGGGGAAGAGGGCTGCGGTCCCGGGCTGCTGGAGCCGGTCGGACAGCGGAGCCAGGCCCCGGGACCGGTAGGGGATAGGGGGTTGCCGCGTGCGGGCGTGGAGACAGCTGCTCAACCCGTGGAACGGGGGCGACTCAGGCTCGCCGGGCACCTCAGACGTGAGAGGAAGGGCAGGGGAGAGGTGGCGTCTCCAAGTAGGAACCCTTTCTCGGAGCCGTGGGGTTCGCCTCAGGCCGCGGGGACAAAAACGCGGCTTGAATCTCCCTCCCCACACCGCGGAGCTCATCCCAAACCGCGGATTGGAGCCGCCCAGCAGCAGCAGAACCTCTACGCGCGGGCCTCCGTTGTCGAGACGGCCCGGGGGGCTCCCCCGTCTCTGCCCTGAAGCCTGAGGAAGGCAAGGGCAGAGACTAGTACAGTTGGAATTTTTGTTATGGTGTTTTTATAAGCACTTACTGTGTGTCAAGCACTCTTCCGAGCACTGAAGTAGAGACAAAATAGGTTGGACCCAGCCCATGGCCCACGTGGAGCTCAGAGTCTTTATCTCCATTTCCCAGCTGAGGTAACCGAGGAACAGAGAAGTACAGTGACTTGCCCATGGTCACACAGTGGGCAACTGGTGGAGTCAGCGTTAGAACCCAGTTCCTCTGACTCCTAGGCCTGTGCTCTTTCCACTAGGCCGTGCCACGCTATAATGCATATACGTATCTATATGTACGTACATATAGATACTGAGTGTAATATACATGTGGGCGTTTATGTGTATATATTATTATATCATATATAAATGTAGAGTCTATCCTGTAGCTCTGCTGTTGGTTCAGTAGAAAGAGCGCTGCTGTGGGAATCAGGAGACTTGGGTTCCATTCCCAATTCTCCTTCCTGGAGCTCTGCCATCGGGGGTGAGGATTACTGACAATCCCACGAGGTTAATAGACCCAGAGGACCCCCGAAAAATAGCTGCCCGATGTGGGTAGTAAAGATGCCTGCGACTACAGAGGAGAACCACCCCGCCGCAACCCCCGGCCCGTGGTATTGCGGCGTAACAGTTCTGCTTTGCAGTCATTTCAGCTTCATTTCAGGTCCTGCGCGTACTGAATTTCCATGTGCCTTCTACCTCGGTTGCACCCTGGGCCCCAGCGGGCACTCGGCTGGAATGGAGAAGGCAGATGGCACTGGGCGAACCACTGTGGCTGTTCCCAGTTCCTCCGTGGTTGTTCTCAGTCCTGAGTTCAAGTGGTCATCCTCTGTCAGATGGGCGTCTGACTTTGGTTTCCTCCTCCCCTCAACTCCCTTCTCCCACTTTTCCTTCCCTTCTTCCAGGCTTTCCCGTTACGCATGGCTCTTAAGTACCTCTCTGCAGGTGTTGATGGCAAGAAGGGGAGGAGGAGGAGGATTCCTGCCATTAGAGGAGAGGATGAAGAGACAAAGGGAGGGGGCTCAGTCCTCGAATGACAAAGGAGGGAAGCTTAGTGCGGTGAACCCCAGATGGGGAGAGGGAGCAAGGCTCGGGGAATCAGTAGACATTGTGACCTGGATCAGGATGGCACTCGGGTGGTATCATAATAGAGCAGGAGTTAATTTCCAAATTGGAGAGGAGCCAGTGTAGAGCAACTGCAGGAGAATGAGAAAGAGGAAAGGCATCAGTACCCCAGCTTTCGGACACCCTCCCTCCTCCATTGTCCCCCTCTCATCCCACGAACCTCAGGACCTGGGTGAGAAGCAACGTGGCCTAGTGGAAAGAGGGACCTGGGCTCCAATTCTGGCTCTGCTTCGCCTCTGCTGTGTGATCCTTGGCAAGTCACAACTCCTCCGTACTTCAGTTACCTCATCTGTAAAATGGGGATTAATATTTTGAGCCCCACGTGAGCCATGGACTGCGTCCAACCTAATTATCGTGTATCTATCCCAGCTCTTAGTATAGTCCCCGTCACGTAGCGCTTAACGAAAAAGAAGGAACAGCCCAGTGGTGACCGGAGGATAACCTTTTTGCTCTGCTGTTTGTCGTCAGATTTTATGGAAGAGTTGGGGGCCTTGGTTTCTCCCAAACTGCAAAAGAGGACCTGGAGGAGGGGGTTCTCAGAAGTGAGACGGGAACAGATCTTCCGTGGAAAGGTGGGAGGGATTGCGGTGGTTTAGATTGTTTTAAACGGAGGGCGAGATTGTTCACCAGCCTTCAGTGAGTGATTTTAATGGGGAACTTGACAGGCTGTCTCCATGCCCGTACCAGCCCCCAAATGGAAAAAGCTTAGGGGGAGCCAGACGAGATTTCTCTAGGGGGAAAACTGGCTCAGGCACCCGGTGGGAAGGAGGGTCGGCCAGTCAGTAGCGTTGATTGAGCTTCAGTCTATTCAGAGCATTGCATTAAGCGTGAGGGAATATTCTCTAAAGTTAGTAGACGCGATTCCTGCTCTCAGGAAGCTTGCGATCGAGCAGGGGAGGCAGACACTAAAAATGAGAGGTGGGGGAAGCAACTCAGCATAAAGAGAGACACAGAAGTGCTGTGAATGAAGGGTGGAGGGAGTAAACTAAGTGCTCAGGGGGTACAGGCTCAAATACAAAGGTGTCTCAATAGGGAAGGAAAGATGAGAGATTTATGCAGGCAGCCTCTGCCCGGGACGGGTTAGTCTGTCTCGCGTCCCTCCAGTCCGACTCTGGGATTCCGACGGGGACGCTGACCACGTAAGACCCGTAAATCCAGGTGGGCTTCAACAGGAGCGGTTGCTGTCTCAGGAGCTGCTCCGGGTGGCTGGGGCGGGCCAGGCGATTCCTATCCCCCATACCTCTGGGATTGAGTAGCCCTGACTTCCAGCCTATTCCAAAGGGAGCCAATGGGCTATCGGGATGAGGGCGGGGACCGTCCGAAGGCCGACGGGATGCACTGTTTAAGAGGGACAGCGTTTCGGGGAGCGGGACAAGCCTGTTCTGGTGATGAGAAGGACCCTGGCTCTATTCACTCGATTATTTTGATACCCCGGGGAGGTGATGCAGTAACTTAAAGACAGCACCGTTCCAGTGGACAGGACTCTGTGAGCTGAACACTTCGGTTTTAGCCCAACGGCACAAATGAGCATACATTTCCCAGCCTATGGGTTGCTTTTTTCTACCACCCTGCCGCTCCCTCCTCCCCAGCTTCCTCTCCTCCCCTGCTCCTGGAGGTCGTGACCATTGACATGCTTAAGGACTGCTTGCCCTGGGGAGTAGCTATTTTCCAGGGGCATCGTTCTAAGGTGGGAGAGAAAAGGCGGGGAGATTTGGGGGTAACACAGGACCGTTTAAGCTAGGACCAGCAAGGAAGGAGAGTAGCAAGGATTGGAGGAAAGCCAGGACTGCCACGCGGTGGGAAAACCGGGACCAAAAAAGTTTTTCCGTATGCCTCCCTCCTCCCCTTCTCCCCACCCCCGGCACTTTTTCCCCCATCGCTCAGTTGCTCCGTGAATGTCTACTGTGTGAAGTACGTAGCTCAGAGCAGGTGGGACATTCGCGCAAGGAGATCAAAGGTCTTTGACCTCCCTTCTGCTCCACTTCTACATTTGGGGTCTGTACCCCTTCAGAGTACTTGAATCTGTCCTCAGCCGCAGCTCTACGGCGCTTATTTCCCTATCCTTCTACCCTGGTTCGGTGGAAAGAGCCCGGGCTTGGGAGTCAGAGGTCATGTGTTCGAATCCCGGCTCCGCCACTTGGCAGCTGGGTGACTGTGGACGAGTCACTTCACTTCTCCGGGCCTCAGTTCCCTCATCTGGAAAATGGGGGTGAAGACTGTGAGCCTCGTGTGGGACAACCTGATGACCCTGTAGCTAACCCGGCGCTCAGAACAGTGCTCTACACATAGTAAGCGCTTAACAGATACCAACATTATTATTAATGTCTGTCTCCCCATCTACACCATGAGCGCCATACGTCTAATCCCCGTTTAAAATGTAAACTCTATGTGTCTATTTATTGTTATATTGTACTCGCCCAAGCACTTAGTACAGTGCTCTGCACACAGTAAGTCCTCCGTAAATATGATTGAATGAACTCCATTATTCTCTCCCAAGCACCTAGCGCAGTGCTCAGCACACAGCAAGAGCTCAGTCCATACCACTGACGATCGTTTTCAAACAGAAAAATTGCCACACCTCAGTTGTCAAACGTAATAGTCAACAGTCTCCTCAAGATGGAGAAAAAGGAGTTCTCCCTGGCCTCACCTGAATAATCCTCCCCAGCTCCAGGGTCCTGTGGGCCTTAGAGAAGCAGCGTGGCTCAGTGGAAAGAGCACGGGCTTGGGAGTCAGAGGTCATGGGTTCGAATCCCGGCTCTGCCACCTGTCAGCTGGTGACTGTGGGCAAGTCACTTAACTTCTCTGTGCCTCAGTTACCTCATCTGTAAAATGGGGATTAAGACGGTGAGCCTCACGTGGGACAATCTCATTACCCTGTATCTACCCCAACGTTTAGAGAGGTGGAAAGCTAGGGAGGGATATTAGACGATGCAGCCAATCATCGGGGAAATTGACCCAAAACTCAACTCTGTCTGCTCGGAGACCACAGTGTCCAGGAAGTTACCCCGTATTAGCTCCCCCTCTTACTCTATGGGGCTCGCAAACTGGGCCGTCCACTAGAAGCCTTCCGGGAAGGCTAGAGTCCTTCCCGGAAGAGGAAGGTTTGGCGGTGATGATCGTTAACGGGGGAAGCAGCGAGGGCTAGTGGCGAGAGCACGGGCCTGGCGGTCAAAGGACCTGAGTTCTAATCCCGGCTCCAGCACTTGTCTCCCGGGCGACGTCGGGCAAGTCACCGAACTCCTCTGAGCCTCCGTTTCCTCAACTGTAAAATGGGGACCCGGTACCCGTTCCCCTTCCCACTTAGGCCGTGAGCCCCATGTGGGACGGGGACTGTGTTCAACCTCATTAACTTGTGTCGGGTTCTATCAAAAAAAATATAAATCAAGCCCAGCACGGGGGGTTGATTACTGCAATAGTAATTCAGACCCGCGTGGGTGAAGACAGACGGAGTCCCCACTGCTGTAAAAGTGAAAAGAACAGTCTGTTACAGTTCGGGGTCGCTAAGGTATTTCTTTTCCCGCCACTTGGTAAGGGCAGGAGAGCAAATCAGCCCCGAGCCCTCGTCTCCGTCTTGGTTCCCATAATTCTGCTTCCCTGTTTCCGACAAGGACCAGCGGATGAGTCTCTGATCTTGGCATTCCGCTTCTCCGGCTGACAGAGAAGCAGCTCGGCTTAGTGGAAAGAGCACGGGCTTGGGGGTCGGAGGACACGGGTTCCGACCCGGGCTCCGCCGCTTGTCTGCCGTGTGACCTTGGGCGAGCCGCTTAACTTCTCTGGACCTCAGTTACCTCATCTGTAAAATGGGAATTAAGACTGTGAGCCTGACTACCTTGTCACTACCACAGCGCTTAGAACAGTGCTCGGCACATAGTAAGTGCTTAACAGATACCTTAATTATTATTGTTAGTGATGATTCGTATCTTCCCGCTTTACGTCGTATTTACTAGTGGAAGGCTTGGGCAGAAGGGCGTAGGTTAAGCTACAGCGCATAAATCAAGGTTAGGTTACCACACATAAAATGGATTCCAAAAGTTAAAATGGAGGAACCAGATCTTAGGTCAGTGTCCACACTTTACTCCAGTGCTTAGAACTGACACTCCAATCCATACTTCTCTCTGCCACCCCGATCATTTTTCTCCAAAAGCATTCAGGACGTGTTTCCCCACTCCTCAAGAAATTCCAATAGATGCCCCTCCAGCTCCGCTTCAAACCAAAGCTCCTCACCATTGGCTTCGGAACTCAGTCACCTTGCGCCCTGCTCCCTCACCTCGCTTATCTCCTACTACAACCTGCACACTTGGCTCCTCTAATGCTAACTTCTCACTGCACCCCGATCTCGTCCATCTCGCTGCCGACGGCTCTCCCACTTCCGGTCTCTGGCCTGGAACGCCCTCCCTCCTCAAACCCGACGGACAATTACTCTCCCCCCGCCTTCAAAGCCTTCTAGAAGGCCCACCTCCTCCACGAGGCCTTCTCCCCTTCTCCCCCTCCCTTCTGCATGGCCCTGCCTTGCTCCCTTTATTCATTCTCCCTCCCAATCCCGTAGTACTTATGTCCATATCTGTAATTTATTTATTTATATGAATGTCCGTCTCCCCCTCTAGACCGTGAACTCGTGGTGGGCAGGGAATGTCCGTTTACTGTTAGGCTGTACTTTCCCAAGTGCTTAGTAAGTGCTCTGCACACATTAAGCACTCAATAAATTCGACTGAATGAACACAGTAAGCGTTTAACAAATGTCTTATGCTGTCGAATCGTTTTTGACCCGTAGCGACTCCGTGGACGCGTCTCTCCCCAAATCACCCACCTCCGTCTGCATAGAGTTTTCATGGTAAACATTTGGAAGCGGTTTATCGTTGCCTTCCTCCGCGCGGCAAACTTGAGTCTCTGCCCCCAACTCCCTCCCATGCTGTGCTGCCCAGCACAGATGAGTTTGGATGCGTAGCAGATGGCCTTCCCCTCGCTAGCCACTGCCCAAGCTAGGAATGGAATGGTTACGTCTCTGCTTGAATCTCCCTCCCCTAGTCGAGACTGGGAGGGTACCGGAAACCCTCCAGCTACGGTCCTGAGAGGGGAGCTCAACAACCGACCAAAAGATAAATAAATGAAAAACTCCATTGAGCCCCTTTGGAAATTGGAATCTAATTGGGAGAAGAAAATCCAGTAAAGTAAGGGAAATGGCGCAGAAGTAGCTCTGGGGGCGGTGGGGAAAACAGGATTCAGAGGCTTGCCGGGGGCCCTCCGACAGGTGCGAAATCAATCAAATCAGACTCTCGGCATATCTGGGATGTAGAGAGGAGCTCACTTTCTAGGTCAGAACAGGTCACCTGACCTCAGAATGATGTGAAATGAAACGCCATGTGAACTGGGGAGAGTAAATGAATTGGCAACAGCAGGTTCCTTTGATTCTCGAGTGCAAAACAATTCCTACTGTTTTCAGGAAATTATAAATCATAGTGCCATTACTATGCTGATGGGTAAACAGCCCTCCTGTGTCATTCCTTTTCCAAGTGGAATTGGAAGAAGGTAAATCTTGGCTTGTAAAGAGAAAAGGGCTTCTCTGCTCCCTCTTGAATTCAGAGAGTGTTCGGTACCCACTTAGGTGACAGGTTGCTGTCAGTCATTTTTCCCAACTCTTTATCGAGGCAGAGAACAGACTCCCAGGATAAAAGCTTTATCTGCTTAGGGACAGAGAGCTTCTTGGGTGGCGGGAGGGAGGGGTTTGCTTCACGCCCCAGTAAATGACAGGGCCGAGAGACAGTTGATGCAGCTAACCTGTTTAGACACTTGGTTCTTGGTCCTGAGCCCTATGTTTATCCGGTTAAAATCTGCGGTCGCTGCAGTAATCCTCAATCCTTAGGATTCTTTTTCAGAAAATGCATGTATTTCTGATATGGCTATCCTTGTGTCTTTCATGTGACTCTGTTCCTCCTGGGAGTCTGTTCTCTGCCTTGATAAGCAGTTGGGAAAAATGAGCGATCGCAACCTGTCACCTAAGTGGGTCCTGAACTGTCACTGAATTCAAGGGGGAGCAGAGAAGCCCTTTTCTCTTTACAAACCAAGATTTATCTTCTGACTCTCTTCCTGTCCTTATCCTCATTTGTCTGGGTATTATTTGAGTTTGCAGATTTGCCTTCATTATTCCATTTGCCAGTATCAATCAGTCATTCTTCGAGCACTTATTGTATGCAAAGCATTGTATTAAGGGTTTGGGAAAGTACAGTCCGCCCGGAGTGGGTAGACATGTTTACTGTTGCCCAGGGAGTTTCCGGTCTAGAGGGACATGAATATACATGAATTACGGATATGCACATAATTGCTGTGAGACTTGGGAGTGGCTGTTGACAGAGGGTACAAATTCAAGTACAAGGGTGACGCCGAAGGGAATGGAAGAAGAAATGAAGGCTCAAATGGGGAAGGCCTCTTGAAGGAGCTGTGAATTTTAATAAGGCTTTGACAGTGGGGACAGAGATTTATCCGTCGACTCTGAAGCGGGGAGGGAGTTGCAGGTCAGAGGCAAGATGTGGGTCCGAAGGGTCAGCGGCAAGATAGGCGAGCTCAAGGAACAGGTTATCGTTAGGGGAGTGAAGTGTACGGGCTGGATTGTACTAGGAAATGAATTAGAGAGTAATTGGGACAGAGACCGTGGCTGACCCGATCGAACTCTATCGTCTCCAGCGCTTAGCACGATGTTTGGCCCGAACTAAAAGCTTTCCAAATACCGCAGTTGTCCTTATTATTATTATATTTTTCAGCCTACTGGGAAGGGGCTTCCTGAAAACCAGCCCTACCAGCCGCTGGTCCACATGGAACGCCTGCAGCTACTCGGCAACGTCTGCAGAGACGCAGCATTGAAGAACCTCTCCCACACCGCCGTCTCCAAGTTCGTCCTGGACCGAATCTTCGTCTGCGACAAACACAAGATCCTTTTCTGCCAGACTCCCAAAGTGGGCAACACCCAGTGGAAAAAAGTGCTGATTGTCCTAAATGGTACCCGGACGCGTGTTCGTGACTGGAAATTTGAGTGGTCTTATAGAGGGAGGAAGTGGAGATGGAGGGAGGATGGAAAGTGGATTCGAAGGAAACGGAAGAAGGAGGTCCTTGGGGTTGGAGCAGGACTGAGCCCGGGAAATCTATTCCCCATTTCCCCTTGATGCTTATTCATCCAGCTCTGCTCGGCACCTTGAAACCGCTCAACAGATACCATCATTTTAATGATTTCTTAGTGGGGTTTCATTCAAGATGCCAAATCCTTTCAGGCGCAGCAGCCGGGAGGAATCGAGAGCAGTCTCAAGTCCTAGAGAACCTCTGTTTTCTCCTCTTTGGCTGCCCCCCAATTTGGGGTTTTTAATCAGCATCGGTGGTGGTAATAGAAACAGCAATAGTCAGTCAGTGGTCTATATTGAGTACTTATCGTACACTAAGCACTCGGGAGAATACAGTATAACAGAATTGGTAGATATGTTCCCTGCCCACCAAGAGCTTCCAGTCTACAGGGACTAGCAGTATTTATTAAGAGCTTACTGGGTGCAGAATGGTGTAGTAAATGCTGAGGAAAAAAATCCACTGGAGAGCGTTAGACGTGTACCCCGGCCCTCCAGGAGCTCACAATATAAAAATAAAATGGGGAAGGCTGTAGCCGCAGTAAGGAAGATGAAATCGTAAAACAATGAAACAACATAAAAGACTGAGTTCAGAGTCTCTAACTGCAGTGGGAGGGAGGACCTTTAGGGTCTCAGGGCCCTACCACCCAGGTCAGCGAGAGTCGTCACGTCCGGAGCTAAAACTCGGGGAGCAGATAAAATTGAAGCCACCGCTGCTTCGATCCCCACAGCCGGCAGCGGAGGAAGGGCGGAAGCGGTTTCCCTCTGATCCCGCAGCCCGGGTAAGAGGCAATACCCTCATCCCTTGCAGGGGTGGTCGTCGATGCTGTATGCCTCCTCACACTTCATTCTCCCCAAGGTTTTTGGCAGGGCAATTCGCACCTGGTGCCTGTGGCGTATTCTACCCCCTGTGACCCCAAGCAGATCTCCAGCATTGGTAAATCCAGGGTGATGCTCAGCCACTGAACCCCGTCCCTCCAGCTTTCAGACCAAGGGAAGTGCAAAACTGGATCGGACTGGTGGTTCTGTTGGACCCAGCGCTGGCAGCCTCGCTGATGGAGGCCATCTTGGAAATGGCCGGTCCTCGACATTCCTTAAAATCTTTTCGGGGAGGCGAGGAGGATTCATCTCTCAGTCGATGGTGATGCTACTGTTGGAGGTGGGAAGATTTAGGAGGGAGGTGGCACAGTTCCCCACAGATGAATTAATGTAACATATCCACAAGAACCATATGTGGACCATGGATTGTGTCCAACCCGACAAGCTCGTATCTACCCCGTTGCTTGGCACATAGTAAGTGCTTAACAAGTACGATTACAAAAGCAAAAAAACAAACACGTTCATCTGGTGAGATCCAGCAGGTGGAGAGGTGGGGGTGTGGAAATTTAGGCAATTTTTCTAGAACACTGAACATTGGCCCACCAGAGACCAAGGCAGGGCAACCCCATGGACGGGAGATGATTTTCGGAATTTTTTCGGTCCTACATTCTGCCCCAGTGATCGGAAGTGAATTAGGAGCAGTATGGCATCATGGAAAGAGCGTGGTCCTGGGAGTCAGGGGATCTGGACTCTGATCCTGGCTTCGCCACTTGTCTGCTGTATGACCTCGGTTAAGTCACGTAACTTCTGTGCCTCAGTTACCTCATCTGTAAAGTAAGGATTAAATCTATATCCCTCATGTGGAACGTGAATTGGGTTCAACCCGATTATCTGATAGCCACCCCAGTGCTTAGGACAGTTCCTTGTACATAGCAAGCCCTCGACAAATACCACTTGTTTTTGTTTTTTAAAAAGGAATTCCTTTCAGGGAGTGGGTTCCCAGCTATGATGTATTCCATGCTGACATTAGCAGGCTGAGGCAGCAAGATAAAAACCCGCTTAATGAGGATCGATTTCTTAGTTGGTGAGGGTTGATTTACTCAGAATAACATTAGAAAAGGAGAAACGTTGGATTGCCTGTGGCTCCAGAAACAATGGCCAGTAACATTTCAGGTCCGTCTAGGGTTAGGATGTGTGTGGAATTTTTTGCGCACACACAATCATGGTAAATAATTCAGGATTGAGGATCTGAGTTGTATAACCTAGACACCAGTCTTTTCAAACTAGCACGTTGCTTTGGCTGGAAGCGCCCAGTGGGAGCTGTTTGGTTTGCGTGGAGTTAGCTCAGGTCTGATCACTTCTGTCCCTCCCCGAGTGGACTGAGCCTGAAATTCCTCCCTTCCGTCTCTCCGCTCAGGTGGCCAGAATGGCCGCAGGCCCTCTCCTCCAATCGATGGTATTTATCACGTGCTTACTGCGAACAGAGTGCTGAGCTAAGCACCTGGGAGAGTACAGAGTAACCGAGTTGGAAGACACGATCCCTGCCCTCCAGAAGCGTACGGTGTAAGCTTCCCAATTCCGGAATTATGTCTTCTTACTCTGTCGTTCTCTCCCAAGCACGTAGTACGGTGCTCTGCACAGAGGAAGTGCTCAGTAGAAACCTTAGATTGATTTTTCAAAAGCCATAGCTTGAGGCAGGCAGGATCTGATTATCGCACCCAGGAGGTGCAGAACTGACTCTAGTTAATTTTGTATGGGCCAAGGGTTTTCCGCCGTTTGTCAGTGGCTCCTCCCGCTGCCTGGGAGATCCCTGACATTGTCTCTGTCCTGAGGATTGGATTTGAGATGGAGGGCAGGGATCAGGGAGAGACCGATGTACTTTTCTCCAGAGTTGCTGTAAGGAAACCAACCGCCTCGTGACAACCCTCCCTCCAGACCGGGTCGGAAGCTGTCCCGGTGTCGGTGGTGACGGTGGGCCTGTATCTTCCCCCCTCAGGAGTTTTCCCGTCTATCGGAGAGATCCCGGAGAGCCTCGTCCACGACCATGAGAAGAACGGTCTGCCGCGTTTGTCTTCCTTCAGTGACTCTGAAGTCCAGAAGCGGTAAGAGGAGCTTTCCCCTTGGAAGGGGCGGATTCACCGCCAGTGGGGAACAGACAGTGTTTGTTCCCTGAAAGGGAGCCAAGCAGAGTTGTCGAACCCAAAAAAACACTCAATCTTTTAATTGTGGCTCACTTTGAACTCCTTTTACTATTGCTGGGAATCCTGGGTGTAGGACAAGTGTAGAAAGCAACCGTAAGAGTTTTCTGTCTCCGCTTGGGTGTGTCACTCTGCTAAACCCAAGCCTATTTCTCTCATTAATCGATCAGTGGTATTTATTAGGCTGTTACTGTGGGTAGAGTACTCAGCACTTGGGAGGTGATGGAGTGTGTTAAAGCCAATGGAGAGGAGATTTTGTTTGATACAGAGGTGGGTGGGCAACCACTGGGGTTTTTGATGAACGGGGTGGAGCTTTTTGAGTAGAGTGCCCGGATCTGTGTCCACTCTAGTCCACTAGTCCACTCTAGACTAGTCATCTAGTCCACTCTGTGGACTAGAGTGGGGAGAGACAGGAGGCTGGGAAGTCAGCAGGGAGGCTGATGTAGTAATCCGGGGCGTGATGGGATGAGTGATGGTATTAACATGGTAGCAATTTGGATGGGGAGGAAAGGGCAGATTTTAGCGATGTTGTGAAGATAGGACCGACAGGATTTGGTGACGGATTGATTGTGTGGGTTGAATGAGAGAGAGGAGTCGAGGGTAATGCTTAGGTTCCGGGCTTGTGAGACAGGTGGTACCTTCTACAGTGATGGGAAAGTCAGGGGGAGGACAGGGTTTGGGTGGGTAGATAAGGAGCTCTGTTTTGGACATGTTAGGTTCGAGGTGATGGGAGGACATCCGAGTAGAGATGTCTTAAAGGCAGGAGGCAATGCAGAGGGGTGGAGATGTAGATTTGAGTGTCATCTGCATAGACATGATAGTTGAAGCCATGGGAGTGAATGAGCTCTCCAGGATAGTGGGTGTAAATGGAGAATAGAAGGGGGCCCAGAACTGAACCTCGATGGACCCCCCCCCACAGTTAGGAGGTGGGAGCCAGTGGCGAAGCCCTCAAAGTAGACTGAGAATGGACGACCAGAGAGATAAGAGGAGAACCAGAAGAGGACGGAGTCAGTGAAGTCAAGGTTGGATAACGTCTCCAAGAGAAGGGGGTGATCCACAGTGTCGGAGGCAGCCTAGAGGCCGAGGAGGATTAGGATAGAGTAGAGGCCGTAGGATTTGTCGAAGAGATCGTTGGTGACCTTTGAGAGGGCGCTTTCTGCGGAGTAAAAGAGACAAGCTGGATTGGAGAGGGTCTAGGGAGAAGTGGAGGAGTGGAATTTGTGCAGGTGTAGACACCTCACTCAAGGGTTTTGGAGAGGAGCGGTAGGAGGGAGATGGGGCGATAACTAGTGCGAACCGTGGAGAGGGTTTTTAAGATAGTGGCCATGTTGGAAAGCAGTGGAGAAGAAGCCACCGGAGAGCGAACCATTGAAGATGGCTGCTGGAAGGGGAAGAAGGGAGGGGGTGAGAGTTTTAATTTCCTCTGCTCACCCTCCCTCTGGGTCAGCCTTGCTCCCACATGGATATTCCTTAAGCACCTGACAGTCACCCCACCCTCAGCCCCACATCCATACACATCCATAGGTTATGCCATTTCCCTTGCCTGCCGTTTATTTTAAAGTTCATCTCCCCCTGTAGACTGTAAACTCCTTTGGGGCAGAGGTCACGTCTAGCCCATCTATTATATCCTCCTTTCCCAAATGCTTAATAGAGTGCTTTGCTCACAGTAGGTGCTCAACAAATGCCACCGACCCCAAGGGCTGGGGAAGAGAAGCGTGAAGCCGGGGAGACAGGGCACCTGGATCAAGACAGCGGGGAGGACAGGAGCAACAGAGCTGACCCCTGGGGAGGGTCTGGCTCCAGAGGGGGCAGAGGCAGTGAAAGGGAATGGGGTGAGAGTGGGAGAAGGGTGAGGGAGTCGGAACCATGGGCAGGATATTTCTTTCTGTGGTCTAGTCAGGCATGTCGATCAAGCGGTCGTATTTAGTGAGCTCCTGCTGCGTGCTTAGACTGAAATAAGCAGTTGGGCAAGTGCGGTGGAGATAAAAGACACCATTCCTTCCTTTAGGGAGCTTACAGTCCCTGAGAGAGACAAAACACAGTAATAATAATAATAATTATGGCATTCGTTAAGCGCTTACTCTGTGCAGAGCACTGTTCTAGGCGCTGGGGTAGATACAGGATAATCAGATTGTCCCACGTGGGGCTCACATTTTTTTAATCCCCATTTTTGCAGAGGAGGTAACTGAGGCACAGAGAAGTCAAGTGACTGGCCCGAGGTCACACAGCAGACAAGTGGCAGAGCCGGGATTAGAACCCAGGACCTCTGACTCCCAAGCCCGGGCTCTTTCCACTAAGCCACGCTGCTTCTCATTATTTACAAGGGGTGGGAAATCTCTCGAGGCAGTTGGGGGAAGGCGAAGAAAGAGCGACTAAGACGAGGAGAAGAGGACCGATGAGGCAAAGGAAAGCCTTGGAAAAGTTCACCCAGTATGGTATTTGTTTTACCAGTGGTTTTGTTGAACGTATTCCTTGTGCAGAACGCTCTCCTAATCGCTTGGGAGCGTCTGGCACAGCAGAATTAGTAGATACCTTCCCTGCCTACGACGAGCTTACCATCCAGAAAGAGAGATGGACATTAATATAAATAATTTGTAGTTCAGTGACTAAAGTGTTCAATAATTTTAATTAGATTATTGATAATTTTACCGACAAAGTAGTGGGCGAGGTAAGTGGGGTTACAGAAATATGTAGGACCTTTTTAAATGGTATTTATTAAGTGCTTACTCTGAGCTAAATGCTGCGGGGGATGCGAAATCATTCAGTTGGACACAGGCCCTGCCTCACGTGGACCGGGTGTTCAGTCTAAGAGCTGGGGAAAGCGGGTATCTTATCGCCATTTTACCGGCGAGGAATCAAGGCCCAGGGAAGTTAAGTGACTTGCCCAAGGTCTCTCAGCAGGCCAGGGGCAGAGCCGGGTCTCCCGACTCCCAGTCCCCCGTTCTTCCAAGGGCATCGAGGAGGAGGCGGGAGGTTTAGAATAGTTGGTGGGGAGTCGGTGAAGGAGGTAGAGTAGTGTTGCTGAAGAGCGACAGCAGCGGTATGTATTAAGCACTGTACTAAGCTCTGGGCAATACCAAGTGGAGAATTGGGCATGGTCCCAGTCCCTCCGGGGGAGCGGAAGAGAGGACAGAGTTAGAGCTATTGAGGATGAATTTCGGAATGACCCAAGTTAGCAGCTCCCAGCTGCACGAGGAGCGGGACAGGGGAGTTGAGTTCATTTGAGGGGGATAGTTGAGCGATGGGCTTTTGCATCGAGGTCGGGAAGGGATTCCAAGTAGAGTGATGCCCAGACTCAGAAAAATCACTGCTCAGAGCCGGAGTCCTCTCCCTTCTGGAGTCTGCAGGAGGGAAATTATTCACATTGTTATAATAATTATAACGATGATTGTATTTGTTACGCGCTTACTCTGTGCCAGGCGCTGTACTCAGCGCTGGGGTGGAGACAGGCAAATCGGGTTGGAGACGGTCTCTTGCCCCACGTAGGGTTCACAGTCTCCATCCCCCATTTTACAAATGAGGCACAGAGAATTGAGGTGACTTGCCCAGGGTCACACAGCAGGCAAGTGGCAAGTGATTAGCAAAATCATCATAATTTTTGTGTTTGTTTACTCTACGTCATGCGTTGTTCTAAGTGATAAAAGGTAATGGGGTCAGACATAATCCCTGTCCTACTTGGGATTATGCAGTAGGAGGAAAGACCGATATTGAAGCCTCATTTTACAGCCGAGGAAACTGAGGCACCGAGAAGGCCTGCCCGAGGTCACCCAGCAGATGCGTGGCAGAGCCAGGATTAGAACCCAGGTCCTCTGACTCCCAAGCCTGTGCTTTTTCCATTAGGCTTCGCTGCTCCTCTGAATATGTCCCGATTGCTTAACCGCTGGGCAGAAATTCTGCCCCAAGTTACAGACGTTTCTCTCCCCGCCGCCCCCCCGGCCTCCTCCGGCCCATGTGACCTCTGGCTTCTCTTCCCCCCTTAGGTTGAAATCATACTTCAAGTTTTTTATCGTGAGAGATCCCTTCGAAAGACTCATCTCCGCATTTAAGGACAAGTTCGTCCAGAACCCTCGATTCGAGCCGTGGTACAGGCACGAAATCGCCCCCGGCATCATTAAGAAATACAGGAGGAACCGGACGGAGACGAGAGGGCTGCAGTTTGAGGACTTCGTGCGGTACTTAGGGGACCCGAACCACAGGCGGCTGGACCTCCAGTTCGGAGACCACATCATTCACTGGGTCACCTACGTAGAGCTCTGCGCTCCGTGTGAGATCGAGTACAGTGTAATCGGGCACCACGAGACGCTGGAGGACGATGCTCCGTATATCCTGAAGGAAGCCGGGATAGGCCATCTCGTGTCCTATCCTACCATTCCACCCGGCATCACCGCCTACAACCAGACCAAGGTGGAGCGCTACTTCCTGGGAGTGAGCAAAAGAGATATTCGCCGCCTCTACGCCCGTTTCGAGGGAGACTTTAAACTCTTTGGATACCGGAAGCCAGATTTTTTGCTCAACTGATGCCTTGGGATCTGGGGACCGGAACATCTGTGCAACACGGAAGCCGGAACTGATATTGCCGGGGACTGCGCCTTTTTTCCGGACTGTTCCAGCAGCCTCGTGGCTCTTTTCCCAGCCAAGTGTACCCGTTACTGTCTGTAACGGGGATGGAGGAGACGTCGAGGCGAGCCCCCCGTGCCGGAGTGACATGCCCTCTGCTCGCCTCAGGAAAGAAGAGGAAGAGCAGGCTGTCCGGATAGTGAAGAAAAGTCAAATGATGTGAAAGCAGCTCCTTGGATCCCTTGGCAGGAGTAGCTTTATTTAGTCAGGGAGGCCAGTGGTTGCGGGAGGACTGGGGAGGTGTAAAAGGCTGTGAAAACTGGAGGACCAAGTGGGACCAAAACTCAGAGATCAAATTAGACCTCTGTGGCAGTCATTCCCCAAAGTTGGGGTGGGGGGTAAGGTGGGCACGCTGTGGCTGGGTTAGATTCACCCCAGACGTCGAATCTGTCCTTTTCCTTTCCTAGCAAGCGTGTCTGCCGAGCGGCACTCACCATCTCCCTCATTCCACCGGTGGTATTTATTGAGTGCTTACCGTGTGCGGACCACCGGACGAACCCCTAGGGAAAGTATTGAAGATGTGGTAGACGCCATCCCCGCCGCAGCGCCGTTCCGAATCCCCAACCTCCGAGGACCAGTGTTCTTAGGGTTTTTTTCCAAATTGGCCAGTATTCTACGTTGCAGAGAGGGCATGCCTTCCAAATGGAGAGAAGGAATGGTGTTTGAGGCCTTGAGAAAGGTTTGGACGACGGCAGTGATCAACCCCGGAGCATTGTAGCTGACCCCTGCCGGGGGTGGAATTGTTATTCCGGCGCAGGGCGCTTTTCCGATTGGGGCAGAGCACGTCTCCATTTGGAGTAGCTCCTCTCCTTGGGGAGACAGAGCTTTGGCTGGGACCAAGAGGTTGTGGGGCAGCAGAGCTCCTGAGGGGAAGAAAGGATCTCCATTCTCACAGACGCTCTTCTTTGTCCTAGGGCAGCTTTTCTTTCTTCCATTTCAGTATCAACAGAATTGCCTGAACCCCAGTTGTATACAGAGCCCCAGCCTGAGCCCTTGGGGACCCGCTCTTGGGTTAAAGGTGGGATCCCCGCCCTGAGGAATCCCCCCCGCCTTCAGCTCAGCGACGGGCAGAGAGCGGGAACTCCTCTTCCGAGTGCTTAAGGTGTGTGAGTTCGGTTTCACCAGCAATAAAACCCTGCAATTATCGGTGTCGTAGACGGCTACCCTGGGCTGACCCCGTCTTGCCCCAGAGAAGTGGCCCAGAAGGGACCCGTCCTGGCTAAAGACCCCTCAAGGTAGGCGTTCCCCGAGCACCGTGGCATCAGACGAGCTGCCCGGCAAATTAACCCAGAAGCCGCCGGAGCGGGCCGTCGTCTCGTCCGGGCAACGCCGCTGGCCTTGAGGGCGGCTGAAAGGTCTCGGGCGTTGTGGAACTGAAATTAAAGCAAAATCAAATATAATGTGCCAAACCCGTCGTGCTGCAGTTGAGAAAAAAGCCAGGTCTAGGATCGCAGGACCAAATGATCTTGGGATTCCTCCTGGTTAGGAGGAAAGGAGGAGGAGGGACTCCAAGATGGACGTCGCTAACGGGCCCGTCCGCGGCAGTGAGGATCAAGGGCTGTTGGGTTCTGTGACAAGGCTGCGGTTACGGTGTCCGAAGCGCTTTAGTCCTTAAAGGATGTCACGGTCTGGTGATTTTCGTCTGGCGTCGTGGCCGGGTATATGGTCCGATACATTTCGGAGCTAATGAGCTGATAGATTACCTCTGTGGATTTAAAATGTAATAATGTGGATAATAATATATGGAGAAGTTAGGCCTTAAAATTAGACCTAATAAAATGTAGAATTTCTCTTTAGCAAGATGCCAAAGGTTTGTTTTGTTGAGATTCGTGTCGGGAGGACGTTAAATCGACCGGGCAAAGTGCGGCAGGTAGCTAGCCCCCTTCTCTGCTTAATAGTAGCACTATTATTATTATTATTATCATTGTTACCTAAACTTGCTGATCTCCTGTTACAACCCAGCCCGCACACTCCTCTGACATTGACGTAATCAACCTCTTCTCTTTACCACAATTTCACCTCTCCCACTGCAGACCCCTTTCCTTAGTGAAGCAGCGTGGCTCGGTGGAAAGAGCACGGGCTTTGGAGTCAGAGGGCGTGAGTTCGAATCCCAGCTCTGCCACTTGTCAGCTGGGTGACTGTGGGCAAGTCACTTAACCTCTCTGTGCCTCAGTGCCCTCATCTGTAAAATGGGGATGAAGACTGTGAGCCCCCCGTGGGACAACCTGATTCCCCTGTGTCTACCCCAGCGCTTAGAACAGTGCTCTGCATATAGTAAGCCCATAACAGATACAAATACCATATCCGCCCTCTGTCCGGGAACTCGCTCCTCTTTCGCATCTGACAGTCCAACACTCTCCCCACCTTCAAAACCCTCCTCAAAGCACATCTCCTCCAAGAGATCTTCCCCGACTAAGCCCTTTATTTCCTCTCTCCAACCCCCCCGACATTGACATAAGCGCCCCGCAGAACCTACATAAATATTCTTACGGTCTTCTAGTCCCCCTATCCGTAATCTATTTTAACGTCTGCCTCCCCCTGTGAGGGTAAACTCTCTGTAAGCCAGAGATCACCTCTGCCGACTCCGTCGTGTTGTACTTTCCCAAGCTTTTAGACCGTGCTCCGCACAAAGTAAAAGCTCAGGAAATACCGGCGACAGATAATAGCCACGGTATTTGGTAAAGAGTGCTTACTAGGTGTCGAGCACTCTTACATTCATTCAGTAGTATTTATTGAGCGCTTACTATGTGCGGAGCACTGTACTAAGCGCTCGGAATGGACAGTTAGGCAACAGATAGAGACAATCCCGGCCCGTTGACAGGCTTACAGTCTAGTCGGCGGAGACAGATGGACAAAAACAAGACAACTTAATAGCGATAAATAGAATCAAGGGGATGGACACCTCATTAACAAAATAAATAGGGTAATAAAAGTCTAATCAAATGAGCACAGTGCTGAGGGGAGGGGAAGTGGGAGGGGGAGGAGCAGAAGGAAAGGGGGAAATTCTTCTAATGCCGTTAACGAGGTCAGATACAATCCCTGTCCTATTTGGTACACGCAGTCTAACTAGGAGGGAGACCACGTACTGAAATCTCCATTTTGCATATGAGGAAACGGGGGCACAGAGAAGTTAAGTGACCTACCCAAGGTCACACAGTGGACAAGCGGCAGAACTGTCATCATCTTCTTCCTTCTGGGCCAATCTTTTTAACTTGCCCACCTGTCTGCCGCGGCCGCCGGCCACCCCGAAGCCATTCGAGAAGCTGAGCGAGAGCGTCCCCGAGCCTCCCCGGGACGCAACACTTCCCCCTTCGTCACCGCCCGGTGCCTTTCCGCAGAAGGGCGACAGTTTCCGCTTCCTGCTGAAGAGGCTTTGCCTGACAACTACTCCCGTGGGAAACTGAAGAGAAGGCTGGTGGTCAACTAAGTCCTCGGTGGAGGAGCGCCCAAACTGCTCCCTCCCTGGTCTAACACGTCAGGCTGGATTAGGAGGGAGATGATAATAATAACGTTGGTATTTGTTAAGCGCTGACTACGTGCCGAGCACTGTTCTAAGCGCTGGGGGAGATACAGGGTCATCAGGTTGTCCCACGTGAGCCTCACGGTCTTCATCCCCCTTTTCCCAATGAGGTCACAGGCACAGAGAAGTGAAGGGGCTTGCCCACAGTCACCCAGCTGCCAAGTGGCGGAGCCGGGATTCGAACCCATGACCTCCGACTCCCCAGCCCGGGCTCTTTCCACTGAGCCACGCTGCTTCTGCAGATGTCGTGCTGGGTACACCGGGGCCTGGGCAGAAAGGCGGCGTTGGCTGAGCCGCTCCTGCGGGAAAGGAACGAGCAGGGTTGGGGCAAGGAGCCCCAGCTCAAATCCCACTTCCAGCCTCAGGCCCCAGCCACAACCGCAGCCTCAGATCAAGCCCCAGGTCGTCCCAGGAATATTCATTCAATAGTATTTATTGAGCGCTTACTATGTGCAGAGCACTGTACTAAGTGCTTGGAATGGACAAATGGGTAACGGAGACAGTCCCTGCCCTTTGGCGGGCTTACAGTCTAATCGGGGGAGACAGACAGACAAAAACAATAGCAATAAATAGAATCAAGGGGATGTATATCTCATTAACAAAATAAATAGGGTATAAAAATATACACAATTGAGCAGACAGTGCTGAGGGGAGGGGAAGGAGCAGAGGGAAAGGGGGAATGATGTTGGTATTTGTTAAGCGCTTACTATGTGCCGAGCACTGTTCTAATCACTGGGGTAGACACAGGGGAATCAGGTGGTCCCACGTGGGGCTCACAGTCTTAATCCCCATTTTACAGATGAAGGAACTGAGGGACCGAGAAGTTAAGTGACTTGCCCAAAGTCACACAGCTGACAAGTGGCCGAGCAGGGATTCGAACCCATGACCTCTGACTCCAAAGCCCGTGCTCTTTCCACTGAGCCACGCTGCTTCTCGTGAAAAGGGGGCAAAGGGGGCTTAGCTGAGGGGAGGTGAAGGGGGGAAGGGAGAGGGGAGGGAGCAGAGGGAAAGGGGGCAAAGGCTTAGCTGAGGGGAGGTGAAGGGGCGGAGGGTAGAGGGGCAGCAGAGGGAGCAGAGGGAAAAGGGGAAGCTCAGTGTGGGAAGGCCTCTCGGAGGAGGTGAGCTCTAAGTAGGGCTTTGAAGAGGGGAAGAGAATCAGTTTGGCAGAGGTGAGGAGGGACGGCGTTCCGGGACAGCGGGAGGACGCGGGCCAGGGGTCGACGGTGGGATAGGCGAGACCGGGGGACGGCGAGGAGGTGGGAGGCGGAGGAGCGGAGCGTGCGGGGCGGGCGGTGGAAAGAGAGAAGGGAGGAGAAGTAGGACGGGGCGAGGTGATGGAGAGCCTTGAAGCCTAGAGTGAGAATGGCTTCAGCCCCAGCTTCAGACCCGACACAACTCATTCATTCATTCATTCAATGGTATTTATTGAGCGCTTTCTGTGTGCAGAGCACTGTATTAAGCACTTGGAAAGTACAATTCGGCCACAGAGAGAGACAATCCAGGCTCAGATCCAGCTCCAGCTTCAGCTCCAGGCTCAGACGCAGCTCCTGCTCCAGGCTAAGAAACAGATCCAGCCCCACCTTCAGCCCCAATCTTAGCCCTCGCCCCAGCTTCAGTCCCCATCCTAGTCTAGCCTCACCCCCAGATAATAATAATAATGATAATGATGTTGGTATTTGTTATGCACTTACTATGTTCAAAGCACCGTTCTAAGCGCTGGGGGAGATTTAGGGTAATCCAGTTGTCCCGCGTGAGCCTCACAGTCTTCATCCCCATTTTCCAGATGAGGTCACTGAGGCCCAGAGAAGTGAAGGGACTTGCCCAAAGTCACCCAGCTGCCAGGTGGCAGATCCGGATATCGAACCCAATACCTCGGACTCCCAAGCCCGGGCTCTTTCCACTGAGCCATGCTGTTTCTCGATTAAGACTCCGAGCCCCACATGGGACAATCTGATGACTTCGTCCCGGGGTCTTGCCACTGAGCCATGCTGCTTCTCTAGCCGCTCCCCCAGTCCTGTTGTCCGGCCCCGGTTTCACGGTGGTATTTCCAAAGCACTGTTCTAAGCGCTGGGGGATACAAGGTGATGAGGTTGTCCCACGTGGGGCTCACGGTTTTAATCCCCGTTTGACAGATGAGACAGACGGTTTCAGTCCAGCCTTAGCCCCGAATCCAACTCCGGTCACAGGCCGAGCCGCCGTTTCAGCCTCCGCCCAGCCTTACCCCCAGTCCCGGGAATAGCCCCAGATCCAGCCCAAGTTTAGCTTCAGCCCCTTCCCCTGCCCCAGTCTCAGCTTCGGCTTCATCCCCCAGACCCCGCTCCTGCTCCAACTCCAGCTCCCACCCCGGTTCCAAGCTCATTCCTAGATCCAGCCGCAGCCCGGGCCCCAACTCCAGTCCAACCCGAACCCCAGTTCCATTTCCAGTTTCAGCTCCAGTTTGGCCTCGGGCCTCGCTTCAGCCTCAGAGCTAACCCCCCGCCCCTGCTCTACTCATTCATTCACTCAATCATGCTTATTGAGCGCTTACTGTGTGCAGAGCACTGTATTAAGCGCTTGGAAAGTGCAGTTCAGCAACAAAGAGAGACAATCCCTGCCCAAAATGGGCTCACAGTCTAGAAGGGGGAGCCAGACATCCAAACAAGTAAACAGGCATCAATAGCATTGATATAAGTAAATGGAATTATAGATATGTAATAATAATAACGTTGGTATTTGTTAAGCGCTTACTAGGTGCCGAGCACTGTTCTAAGCCCTGGGGTAGACACAGGGGAATCAGGTTGTCCCACGTGGGGCTCACAGTCTTCATCCCCGTGGCTCAGTGGAAAAGAGCACGGGCTTCGGAGTCAGAGGTCATGAGTTCGAATCCCAGCTCTGCCACTTGTCTGCTGTGTGACCTTGGGCAAGTCACTTCACTTCTCTGGGCCTCAGTTCCCTCATCTGGAAAATGGGGATGAAGACTGTGAGCCCCACGTGGGACAACCTGATTCCCCTCTGTCTACCCCAGTGCTTAGAACAGTGCTCTGCACATAGTAAGCGCTTAACAAATACCAACATTATTATTTACAGATGAGGTAACTGAGGCAGAGAGAAGTTAAGTGACTTGCCCAGAGTCACACAGCTGACAAGTGGCAGAGCCGGGATTCGAACCCATGACCTCTGGCTCCCAAGCCCGGGTTCTTTCCACTGAGCCACTCTGCTTCTCTATGTATCTGTATACACATCAAAACCAACAGGCATAGATATAAAGAAATAGAATTATAGACATGTATTCATTCATTCAATAGTATTCATTGAACACTTCCTATGTGCAGAGCACTGTACTAAGCGCTCGGAATGTACAGTTTGGCAACATTTAGAGACAATCCCTGCCCCCTGACGGGCTAACAGTCTAATCGGGGGAGACGGACGAAACCAAGACAACTTAATCACGATAAATACAATCAAGGGGATGTAATAATAATAATGTTGGTATTTGTTAAGCGCTTACTACGTGCAGAGCACTGTTCTGAGCGCTGGAGTAGATACAGGGCAATGAGGTTGACCCCACGTGAGATGCTGTGGGCAGGGATGGAGGGGTAGAGCGAAGGGAGTGAGTTGGGATGATGTGGGGAGGAGCTGAGGAAAAGATCCAGCTCTTTCTAGCTCCAGCGCCTTCTCCAGCTTCGGGCCCAGCCTCAGCCCTATCCAGCCTCAGCCCAAATCCCAGCCCCATTTCAAGCCTCCGCCTCAGCCCCAAACCCAGCTCAACCCTCTGCCTTGGACCCAGCCCCCGCCTCAGTTCCACTTTCTCCCCCAGCTCCAGCCTCGGCCCCAGCTTCCGCTCCGGGCCCTACTCCAGTTCCAGTCTCATTCCTAGACCCGTCCCGTCTCCAGCCACGGCCCCAGCTCCAACTCCAGCCTCAGCCCAGTTCGAGCCCCAGTCCAGCCTCAGCCCCAGACCCGGCTCCGTTTCCAGCTTCAGTTCTAGCTCCCGTTCCAGCCTCATTCCCAGCCTCAGCGCCAAGCTCAGCCCCAATCCTAGCCCCGGCTCCATTTCAAGTTTGGGCCCCAGGTCCAGCTCTGCCCCAGCCCCAGCCCCAGCCCCATCCCCAGATCCAGCCTCCATCTCATTCTCAGATCCACCTCAGGCCCCAACTCCAGCCCCAGTCTCAGCCCCAGCCTTAGATCCAGAGTTATTCCTAGCTCCAGCTCCGGCTTCGGCCCAGCCTCGGTCCCAGCTTGACTTAAGACTGGGGCTTGGGCTGGCTCTCCATCACCTTGCCCCTTCCTACTTCTCCTCCCTTCTCTCTTTCTACCGCCCACCCCGCACGCTCCGTTCCTCCGCCGCCCACCTCCTCACCGTCCCTCGGTCTCGCCCATCCCGCAGTCGACCCCCGGGCCGCGTCCTCCCGCGGTCCCGGAACGCCCTCCCTCCTCACCTCTGTCAATCTAATTCTCTTCCCCTCTTCAAATCCCTACTTAAAGCTCACCTCCTCCAAGAGGCCTTCCCAGACTGAGCTCCCCCCTTAGTCCCTCTGCTCCCTCTACGCCCCCCTTCACCTCTCCGCAGCTAAACCCTCTTCTCCCCCCTTTCCCTGTCCTCCTCCCCCTCTCCCGTCCCACCCCCTCGGCACCGTACTCGTCCGCTCGACTGTATATATCTTCATCATCCTATTTATTTTGTTTATTTTGTTTAATGAGATGTACGTCACCCCGATTCTATTTATTTGCCATTGTTTTTACGAGATGTTCTTCCCCTCGACTCTATTTATTGCCATCGTTCTCGTCTGCCCGTCTCCCCCGATTAGACCGTGAGCCCGTCAAAGGGCAGGGACCGTCTCTATCTGTTGCTGATTTGTGCATTCCAAGTGCTTAGTACAGTGCTCTGCACATGGTAAGCGCTCAATAAATACTATTGAATGAATGAATGCTCCTGGACCTCAAGCTGAGGCTGGCCTGAGCCTTCGCCTGGGCCCGCTGCTGGAGATAGTGCCGAGGCTGGGGCTAGGACTCACGATGGATTTGGGGCTGAGGTTGAAGAAGAAGTTTAGGCTGGGGATAAAGATGGAGCAAGGCTGAGACTGGAGCTTGAACTGGGGCTAAAGTTTGGGGTAGAGTTGGAGTTGAGGCTGGAGCTGGGATTGGGGCTGAGGCTGGAGCTGGGCCTGGGAGGAGGCTAGAGTAGGGGAGCAGGACTGGGTCTGAGGCTGGGGTGACAGAACTATAAAATCTTTTCCTTCGGTCCTGTCACTGTTCCCGCCCCTCCGTACGCTAGTCCACGTCCACTCCAATCAAATGATCGATTAATGGTATTAATTAAGGGTTCTCTGGGTGCAGAGCACCGTACAAAGCTCTTGCCCACAGAGGTTTACGGTCTACAGAGGAAAACATTACTGTTCCTGGAGCTGAGACTGAAGCTGGGACTCGGGCTAGGTGTGATATTGGGACCGGGGTGACACTGGAATGAGGATGGGGCTGGACTTTGGCTGGGCCTGGAGCTGAGGCTGGGCCTGGACCGGTCCTGAAACTGGGGCAGGGGCTGGAACTGGGGCTGGGACTGAGGCTGGAGGTGGGGCTGAGACTGGAGGTGGGGCTGGGGCTGAGGCTGGGCCTGGAGCAGAGTCTGGGGATCTGGCTGGAGCCGAGGCTGGTCCTGGGGGTGGAGCCGAGTCAGGACTAAGCCTGGAGCTGGTCTGAAACTGGACTTGGGCCTGAGCCTGGAGCTGGGACTGGGGCAGAGTCTGAGGATCTGGCTGGAGCTGGGGCTGGAGCTTGGACTGGGGTTGACCTTGAGGGCGGAGCTGAGTGCAGGGCTGGATCCGAGGGTGGGGCTGGAGCCGAGGCTGGGGCTGGGCTGAGGTTGGAGCTGGCCTGAAACTGGGACTGAGTCGGGGGCCTCGGGCCGGAGTTCAGGTGGGTTTGGGTTTGGGCTGGGGCTGAAGCTGGTACTGAAGCCGGGGATATGGCTTGGGTTGGGGCTGAGGCTGAAGCCGCTTCTGGGAATGGGGCTGATGCTGGAGCTGTGACTGAAGCTTGGGCTGGGCTGAAGCTAGAGATGATATTCGGGCCTGGGTTGGGTCTGGTGCCGAAGCTGGAGATTTTGCTTCTGGTGCTGAGAGCTGCCCTTAAACTGGAGTTTCCCCCTAATGGGAGCTGGGGCCGAGGCTGGGGGTTGGCACTGGGGCTTGGGGCTGGGCCTGAAACTCGTGCTCACCCCGGAGACGTGGCTTGGATTGGGACTGAGGTTGTAACTGGTTCTGGGACTGGGGCTGGAGCTGTCACCGAAGCTAGAACAGATGCTGGAGTCCGGGTAAGGACCGGTGCTGAAGCTGGATCTGTGGCTTGGGTTGGGGCTGAGGCAGGGGATGGGGATGGGGATGAGACCGGGACGTACACTGGTGTTGGGAAGTAGGCTGGATTGGGGATGGGGCAGGAGTCAGGACTTGGGCAAGGCTGAAATTGAAGCTCGAGTGGAAGCTTGAGTTGAGGCTTGAGCTAAGGCTGGGTCTGGAGCTGAGGTATCCGGGGCTAGGGCCGGAGGTGGAGACGGTGCTGGAACTGGGGCTGAGTCTGGGGCTGGGGTTGCGGCCGATCCCGGACGGGGACCGGGACTCAGGCTGGAGCTGAGGTTGGGGCTGGGGCTGGGGTTGGGTCCAGGTCTCATAACCGTAACGCTATGACTCCAGTTCGGTCTGGGGCCTGATACGGCCCTGCTGCCGCACTCCGTAATAGAGTCTTTCCAAGGATGTTCTGCCCTTTTTGATTCTGTTTCTATTTCCCTGTCTATCACAGCATCATCAGACAGTGTGCTCCCTTCCCAGCAGAATCCTAACGCAGAGCTTAACTCTGTAATACCAATACAATATTTCGGTTGTCTGCACAGCTCCCCTGGTGCTGATGCATCACCTGAGTTTTCCTCAGATTTAACTCCAGCCCCCAGTGCTGGCTGACTAGGTGATGCAGTTTACAATCAATTCCCTATCTCCCTGGGTAGGGTCCTCTAGTGGGGTAATCATTTGTACACAGTAATTCTTGAATGACCATTTCCAGGTCTTTGGATGATGCTCCAGGTCTGTTGAGATGGAAGAATTTCTCAGAGGCAAGAAAGCCGATTTCAGTCCCTGCATCCAGGTCTCTGGTTCATTCTCCAGCACGGCTGCACAGAACACGTTGAACGGGACCGGACCCGCTACGCAGACCTACTTTGCTCCATCGGCAATGAAGAATGGCTCAGAGAGGGCAGCTTCAGCACTCTGACCCAGCAGGCCACGCTGACATGAAGTTAACGCAGAATCTTGATGAACTTTTCAGGGCAGGAAAATCTGCTATTTCCAGGGACCAGATCTGTTGATTTTTATTTGTTTATGGTATTTCTTAAGTGCTTACTATATGTCAAGCCCTTTTTTAAGTGCTGGGATAGATACAGGTTGATCAGGTTGGAAGTAGCCCCTGTCCCACACAGACTAAGAAGTAGGGGGAACAGGTATTGAATCTTCATTTTCCAGTTGAGGAAATTGAGGCACAGAGAGGTGAAGTGATTTGTCCAAGGCCCCACAGCGGGCAAGTGGAGAAGCCAGGATTAGAACCCAGGTCCTCGAACTTCCAGGCCCGTGCTTTTTCCACTTAGCCAAGCTGCTTCCCGAAGGCCTTTGAAAACCATGCAGAGGCCCTGACGCTGTTCCCTGCATTTCTTCTTTACCTGAAAGGCAACAGAGTTCAAGTGCCTGGGCCTCCCTTTATCAGGGATCCAGGAGGACTCTGGCTAATTTCTTCCCTTGTAAAGGAGAACAAGGAGACATTGATGACTGCTGCAATCTGCTTTTCCATCAGCGTGCCTCATAAATCATCTATCTGAAAAAGTTTAATGGTCAGAAATGATAGAGGTAGGTCTGTATTCCATTTGGTTTCAGTATTTAGACACTGACTACTGTGTCTGAAACATCCTCTTCAGATCATTGAGAGATTAAAGGAATTGATTCACAGGTAGGAATTGGGTCAACTCCTGGCCAAATTGTACATTCCAAGCGCTTAGTACACTGCTCTGCACATAGTAAGCGCTCAATACATACTACTGAATGAATGAATGGTGCCCAATGACATTCAAAGCCACGGTTCTCTCACTTATAATATTTATTAAAGTCCAGTCTAAAGCTTAGGAACACCAAGATTTCCTCATAACTTCTTTTTAATTATACCAAAATGTATTATACCAAAATGATGATACCATGGAGGCAAGACAAGATAAGGCAAATCAGTTACAGAGGAACTCAACTCATTCAAAAGTTACTGTAATGTTGAATTTTTGTCTGTCTGCCCACAAACACCCTGCTTGAAAATAAACAGTAACTAGAAACAACTCGACAGCACTCGATAATAACAGCAATTCCGAGACCACCACCAGCAGCTTTACTTCCTCCCTCTGACCAACTCATCTAAGATTTTACAATAGACACAGTACATAAATAGAGGAAGAACAGATGCCCCCATTTTCACCTGTGAAAAATCAGAGGGAATTCCTTCCTTGAATGTCTTAAAAACCTTTCCACCTACCAATGAATGTGTACGAAGTTGTTGAATTACAGGTAGAAAGGCAACTCTGAAGTCCCACTTCCCTATCAAAGCCTCCTCACCCACCTTCTCTCCCAAACATCCCCTCTCTAAAAAAATGTGCCATCCACAGGGACCACTGATCTCTTGCCTTCCAATTATCCCAAGGCATCAAGCCCATTTAGTCTCCACGCACATCTTACCTTCTCTGGATGCACAAATCAACACCCTCAACGTCGTCTTTTCCACCGAACTCAACTCCTTCATTCCGTTGTTCCTCTGACGGTCTCGTACCACCAGCCCTCGACCCAGGACCACCTCCGTTCCTGTGCTTATGCCGTGGATACTGAGCTTCAAATCACTCTTTGAAGCCCCAGTGCCTCCCATCCCCAACTCTAGCCGCCAGTGACTTGCCAACAACTTCATTAACAGAACTGAAACCACCGGGGGTGATCTACCCAAAATCTTCCCCTGAGTTTATCAGTCCCTGCCTTCTCTAATCCAGCCTTTCACTCTGTCATCTTTCCCATCCAATTCTCCCAGCTCATTTTGAAATCTACCCCTTCCACCTGTAGCTACGACCCCACCCTTTCACACCTTATTTAAACATTTGTGCCCACCTTTCTTTCCCCCCTACGGTTGTCTTCTACCATTCACTCTCCAGTGGCTCCTTCAAACATGCTCACATATCTCCTATCCTATAAAAACCTTCCCTCGATTTCACTGCACCCTCCAACTATCTCCCATCTCCCTTCAGTGTCTATCAAAACTCGAATGAGTTGCTCAATCAATAATTCGTATTTATTGAGCACCTACTATGTGCAGAGCACTGTAGTAAGCACCTACACGACAGAATTAGCTGCCCCGCGCCATACCCACAACGAGCTTCCAGTGGAGAGGGGGAGACAGACATCGTTAATATGAAAGACGGACATTGATGTTAATACTCCCACCCTCTCCACTTCCCCTTCTCCAACTCCCTGCCGTCTGACTTCCACTCTCCTCTATTCCACTGAAACTGCTCGCTTCAAAGTTATCGATGACCTCCTCCTCGTCAGCTCTAATGGACACTACTCCATCCTAATTATCCTTGACTTCTCAGCATCCTCTCCCGCTGCGGACCACCCCCTTGTCCTGGAAACACCGACCCTGTCCTCTCCTCCTACTGTTGCGGCTAGTCCAAGAATGGTCTCTTTCACTGGCTCAGTGGCTTCTTCTCCCTTGCCTTAATTCTCGAGATCCCTCAAGATTCAGTTCTGCGTATCCTGTTATTCCCCAATAACGCCCATTTCCCCGGAGAACTCATCCATTCCCATTAAAATGTAACCTGGACACTTGAATCCTCTACTACCGACTTGTGCCTCACTCTTGTCTCTCCCCCCACCGACCCCTTGCTTAATCATAATCATAATAATCACCATCCATCCTGCCTAGAACCCGCCTCCCTCTTCGTACGTGACAGACCACCACTCTCCCCATCTTCAGAGCCCTGTTAAAATCACATCTTCTCCAGGAGAATAATGACAGCAAGAATAATAATATCTGCTAAGCACTTACTATGTACCAGGCAATGTACTAAGAACTGACTTTCCCATCACCGTGGACGGCACTACCATCCTTCCCGTCTCACAAACCCGCGGCCTTGGTGTCATCCTTGACTCCGCTCTCTCATTCACCCCACACATCCAATCCGTCACCAAAACCTGCCGGTCTCACCTTCACAGCATCGCCAGCAAACTCCCTTCCCTCTCCGTCCAAACCGCTACCTTGTTAGTACAATCGCTCATCATAACCCAACTGGATGACTGCATCAGCCTCCTCTCTGATCTCCCAACCTCCTGTCTCTCCCCACTTCAGCCTATACTTCACTCTACTGCCCGGATTATCTTTCGACAGAAATGCTCTGGGCAGGTCATCCCCCTCCTCAACAATCTCCAGTGGTTGCCTATCAACGTTCGTATCAAGCGAAAACTCCTCACTATTGGCTTCTAAATTCTCCATCCCCTTGGCCCCTCCTACCTCACCTCCCTTCTCTCCTTCTATGTCCCAGCCTACACGCTCCGCTCCTCCGGTGCTCACCTTCTCACCGGCCCTCGTTCTCGCCTGTCCCGCCGTCGACCCCCTGCCCACGTTCTACCTCTGGCCTGGAACGCCCTCCCTCCTCCCATTGCCAAACTAGCTCTCTTTCCTCCTTCAAAGCCCTCCTGAAAGCTCACCTCCTCCAGGAGGCCTTCTGCTCCTCCTCCCCTCCCTATCACCCCGACTCCCTGCCTCTGCTCTACCCCCCTCCCCGCCCCACAGCACTCGTGTATATATGTACGTATTAATTACTTTTATTTTATTAATGACGTGTATATATCTATAATTCCATTTATTTATATTGATGCTATTGATGCCTGTCTACTTATTTTGTTTTGTTGTGCTCCCTTCTAGACTGTGAGCCCGTTGTCGGGTAGGGACTGTTGCTATTTGTTGCAGAATTGTACTTTCCAAGCGCTTAGTACAGTGCTCTGCACAGAGTAAGTGCTCAGAACATACGACTGAATGAATGAATACAAGCAAAATGAGTTGGACCCAGCCTCTGTCCCACGTGGGGCTCACAGTCTCAATCCCCACTTTGCAGATGAGGTAATCGAGGCCCAGGGAAATGCTCGGCACATAGTAAGCACTCAGTAAATACGATCGAATGAATGCAGTGACTTACCTGAGGTCACACAGCAGACAAGTGGCGGAGCCGGGATTAGAACCCATGACCTTCCAGGTCTCAGGCCACGTGCTCTAGCCACTATGCTGTTTCTCAAGTGGTGGAAGGGGAATTAGAACTCAGGTCCTCCTGACTGGTGGATAGCTCTATCCACTAGGTGATTAATAAAGGTGAGGCCTTGTCGGCCGAGTTTTTCTTTCAGGAGCTTCCCCCTTCGGGGTGAGCTCGATGTCTGCAGGAGACGAAGAAGGAAGCCAGGCCCGGCCGATGGCTTCGCCTCAGGGAAGGCCTGCAGTCGCCACGCTGACATCCCCTCGGGGGGTGTGTAATAGGATTATTATGGTATTTAATAATTAATAATAATGATGGTATTTGTTAAGCACTTACTCTGTGCTGAGCACTGTTCTAATCTCTGGGGTAGATAAGGGGGTCATCAGATTGCCCCCCCCCCGGAGGGGGGGCTCACAATTTAAATTTGAATCCCCATTTTGCAGATGAGATAACTGAGGCTCAGAGAAGTTAAGTGTCTTGCCCAAGATCGCACAGCAGATGGGTGGCGGAGGCGGGATTAGAACCCATGACCTCTGACTCCCAAGCCCGTACTCTTTCCACTAAGAAGTGCTTACTCTGCACCGAGCATAGAGTTAAGCTCTGGGGAAGATTCAAGGTAAGCAGGTTGGACACAGTCCCTGTCCCCCATGAGGCTCGCACTTTTAATCCCTATTTTACAGATGAGGCCACTGAGGCACAGAGAAGGGAAGGGACTTGCCCAGGGTCACACAGCAGACAAGTGGCAGAGTCGGGATTAGAATCCATGACCTTCTGACTCCCAGGTCCGGGCTCTTGCCACTGGACATGCATCCAATACAGTCAGTAGTGTCCCCCCTTTCTCCCTCTCTCTCCTTCGCTGCTATTCATGCAGCACATTTAGTCCAAGTCCGGGCTTGGGAGTCAGAGGTCATGGGTTCCAATCCCGCCTCCGTCACTTGTCAGCTGGGTGATTTTAGGCAAATCACTTAACTTCTCTGTGCCTCAGTTACCTCATCTGAAAAATGGGGATGAAGACTGTGAGCCCCACGTGGGACAACCTGATTACCTTATATTTACCCCAGCGCTTAGAAGGGTGCTTGGCACGTCGTAAGCGCTTAACAAATGCCATCATTATTATTATTATTACTATATTTTATACAGACTGTATATTTATATATCCTCATGCTAGCTTGTTTCCTCTACCTGTAATTTAGTGTGTGCCTTCTCTGCTGGATTGTAAACTCCTTGAGGTCAGGGAGATCATGTTTAATAACTCCATTCTACGCTTCCTAGTACTTAGTGTTCTGCATATAATAAGTGCTTAATAAATATAATTAATTTAAGGACTGATTGGGCAATAATAGTGACGCTTTCTGTTTGTTAATCATAGTACTAAAGCTGTCCCACTGTCTTAGATTTTAAGTTTAATGTGGACATAGACTATATCGTCTGATTATCTAATATCTACTCCAGTATTTAGCACACACAGTAGGAGCTTATTCAATATTGACTTTAATGTTATCATCGTCATCTATTATCATCATTAGCAATGATGAAATTGCATATTAGCTAAACCACGTGATTCCTTGACCTTAGCTACATCCTGTCTAGCACATCCCACTCCCTACAAAGATCTGCCTTCTTGTGGATAATTCCTTTTGGCCTTGCTTCTGCACATCATAATACACTTTCAAAACCAGAGAGGCAGCATGGCCTAGTGGGAAGAACATGGGAGTGGGAGTCGGGAGATCTGGTTTCTAATCCTGACTTTCACCCTTTCCTGCTCTGTGACTTTGGGTTAGTCCCTTTCTTTCTCTGGGCTTCCATTTCCTCATCTGTAAAATGGGGATTTAGGTACCTGTTCCGCCTTCCATTTAGACTATGAACCCCACGTGGAATAGAGATTGTCTTGTATCTACCCCAGTACTTAGTACATTGTTTGGCACATAGAGATATTTAACAAATCTCTCATTATTGTCACATCTGTAGGGTCTCTTACCGGGGAGCAGTTTAAGTAACTGCCTGGAAGCCTGAAAGTTATGACTTTCCCACCCATTCCTTTATTTTATTTAAATGTAATCTCCTTGGTCTGATTTGAAATTCCAGCTTTCTTAAAGAAAATAGAACAGTAATAGTAATTGCGGTATTTGTTAAGCACTGAAGAGACTGTACTGAGCGCTGGATGGATACAAGCAAACCGGGTTGGACGCAGTCCCTCCGTAACCGCCATCTTCAACCGTTCTCTCTCCAAAGGCTTCTTCCCTACTGCTTTCAAACATGCCCATGTCTCCCCTAACCTAAAAAAAACCACCCTCCTTTGACCCCACGACTGCCTCCAGTTTTTACCCCATCTCCTTCCTACCATTCCTCTTCAAATTCCTTCTGCGAGTTATCTCAAATTCCTTTCCTCCTTGATCCCCCTCCAATCTGGCTTTCGTTTCCTTCTCGCCACAGAAACCGCCCTCTCAAAGGTCACCATTCATCCACTCATCTGTTCGATCGCATTTATTGAGCACTCATTGTATGCAGAGCACTGTACTAAGCGCTTGGAAAGTACAATTTGGCAATAGAGACAACCCCTACCCAACAACGGACTCACAGTCTAGAAGGGGGAGACTGGCAACAAAACAAAACAAGTAGACAGGCATCAATAGCATCAAAATAGATAAATGGAATTATAGATATATGCCCATCATTAATAAAATAGATAGAATTCATTCATTCAATAGTATTCACTGAGCACTTATTATGTGCAGAGCACTGTACTAAGCGCTTGGAATGTACAATTCGGCAACAGATAGAGACAATCCCTGCCCAATGACGGGCTCACAGTCTAATCGAGGGAAACAGACGGGCAAAACAAGACAAGATAATCCCGAGAAATAGAATCAAGGCGATGTACACCTGATTAACAAAATAAATAGGGTGATAAAAATATATACAAATAGTAGCTGGCTACTGTGGGCAAAGACCACATATGTGCGTCACATTGTGCTGCACCCCAGTCTGCCTTCTGGCCGGACTCCCGCAGGAGCATAACTGGCAGGGGTGAGTGGAGGAGTGCAAGCCACTAACACTATTAATAATAATAATAATAATAATTCTGGTATTTGTGAAGCGCTTACTATGTGCCAAACACTGTACTAAGCACTGGGGTAGATACAAGGTAATCAGGGTGTCCCTCGTGGGGCTTACAAGTCTTAATCCCCATTTTTACAGATGAGGTAACTGAGGCCCAGAGAAGTGAAGTGACTTACCCAAGGTCACACAGCAGACAAGTGGCAGGGCCAGGATTGGAACCTTTGATTCCCAAGCTCATGCTCTTGCCACTAGGCTATCAGCAGTTGCTCTGTGCAGATTCTCGGTTCTGAAAGGCTGATATCCGGTGCGGTGACACTCGACATTCTCGGGAGGAGTGAGAGAATTGACCTTGACAAGCTAACCGTCCAAGTAGGAAAATCCTTGGACAATGGCTAAGAGTAATAATAATAATAATAATAATGGTATTTGTAATAATAAATATATACAAATATACACAAGTGCTGTGGGGCAGGGAAGTGGGTAGAGCAGAGGGAGGGAGTCAGGGCGAGGGGAGGGGAGAGGAGGAGGAGCAGAGGAAAGGTGGGCTCAGTCTGGGAAGGCCTCCTGGAGGAAGTGAGTTCTCAGGAGAGCTTTGAAGTGGGGGGAGTGTGCTAGTTTGGCGGATGTGAAGAGGGAGGGCTTTCCAGGGCAGAGGGAGGACGTGGGGTTAGCGGCGGCAGAGGATTAGAATGTGCAGGCTGGGCTGGAGAAGGAGAGAAGGGAGGTGAGGTAGGAGGCGGCATGGTGGTGGAGAGCTTTGAAGCTAAGAGTGAGGAGTTTTTGCTTCATGCAAAGGTTGATAGGCAACCACTGGAGATTTTTGAAGAGGGGGGTGACATGCCCAGAGCGTTTCTGTAGAAAGATAATCCAGACAGCAGAGTGAAGTAAGGACTGAAGTGGGGAGGGACAGGAGGTTGGGAGGTCAGAAAGGAGGCTGATGCAATAATCCAGTCGGGATATGATGAGTGATTTATACCAACAAGGTAGCGGTTTGGATAGAGAGGAAAGAACAGATCTTGGCGATGTTGTGAAGGTGAGACCGGCGGGTTTGGGTGACGGATTGGATGTGTGGAGCGAATGAGAGAGCAGAGTCATGGATGACACCGAAGTTGCGGCCTTGTGAGACGGGACGTTATGGTAGTGCCGTCCACAGTGACGGGGAAGTCAGGGAGAGGACAGGGTTTGGGAGGGAAGATAAGGAGCTCGGGCTTAGACACGTTGAGTGTGGAGATGTCCTGAAGGCAGGAGGAGATACAAGTCTGGAGGGAGGGAGAGAGAACATGGGAGGAGATGTAGATTTGGGTGGCATCTGAATAGAGATGGTAGGTGAAGCCATAGCAGCGAATGAGTTCATCAAGGGAGTGAGTGTAGATGGAGAATAGAAGGGGACCAAGAACTGACCCTTGAGGAACCCCTACAGTTAGGGGGCGGGAGGGGGAGGAGGAGCCCAAGGAAGAGACTGAGACTGAACGGCCAGAGAGATAAGAGGAGAACCGGAAGAAGACGGAGTCCGTGAAGCCGAGGTTGGGTAACGTTTTGAGGAGAAGGGGATGGTCGACAGTGTCAAGGGCAGCTGAGAGATCGAGGAGGATTAGGATAGAGTAGGAGTCATTGGATTTAGCAAGAAGGAGATCATCGGTCACCTTTGAGAGGGCGGTTTTGGTGGAGTGGAGGGGATGGAAGCCAGGTTGGAGGGGGCCCAGGGGAGCGCTGGAGTTGAGGAATTCGAGGCAGCGACTGTAGACGACTCACACTAGGAGTTTGGAACGGAAGGGTAGGAGGGAGATAGGGTGATAACTGGAAGGGGCAGTGGGATCAAGAGAGGGTTTTTTTTAGGATGGAGAGACGTGGGCATGTTTGAAAGCGGAGTGGAAGAAGCCATTGGAAAGTGAGCGGTTGAAGATGGAAGTTAAGGAGGGGAGGAGGGAAGGGGTGAGAGTTTTTAGAAGGTGAGAGGGAATGGGGTCCGAAACACAGGTGGAGGGGGTGGCACTTGAGAGGAGGGAGGAGATCTCCTACCAGTGATCTCCTTCTTGCCAAATCAAAAGGCCTCTACTCCATCCTAATCCTCCTCAGCCTTCGACTCTGTGACAACCCCCTTCTCCTGAAAACATTATCCAACCTTGACTTCACTGACTCTGCCTCTCCTGCTTCTCCTCATCTCTCTGGCCATTCATTCTCAGTCTCCCACCCCTAACTGTGGTTGTCCCTCAAGGTTCAGTTCTGGTTCCTCTTCTATTTTCCATCTCCACCCACTCCCTTGGAGAACTCATTCGCTCCCATGGCTTCAACTACCACCTCTATGCGGATGACACCCAAATCTACCTCTCCGGTCTCGCATTTCCTCCTGCTTTCAAAACATCTCTAACTCGGATGTCCTCCCATCACCTCAAACTTAATATGTCCAAAACAGAGCTCCATATCTTCCATCTTAAACCCCATCCTTCCCCTGACTTTCCCATCACACTGTAGACGGCACCACCATCCTTTTGTCTCACAAGCCCGTAACCTAAGCGTTATCTGTGACCCTCTCATTCGATCCCCCTATTCAATCCATCACTAAATCCTGTTGGTTCTACCTTCACATCATCGCTAAAATCCGCTCTTTCTTCTCCATCCAAACTGCTTCCACGTTAATCCAATCACTCATCCTATCCCGACCCGATTACTGCATCAGCCTCCTTTCTGATCTCCCAACCTCCTGTCTCTCCTCACTCCAGTCCATATTTCACTCTGCTGCCGAGATCATTTTTCTACAAAAATATTCAGGACATGTCACTCTGCTCCTCAAGAACCTCTAGTGGTTGTCCATCCACCTCCTCATCCAACAAAAACTCCTCCCTATTGGCTTTAAAGCAGTCTACCACCTTACCCCCTCCTACCTCGCCTCGCTTGTCCCCTTCTTACAACCCAGCCCACAATGCTAACCTTCTCACTGTGCCTCCATCTCTCCTGTCTCACCTCTGACCCCTGGCCCACATCCTCCCTCTGTCCTGGAAGGCCCTCCCTCCTTAAATCCGACAGACAATTGCTCTTCCCCCCTTCAAAGGGATGGGGGGAAGGCCTTCCAAGAGGCCTTCCCAGACTGAACCCCATTTTTCATCTCCCAATCCTTTCCTCATCACCCTGACTTGTTCCCTTTGCTCTTCCCCCTCTCCCCGCCCCACCGCATTTAGGCATATCTCTGTAATTTTATTTAAATCGATGTCTGTTTCTTTGTACTGATGTCTCTCTCTCCCCCTCTAGACCGTGAGCTCGTTGTGGGCAGGAATTGTCTCGCTTTAATGCTGCATTTTACTTTCCCAAGCGCTTAGTGCCTGGGCAGCTCTTACCTGGGGGGAATCCACAAGTTCTGAACCGCGATTAGCCAGTCATTAAAGCGTCTGTCCCGGAGTGAATGGGCGAGCGCTATCAAGTCGTTAAGTGTTAAAGGGTAATTATTGTCACTTTGTTATCACCTCGGTTATCACCTCCTGCTTCTTTTTTCACTCCTCCTGCGGTGAGGAGGGGTGAGGGTGGTGGGGGATTGGCAATTCCTTCCGATGTTATTGGAATATTATTGTAGGCCCAATAATAATAATGAGAATGGTATTTGTTAAGCCCTTAGTATGTGCCAAGCCCCGTTCTACTAATGATGTTGGCCTTTGTTACGCGCTTACTACGTGCAAAGCACTGTTCTAAGCGCTGGGGAGGATACAAGGTCATCAGGTTATCCCACGTGGGGCTCACAGTCTTCATCCCCATTTTACAGATGAGGGAACCGAGGCCCAGAGAAGTTAAATGACTTGCCCAAAGTCACACAGCTGACGAACGGCAGAGCCGGGATTTGAACCCATGAAATCTGACTGCTCGGCCCGTGCTCTTTCCACTGAGCCATGCCGCTTCTCTAAGCGCTGGGACTGATATAGGGTAATCAAGCTGTCCCACGCGGGGCTCACAGTCTTAATCCCCATTTTACGGGTGAGGTAACTGAGGTACAGAGAAATTAAGTGACTGGCTCAAGGTGACACAGGAGACAAGTGGCGGAGGTGGGATTAGAACCCAGGTCCTCTGACTCATAATCCCTTGCTGATGCCACTAAACCACGCTGTTTCTCTAGTTCTCGGTGCACGGATCGGGGGACATGAAGGGAAGAGAGCTCCTTCCAATGCTCCCCAGAGACCACTTGCAGTTTCTTTCCCCCCGGCTTGAGGGCCTTGGCTCAGAACCCATTTCTCCTCTCCTCCCTAATTATCTTTTTCCCCTTGCCTGCCTTCGTGAGACCCCCTTTCCCAGGAAGACTTCTCACTAGCAGCAATAGAGGTAGAGAGCTTCAAGGGTGGAGGTTTATATTCTGGACTCCTTCATGGGATGGAGGCCTTTCGGGGCAGAAACATCCCCCCAGAATCATCAAGGAAGAGTCTCAGCTATCCACTCCGCACCCTCCCTCTCCCACCCCCCGCATTCAAGGTTAAAGCTGTGGGTGGGAAGCGGAATCTCCACCTGGGAATGGGAATTCTTCTTGCCCTCCCTGCCGGGCCTGCAAATGATTCCCAACCTGAGAGAGTGAATCCTGGAAGACGGAAACCAATCCCGAAACAACCGGATTTCTTGGGGGACACGTTTTTATTGTGAATGGGTTAAAAGCCATTGACTAAGGACTAGAATCTCCCCAGACAGTGATAAATCCCAACAAATCTGGTCCTAGAGCAGAATCACACCGAAATGGGGGAGAAAAGGGGGAGAGAAAATGCATAGATGCAGCAGATATCCAAGATGAACTTGAAATCAAGTACCCCACGTTGTCTCCGGGACAGAAGATTTCTCTTCTTCCAAAAGATCTTCAAATCCCACCCCTCCCTGAATGCCCCGTGCCAGACCCTCCCCTCTGGACTCCGGATTTAAAAGCCCCAGACAGCTGCATTCAGCAGGCCCTGACTGACAGCTAGTGATTTTAGGCCAGGCCGGGAAGGCCGCCCAGGATGGCGGTCCACGATGGGGGCAGTAAGGCCCGTGCGTTGGGCCAGCAGAGAGCTCCGGCTGGACACAAGGCGGACCACCCCGTCCTGAGTGAGCGTGGGGAAGATTTCCTGCCAGTCAGAAGATCCGGAGAATCAGCAGATCCGAAATGCTCTTCAGCATCACCAGGTCGCCCAAACTGCCATTCCCCATGATGGCCTCCACCAGCCTCTCTGCCCGGGCCAGGAGGCCGAATATATTTTTCCTCCCTAGGGCGTTCACTACAACGGGGTAGGTAGCCACATTCCCAAAGCCTTCGGGAGGCCTGGTCTTACGGAAGAGCCTTTGCAGGCCCCGGAGCTTGCTAAGCATGTGGTCCAAGTCTACCCTCTGGAGACGGCGCTGAATTTGTCTAGCGGTCACCAGCGTTGAGGTGCAGTGAAGTTCACAACGCTGCTCAGTGAGCGTGTCCATCAGGCGTCGCAGGGTCAGTTGGATTCTCCTGGGGTCCAGCTCACACAGAGCAGTCCAGGCGTGTGCCAGGATGTACATAGCGACGCTCTGCCCAAGCTGTCCCAGGCCTTGGACTAGCTGGTCATTCTCATGGAGGGTGTCGACCATCTCTTCCATGTCCTTCTCCATCTGCTCTAGGTCGTCGAGATACGACAGGAAACCGTCCTCTTCCAGCCTCCTGACAGTGCCCTCCATTGCCTCCAGGGTTACCAGGATGAACTGAAGGTGCAGGTCGTTGGCCATGTCGATGCAGAGATCTAGTTCGGAGGGTAAGACTCGCCTTACATAGGGAGGACGCAGGACCCCGATGGGCGAGTTCACACATTCTGATTATATTCTCTGCATTCACGGGTCAGTCGGTTCCCGGCCGGGTGTGAACTCCTGACCCTGCTACGCCTTCCCAGAGAATGGCCAGGAACGGGAAGTCTAGATGAACCAGACTCCCATCAGTACTCAGATTTCCAGAGAGGATTCCCACATTTTTTCATTTCTATTCCTTGTTTTCCCATGCTCATTGAAAAATCTGAATTTGTCAGGAAAATAAAAGATCCTAGACATACAGCCTGGAATCAGATGAATACCTGAAACCAAACCCCTTCTCTTTCCTAGACCGTCACTGTCGGGTTCTGAATTGTTTTTAATTTTAATTTATTAAACGCACGATCCAGCAAACATTCAATTATTCCAACCACAGAAATGGGGGAAATCCATTGAGAAAAATATCCCTGTTCCTACCTTGTATGTCAGAGGACATAGGGAAAGATAGAGTCCTTTTTTGAAAAGGGCATTTGTTAAACGTTTACTATGTGCCCCGCACTGTACTGAGTACTGGGGTTACATACCAGATAATCGGGTTGGACACAGTCCAGATCCCACGTGGGGCTCATAATCTTAGTCCCCATTTTGCAGAAGAGCTAACTGAGGCACAGAGAAGTTTAGAGAAGCGGCGTGGCTCAGTGGCAAGAGCCGGGCTTGGGAGTCAGGGGTCATGAGTTCGAATCCCGGCTCCGCCGTTTGCCAGCTGTGTGACTTTAGGCAAGTCGCTTAACTTCTCTGTGCCTCGGTTACCTCATCTATAAAATGTGGATTAAAACTGTGAGCCCCACGTGGGACGACCTGATCACCTTGTATCCCCCCAGCGCTTAGAACAGTGCTCGGCACATAGTAAGCGCTTAACAAATACCAACATCAATTATTATTATTACATGTCCAAGCTCACACAGTAGGAAGTGGCAGAGCTGGGATTAGTACCCGGGTCCTCTGACCCGTGCCAGGCCCATGCGCTTTCCATTAAGCCACAGGACATACCCCGAAGGAGGATGTACCTACCTACTTGGCGACCCCGCTTAAGCCAAGCATCTCCGGGTTGCCAGGAGCGACAGTTTACCCAGATGCACAAGGCTTTTATGAGGGGGCGTTGATGTGGAAGCCGGGCCTTCCTATTCTCCTGATCAACCCATCAAGTCAACCATATCACCGTCACACTTTGGAAAACATCATCTGCCCGTACTACGTAACATTGAGCCTCTTCAGCATGAACCCCAAATCTACATATCAACATTTCGTGGAAATGGCAGGAGGGGAAGATTTGGGGGAATTTGGGTAAGCTGTTTAGCCCAAGGGTAACCTCGGGCCAGGACTGCAAGCTGTGGCCTCTAACTACAAGTCCTACATCACCCATACAGAAAAAACTAAGGGCACGTAGCAGTTCCCGGATAACCGAGGAGATGGCGGACCTTTTCAAAATGGAGTCGGCCTGACTCGCTCCCGTTGGACGGCTGTGGGCTCTTTCCCGCTCTCTCCTCTGCCTCCTCCCCCCCCCTCCCCTCCCCTCCCCCGCCCTAGAACCCCACTTTACCAGCGTTACCCCTCTTCCCCCTACTCTCCCCCCCCACCAAACCCCCTCCTCCCCTCTCCCCTTCTCTCTCCCCCACCCACGCCCCATCCCAGTCCTCCTGTCCCACCGCCACCCCTCATCCCCCTCTCCCCGTCCGGGGCCCCGCCACCTCCTTCCCATCCAAACCCTCCCCTCCCCCCGCCTTTCCCCCCCTCCCCCCGCCTTTCCCCCCCTCCCCCCGCCTTTGCCCCCTCCCCCCCTTGCACCCACAGCTACTTTCAAGTGTGGCCTCTGGAACCCCCGCTCTATTACAGGTAAGCTACCTTCGTCCATGACCTTTTCCTCTCCCGCTCTCTCCTCCTCCTCGCCCTTTCGGAAACGTGGCTCACTTCCGAAGACACGGTCTCCGCCGCCGCCCTCTCCCGCGGAGGCCTCTCCTTCTCCCACTCCCCCAGACTCACCGGTAAGGGAGGAGGCGTCGGCTTCCTCCTCTCGCCCCGTTGCCGCTTCCGCACTATGCCTCCTCCCCCCCTCTCTCCTTCCCCTCCTTCGAAGCCCGTATCATTCGCCTCTACCACCCACTCCGGTTACTTGTCGCCGTCATCTACCGCCCTCCCGGTCCCACCTCCGACTTCTTCGACCACCTTGACCCCTTTCTCACCTTCCTTCTCTCCTTCTCTCTGCCCACTCTGATCCTCGGAGACTTCAACATCCATATGGACGTTGACTCCCGACGACTCCTCTGCCGCCCGCCTGCTATCCCTCCTCGACTCTGCCGACCTCCTCCTCCACCATACCGCGCCCACTCACTGACTCGGTCACACCCTCGATCTCGTCATCTCCTACCGCTGCACTATCTCCTCCCTCACCAACTCTGAAATCCTTCTCTCTGACCATAACCTTCTCACCTGCCTCATCTTTCACACTCCCTCCCCCTGCAAATCTTCGCTACTGCCCCACAGAGACCTCCGCTCTCTCGATCCCATCCGTCTTTCCGAAAACATCTCTCCTCACCTTGCCGCCCTGTCCTCACTTCCCACTCTCGACGATCAGGTCTCCGCTCTCGACTCCACCCTCTCTACTCATCTCGACTCTCTCGCCCTTTCCCTTTCCCTTTCCCTCCGCCGCTCTCGCTCCACTAACCCACAGGCCCGGATCACCTCCTCCGTCCGCCTCCTACGCTCCTATGCTCGAGCCGCTGAGCGCTGCTGGCGAAAGTCCAAGCACCGAGCCGACCTCACACACCTCAAATTTATCCTTTCCTGTCTTAACTCTGCCCTCTCCTCCGCCAGGCAAAACTTCTTCTCCTCCCTCATCGACACCCACGCCCGTCACCCCCGCCGATTGTTCCGGACCTTTAACTCTCTCCTTAGGCCCCCTGTTCCTCCCCCTCCCCCCATCTCTCACCCCCAATGATCTGGCCACCTATTTCCTCACGAAAATCAACACAGTCAGATCTGAGCTCCCCAAAGTCAGCAGCGTGGCTCAGTGGAAAGAGCATGGGCTTTGGAGTCAGGGCTCCTGAGTTCGAATCCCAGCTCTGCCACTTGTCGGCTGTGTGACTGTGGGCAAGTCACTTAACTTCTCTGTGCCTCAGTTCCCTCATCTGTAAAATGGGGATTAAGACTGTGAGCCCCACGTGGGACAACCTGATTCCCCTGTGTCTACCCCAGCGCTTAGAACAGTGCTTGGCCCATAGTAAGCGCTTAACAAATACCAACATTATTATTAAAGTCACCCCTCCGCCTCTCCCCTCCCCCCACCGACCCTCTCCCCTACTTTCCCATCCTTCCCTGCAGTATCGTCAGAGGAGATCTCCTCCCTCCTCGCGAGTGCCACCCCCTCCACCTGCGCCTCGGACCCCATTCCCTCTCACCTTCTTAAAACCATCGCCCCTGCCCTCCTCCCTTCCTTAACTTCTATTTTTAACCAATGGCTCCTTCCCCTCTGCCTTCAAACATGCCCACGTCTCCCCCATCCTAAAAAAACCCGCTCTTGACCCCACTTCCCCCTCCAGTTATCGCCCTATCCCCTACTACCCTTCCTTTCCAAAATCCTAGAACGAGTCGTCTACGATCGATGCTTAGAATTCCTTAACTCCCATTCTCTCCCAGACCCCCTCCGATCTGGCTTCCGTCCCCTCCGCTCTACCGAGACTGCTCTCTCTAAGGTCACCCGTGACCTCCTTCTTGCCAAATCCAATGGCTCCTGCTCCATTCTGATCCTCCTTGACCTCTCTGCTGCCTTTGACACTGTCGACCATCCCCTCCTCCTCCATACCTTATCTCACCTTGGCTTCACGGACTCCGTCCTCTCCCGGTTCTCCTCTCACCTCTCTGGCCGGTCATTCTCGGTCTCCTTCGCTGGCGCCTCCTCTCCCTCCCATCCTTTAACTGTTGGAGTTCCTCAAGGGTCAGTTCTCGGCCCTCTTCTGTTCTCCATTTACACTCACTCCCTCGGTGAACTCATTCGCTCTCACGGCTTTGACTACCATCTCTACGCAGATGACACGCAGATCTACATCTCCGCCCCTGTCCTCTCCCCCTCCCTTCGGGCTCGCATCTCCTCCCGCCTCCGGGATGTATCCACCTGGATGTCGGCCCGCCACCTAAAACTCAACAGGAGCGAGACTGAGCTCCTCATCTTCCCTCCCAAGCCCGGTCCTCTCCCAGACTTCTCTATCGCCGTGGATGGCACGACCGTCCTTCCCGTCTCTCAGGCCCGCGATCCCGGTGTCATCCTTGACTCGTCTCTCTCGTTCACCCCACACATCCTATCCGTTACCGAGACCTGCCTGTTTCACCTTTACAATATCGCCGAGATCTGCCCTTTCCTCTCCACCCAAACGGCTACCTTACCGCTACGGGCTCTCGTTATATCCCGGCTAGACTACTGTGTCGGCCTTCTCTCTGACCTCCCTTCCTCCTCTCTTGCCCCGCTCCGGTCTATTCTTCACTCCGCTGCCTGGCTCATCTTCCCGCAGAAACGCTCTGGGCCTGTCACTCCCCTTCTTAAACAACTCCAGTGGTTGCCTATCGACCTCCGCTCCAAACAAAAACTCCTCACTCTAGGCTTCAAGGCTCTACAGAAGCAGCGTGGCTCAGTGGAAAGAGCACGGGCTTTGGAGTCAGAGGTCATGAGTTCTCTGTGCCTCAGTTACCTCATCTGTAAAATGGGGATTAAATCTGTGAGCCCCACGTGGGACAACCTGATTCCCCTGTGTCTACCCCAGCATTTAGAACAGTGCTCTGCACATAGTAAGCACTTAACAAATACCAACATTATTATTATTATTATTATTATTACATCACCTCGCCCCATCCTACCTCTCCTCCCTTCTCTCTTTCTACCGCCCACCCCGCACGCTCCGCTTCTCTGCCGCCCACCTCCTCACCGTCCCTCGATCTCGCCCATCCCGCCGTCGACCCCCGGGCCACGTCCTCCCGCGGTCCCGGAACGCCCTCCCTCCTCACCTCTGCCAAACTGATTCTCTTCCCCTCTTCAAAACCCTACTTAAAACTCACCTCCTCCAAGAGGCCTTCCCAGACTGAGCTCCTCTTCTCCCTCTACTCCCTCTACCACCCCCCCCCCCACCTCTCCGCAGCTTAACCCTCTTTCCCCCCCATTTCCCTCTGCTCCTCCCCCTCTCCCTTCCCATCCCCTCAGCACTGTACTCGTCCGCTCATCTGTATATATTTTCATTACCCTATTTATTTTGTTAATGAAATGTACATCGCCTCGATTCTATTTAGTTGCCATTGTTTTTACGAGATGTTCTTCCCCTCGACTTTATTTATTGCCATCGTTCTCGTCTGTCCGTCTCCCCTGATTAGACTGTAAGCCCATCAAACGGCAGGGACTGTCTCTATCTGTTGCCGACTTGTTCATTCCAAGTGCTTAGTACAGTGCTCTGCACATAGTAAGCGCTCAATAAATACTATTGAATGAATGAATGAATGAATGACATCTCAGGCCACTTTCACACCACGTTGCTTCTCTGTTTTGATGCTTGGGTGGTCTCCAAGACATTGGTTAACCTAGGGTGATGTCAGGATAAAAAGAACCCTAATTCAGACTTCCCCTTCCTAAATCCCCTACCCTGAGTCTGGGGCGCAAGCCAGTGAGTGAACTCCTGGATTACTTGTGGGCAGAAAACATGTTACTTCCTAATTCTGTACTACCCAAGTTTCTAGCACAGTGCACATCACCAACTAGGCACTTAAAACATTTTGCTGCTCCTATAGCCACTTGTGGCTTTGTGGATGGGCCTCGGAATCAGATGGACCTGGGTTCTAATCCCAGCTCTGCCACTTGTCTGCCCTGTGACCTTGGGCAAGTCGCTTCATCTCTCTGGGCCTCCAGTACCTCATCTGGAAAATGGGGATTAAGACTGTGAACCCTCTGTGGGCCTGTGTTCAACTCAATTACCCAATTACTTTGTATGCTTATTGCAGTGCCCGGCATATACTAAGTGCATGGGCTTTGGAGTCAGGGCTCATGAGTTCGAATCCCAGCTCTGCCACTTGTCGGCTGTGTGACTGTGGGCAAGTCACTTAACTTCTCTGTGCCTCAGTTCCCTCATCTGTAAAATGGGGATTAAGACTGGGAGCCCCACGTGGGACAACCTGATTCCCCTATGTCTACCCCAGCGCTTAGAACAGTGCTCGGCACATAGTAAGCGCTTAACAAATACCAACATTATTATTATTATTATTATTGCTTATCTCTTCCTTCTACTACTATTACTAGTACTAGTGATCCATGAGAAAGGTCTTCATTTTTGATTGACAGTTATTTTTACTGAAATTTAACTTGGCACTGAGGGGCAGATAACCAGTTTATAAAGGAAAATGAGTTTACACATTTTTTTTTACAAGGGAATATAGTTTCTGGAAATATATAGTATATAGTATAAGAATATAGTGTCCCAGACCAGTGGATTACTCTGCTGATGATGAAGAGACAGATAATGGACTAATGACACTTGTGAGTACCGAAGCTATGCTCATAACAAATGAGCTGGACTATGGGGGACACAGGAACAGAATGACGACAGCAAGATACTCAAACAATTGTTATATGGAGAGATGAAATTGCTAATCCTCTCATAAAGTGTTAATTTATTCTGGGAAGAGGAATGCATTTTGAGGGGACCTGACACATAACATATTGGATGCCCCGTCCCTCAAGCAAACACTTATCGACTGAGCAAAGCTTACCTTGTGTGGGTAGGGTTCCACTGAACAGGAAGTGGGACAGATAGATCATTTCCTTGCCATTGATTACATAAAGACATGGAAGCCTGATGTGGTGCTAGCTTGTTGGGAGGATATATTTTTTTAAATGACATTTGCAAAGCACTTACTATGTGCCAGAAACTGTTCCAAGCTCTGGGATCGATACAAGGTAATCAGGTTGAACACAGCCTCTCTCCCACCTAGGGTTCACAGTCTTATTTCCCCATTTTACAAATGAGGTAACTGAGGGCCAGGGAAGTGAAATGACTTGCCCAAGATCACACAGCCGAGTGGTGGAGCCGGGATTAGAACCCAGGGCCTTCTGACTCCCAGGGCCATGATCTAACCAGTTTGCCACGCTATTTCTCAGCTATCGTCATCTGGGCCAAGGACATCTACCGGCAGAAAGCGTCATCATCCAGGAAGAATGGACAAAACTTCAGACCCAGTAACACATTCTACCTGAGGCAGGTGAGCAAGTAGGGTTTGTTGTAAAGAAGCTGGAGCGATGGGCATATGTGAAGTTCTACAACTCACCAATGAACTGCCCGGTGTGACCAGTGAAGAAACAGAATGGAACAAGGAGTCTGACAATTGACTAATGGGCACTTGGTTGAGGTAATCCCGGCACTAACGTTAATTATGGCTCTTGGTCTCCTTGGTCAAGGTCCCAGGGAGGCCTGGTATTTCTGCATCATATGTCATGAATTTTGGAGTCTAAAATTGGACGAGTTCAGTGGGATGACAATGGAACTTACACTGGGAGGTCAGCAAATCTGCTGGAATAGGTTTCCAAAAGCCTTTCCCATGTCACCCATTTTAGCCCATTGGGAAGTGCATTGATAGCTTCCCCCAGAAACTGAGGGGGTGACACAATATGTAAGTGATCTACTCATCTGGGGTTGGATGCCAGACCAGTTTCAAAACAGGTTTGGACTGGTCCTGGAGCACTCTCAAGATGGGTGAGGTGTGAAACGTAATGGAACCAAGGCACAACTGGTCCAATTCAAAGTGACTTATTTGGGCATACACGTCGGGAAGGAGGGGAGGAGAATTGTCTGAAGTTGCTCTGGTACAAACTTTCCCACCACCTGGTACAATCAACGCTTCACAAACCTTCCTGGGCTTAGTGGGGTTTTGCTGGGACGTTATACCTCTGCCAGGTTTGCTGGGGAAACCCTCTCCAGTGGTTGTTGCTGGATAAAGATTTCCACTGGTTTCTAGAACCCAACAAGGCCTGATTGAAATTGGAGGGCGCGGTGCTTTCAGGAAGGACAGCCAGTGATCCTGTGCGGTGGAGAGAGACAAGACACCACAGAAGCAATTGCTTGCAGATTAAGAATGAGAATGATCCCCTTCTTTCTATTTGGGGAGTTCTTTTAGTCAGGAGAAATCGACTCCCAGAGAGGGAAAAAAGATCCAGCCCTCAGAGGTCCAGTAGCAGAGATTGAAAAAACCCGGTGTCAGCGTCTTGGGTATGCCTAGATTTTGATTTTTCCATGGTTGTGCAGTCGGCTACAAGGGGTGGTCCCTCTCTGTGGAGGATAGAAGGGCAGAAGACTTACTAATTGAAGTCCCTCTGTGGCTCTGTGGTGGACTGTGGGATCCATTTGGAGGCAGGATTGATTCTGTGGGCCCAGGGCAGTAACTGTCAGCACCACAATACAGTTTGTATCACACAGGCCCCCAGCACAACTAGTTGTGGACAGTGATTATGTCCACTTGGAACTGAGCAGGTGGCTGGGTTGGTGGATAATCAACGATTGGGTAGAAACAGATGGGAAGACTCTGGCTCATGCCTCGTGATGGAAGTTTATTGCAGACTTGTGGTAGGGACAGCAGGTGGGAGTAACCACAGCCAAAGCACCCTGCAAGACTGGTTGGGGCTTGAAAGAATTAGCCAGAGCAAAAGAGTGACAACTTTTCAGCCTGTCACCAAATCCTGTCGGTTCAGCATTGCAAAAGTCCACCCTTTCCTCGCCTTGCAAAATGCTATCGTGATAATCTTATCCTTTCCCGCCGTGATTACTGCATCAGCCTCCGCCTCCTGTCAGTCCTCTGCCTGGATCATTTTTCCACAAAACCATTCAGTCCACGTTTCCCCACTTCTCAAGAACCTCCAGTGGTTGCCCGTCACCTCCACGTCAAGCAGAAAGTCCTTACCATGAACTTTAAAGCACTCAATTACTTTCCTCCCTCCTCTCTTACTTCCTTGATTACCTACTATCACCCAGCCCGCATGCTTCGCTCCTCTAATGTCAACGTCCTCACTCTACTTCAATATTATCTTATCGATCTTTCTACTGACCCCTTGCTCTCATCCTCATCGTCATCCTGCCTCTGGTCTGGAACACCATCCCTCTTCTTTTCAGACAATCACTCTCCCCGTCTTCAAAACCTTATTTAAAGTACGATTCCTCCAAGAGGCCTTCCCCGACTAAGCCCTTATTTCCTCTTCTCACACTCCCTTCTGCGTCAAATTGGCACTTGGATTTGCATCCTTTATTCAACCCTCCCCCAGCCCTACAGCCCTTATTTGCCGACTTGTTCATTCCAAGCGCTTAGTACAGTGCTCTGCACAAAGTATTCAATAAATACTATTGAATAGTAAAGTAATAGTAAATAATACAAAGTAATAATATTCAATAAATACTATTGAATGAATGAATGTTATTTACTTATATACATATCCATAATGTAATTTATTTATAATAATCTCCCCCACTGGACTGTAAACTCACTGTGGGCAGGGAATGTGTCTACCGACTCTGTTGCATTGTAATCTCCCAAACGCTTAGTGTAGTGTTCTGCATAGAGTAAGCGCTCAACAGAGCAGCAGGACTGAGCCCCGGAGGAGGTTCTGTCCCCCACGCCACTCCAAAGAGGCTGTACAAATCTGCGTCGGATCCACTGGGCCCCCATGCAGGTCATCTGAAGGAATGGGGCAGACATGGAATTGGTGGCCATCACCAAGGATACAATCACATGATTAGGGGAGATGACATGGTGGCCAGGTAGGAAGTTGGTCATTAGGTGACAAGGTGCTTGGAGTGCATCCATCATGGCTTCTGTCATGCTGCAACAAAAGGGTTGAATGGCAGGAGGGAATCCTTGGGTCCCCGGTATCAGATTCAAATTGATTCTGTGGAATCCCTGACCCGAACACCAGATGGAAAGCCTTTAATGCCGGTCGTCACGGATCCATATACTCGGTGGCTGGAGGGCTTCCTAACACGATGTCACCACGTGGAAGAGGCCGTGAGGTAACTTGTGAGTTTGCGGATCAGGGATTTGGAAATTGACAGAAAGGCTAGAGGGTTAGTGAGTACAGAAGCAGGTTTCTAATAATCATAATAATGATAATGGTGGTATTTGTTAAGCACTATGTGCCAAGCACTAAGAAGCAGCATGGCACAGTGGATAGAGCTTGGGCCTGGGACTCAGAAGGTCACAGGTTCTAATCCCAGCTCCGCCATTTGTCTGCTGTGTGATCTTGGGCAAGTTACTTCACTTCTCTGGGCCTCAGTTACCTCATCTGTAAAATGGGGATTAAGAGCGTGAGCCCCATGTGCCTGTCCCTGGTCCAGGGGGGCATGTTAAGTGTGATTGAGTTCTAACCTAGTACAGATATAACCAGATATACCTTGCAACTTCCCAATCCTGTTCTCTTCCAATGGCCATACTTGTAGGGGAAAAGGATTATGTGACCAGACCCATTGGAATTTACTCATTCTGGTCTAATTGATCAGCCTTCTTGCTCATCCAGCGTGTTCCCTAGCCCTGGAAGGTGTGGGAAGTATGAGCGAAGGTTGTTAGCCTGGCCAAGATGTCACACACTGTAAGAAGATGTAACTACCATGGCTAAAATTCTGGTCTGGGGGAATTTTTCCAGTGGGGAGTACCCTGGATCGTTGACATCAAAGGTCTTGTCTTCAGCAGAAAGGTAACAGAAGAGTTGAGCTGACTTTAGGAGATTATCCGTTAAATGTGACTTCTCTATGCCTCAGTTACCTCATCTGTAAAATGGGGATTAAGACTGTGAGCCCCCAGTGTGGGACATGGACTGTCTCCAACCTGATTACCTTGTATTCATTCATTCATTCATTCAAACGTATTTATTGAGCGCTTACTCTGTGCAGAGCACTGTACTAAGCACTTGGAAAGTACAATTCAGCAACAGAGACAATACCTGCCCAACAACGGGCTCACAGTCTAGAAGAGGGGAGGTAGACATCAAAACAAGTAAACAGGCATCAACAGCATCAATATAAATAAATGGAATTATAGATTTATGCACACTATTAATAAAAATAAATAGAATAATAAATATGTACATATATACACAAGTGCTTTGGGGCGGGGAGGGGGGTAGAGCAGAGGGAAAGAGTTGGGGCGATGGGGAGGGGAGAGGAGGAGCAGAGGAAAAGGGGGGTTCAGTCTGGGAAGGCCTCCTGGAGGAGGTGAGCACTCAGTAGGGCTTTGAAGTGGGGAAGTGTGCTAGTTTGGCAGACATGAAGAGGGAGGGTGTTCCAGGCCGGAGGTAGGACGTGGGCCAGGGGTCGACTGCGAGACGGGCAGGAAGGAGGCCCAGCGAGGAGGTTAGCGGCGGCAGAGGAGCCGAATGTACGGGCTGGACTGTAGAAGGAGAGAAGGGAGGTGAGGTGGGAGGGGGCCAGGTGATGGAGAGCTTTGAAGCCAAGAGTGAGGAGTTTTTGCTTGATACGAAAGTTGATAGGCAACCACTGGAGACTGTTGAGGAGGGGGGTGACATGCCCGGAGAGTTTCTGTAGAAAGATAATCAGTGAAGTATAGACTGAAGTGGGGAGAGACCCGAGGTTGGGAGGTCAGAAAGGAGGCTGATGCAGTAATCCAGTCGGGATAAGATGAGAGACTGTACTAACGAAGTAGCGGTTTGGATGGAGAGGAAAGGGAGGATGTTGGCGATGCAGTGAAGGTGAGACCGACAGGTTTTGGTGATGGATTGGCTATGTATGTACCTTCCTTAGTGCTTAGAACTGTACTTAGCACAAAGTAAGCGCTTAACAAACGCATTACTACTATTATTATTATTATTATGAGGCTGACAACCCCTATCTGCTACATAATGAGATTCCAAGATGATGGATCTGGCCATGAGGCAAAGATCAGAAAGCTGGAATCAGTCACCAATGAGGTCCTTCAGTGTTTTTCATGCCAGCGGGAACGATCAAGGAGGGATCAGGAGTACCTTTAACTCCCCCCTCAAATCCCCTTTCCCCCCGCCTCACCCATCTCTGGCCCCCACTGACCTGGCCACCTACTTTATAGTGAAAATCGACACTATCAGATATCCCTATAATCTCCCTTGCCCCTCCCCAGTCTTTCCCTCACCTGTCCCTTCTTCAACTCTCCCATCTTTCCCAGCAGTATCTCTAGAGATGATCTCTTGCCTTCTCTCAATATCGACCCCCTCCACCTGTGCATCTGGTGCCATTCCTTCGCACCTTATTAAACACTTGTCCCTTCCCTAATTGCCATCTTCAACCATTCATTCTGCCAATGGCTTCTTCCCCACTGCTTTCAAACATGACCATGTCTTCCCTATCTTAAAAAAAAAAGGTCCCTTGACCCCACGGCTCCTTCCAGCTATCGCTCCATCTCCTTCTCACTATTCCTCTCCAAACTCCTCCTCTAATTCTCTCCTTGACCCCCTCCAAACTGGCTTCCGGCCCTTTCGCGCCACCGAAACGGCCCATTACTGCTCTTTAGGTTGTGGGACCCATCTGGGACAAGGACTGTGCTCAGCCTAATTAACTTGTATTGACCCCAGCACTTCGAAGAGTGTTGGACACATACTAAGCACTTATTAAATGCCATTAAAAAAGGTAAGGGACTAAAAGCTTCGTTGTAATATTAGATATAGCCACCAGAGAGGGGCATAGGATAGTATTTGAAAAATCATTCAGCATCTTCTTTGAAAGGGAGATAGGATTCTCTCAATTCTGGTTTTCCTCAATTGTTGCAATTTTTTTGCTAATTTAGAATTTTGATTTTAAGGTAGCCACAGTGAAAGACAGACTAGGCAAGTTGGGAGAACACAAGTCAGTAACAGAAACTGTGGCTGCCATCAAAGCCCTACTGAGAGCTCCCCTCCTCCAAGAGGCTTTCCCTGACTGAGCTTCCCCTTTTCCCTCTGCTCCTTCTGCTGCCTCTCTGCCCCCCCACCCCTTCACCTCCCCTCAGCTAAAGCCCCCTTTCCCCCCTTTCTCTCTGCTCCTCCCCCTCTCCTTTCCCCTCCCCTCAGCACTGGGCTCATTTGTATATATTTTTATTACCCTATTTATTTTGTAAATGAGGTGTTCATCCCCTTGATTCTACTTATTGCGATTAAGTTGTCTTGTTTTTGTCTGTCTGTCTCCCCCGATTAGACTGTAAGCCCGTCAATGGGCAGGGTTTGTCTCTATCTGTTGCCGAATTGTACATTACAAGCGCTTAGTACAGTGCTCTGCACATAATAAGCACTCAATAAATACTACTGAATGAATGAATGAATCAAGGCATTGAAGAGAGAATGAGATGGTTGATGTATGTCAAATAGCGGGGATCCCTTATGAAGGAAGACAGTGGTGGATTGAAGACTGGTGCTTGCTACAGTTTCTCTCATCAGAAGAAGTGAGATTATAATAATGATGGTATTTGTTAAGTGCTTACTATGTTTCAAGGACTGTTCTAAGTGCCGGGGTACATTATAGCTGCCATGACACCAGTGATGACACACAAAGCCCCAGGGAAAGAGGAGAACCTGAAGCACCGGATCAAGGAGCTTCGTGAAGCCCAAGAGGAACTGATGGCCAGGGAGAGATCCACGGCCTGGGAAATGGAGTGTGGATGGGGCCCGGCTGAATGTTGGAAAGCGTGAAAAGGAGAGAACCAGAAAACCATGGTGGTCAAGATGGGGGAAGAATGAAAACTACCCAAGGGGTACTGAAGCAAGGATATTAAGATAATAACCAGTCCTTGTTGCTGAAGGGGTCGAAGGAACTGTTGAGAGCTGAGATGCATTCATCGCCACCAGTGGGGAAAGAAGGGCCACAAGGGCATCCCAGGCACCCAAAGAAGGGTTTGCCCGCTATGGGGGAATAAGGTCTCAGAGGGTCAGAGTTGGCCCTTGGGGAGACCGCAGTGGCCAGAAAGTTGAACATGAGGGAGGGATGGATCCATTTCAGTCACCGACTGACCCCCAACCCACACAAATAGTGGACAAGGGGAGGCAAAGGTAAAACTGGTTGATTAACTGGGGCACTATTCGAGGATTTTGAGCTCTAGGACCTCAGAGCAGCGATCAGTTCTTTAATCAACCGTATCTACTGAGCATTTACTATGTGCAGAGCATTGTTTTGAGTGAGTACCGATACATTGGTAGACGGCTCTCTTGCCCACAAGGAATTTACAGTCTAGAGGGGAGAGCGACAGTGAAATAAATCACCCAAAATGACATAAATGCTATGGGTCTGAGGGTGGGGTGAATAAAGTGCTTAAAGAGTACAAATCCAAGTTCAAGGGTGAAGCAGAAGGGAGAGGGAGTAGGGGAAATGAGGACTTAGTTGGGGAAGGCCTCTTGGAGGACGTGTGATTTTAAAAAGACTTTCAGGGAGGGGAGAGAGGTGGTCTACCAGCTAAAAAGAGGGAATTCTAGGCCAGAGGCAGAACATGGGAAAGGGGTCGGTGGGATAGATGAGGTTGAGGTATATTGAATAGGTTGGTGTTAGAGAAGAGAAGTGTGCATGCTGGGTTGTAGTAAGAAATTAGGTAAGATAAGACAGGGTCAGCTGATTGAGTGCTTTAAAGCCGATGGTATGGAGTTTCTGTTTGATGTGTAGGTAAATGGGCAACGATTTGAGGTTCTTGAGAAGTGAGGAGACATGAACTGAATTTTTTTTAGGAAAATAATCTGGGCAGCAGAGTGAAATACGGACTAGAGTGGGGAGAGATAGGAGGCAGGAAGATCAGCGAGGAGGCTGATGTCGAAGTCAGGGTGGATTATGACTAGTGCTTAGATCAGCATAGTTGCAGTTTGGATGGAGAAAAAAGGGAGGGGGGTGTTCAGCAATGTTGTGAGAGTAGAATCAAAAGATTTAGTGACAGACTGAATGTATGGGTTGAATGAGAGAGATGAGTCATATAAGTTTGTTGTGGGCGGGAAACTTCTCTACCAACTCTGTTGCATTAAACTCTCCCAACCAGCTCCTCCAAGAAGCCTACCTTGACTAAGCCCTCCCCTCCTCATTTTCCACTTTTCTGTGTCACCCTGACTTGAACCCTTCATTTATTTAATTAGGAGGATGCTGCTGCTGTCTGCACTGATGGAAAAGTCAAAGGGAGGACAGGGTTCGAATGGGAAGATGAGGAGATAGGGTTTGAACATGTTAAGTTTGAGATGTCGGTTGGACAGCCCAGTATGGATGTCCTGAAAGCAGGAGGAAATGTGAGACTGCAGAGAAGGAGAGGGGTCGGGGATGAAGAGGTAGATTTGGGAATCATCTGAGGGAGTTAAGCCGTGGGAGTGAATGAGTTCTCCAGATAGAAAATAGAAAGGGGCCAGGACTGAGCCGTGAGGGGTTCTTTCAATTATAGGGTATGAGGCAGAGGAAGAGCCCATGAAAGAGACTGAGAGTAAATAGCCAGAGAGATGAGGAGAACCAGTGTCCATTAAGTAACAATGAAATACTGTTTCAAAGGGAAGAGCATGGTCCCCAGTGTTGAGGGCAGCTGGGAGGTCGAGGAGGATTAGGAAAGAGGAGGGGCCACTGGCTTTGTCAAGAAGGAGGTTATTGGTGACTTTTGAGATGTCATTTTCCTTAGAGTGAAAGGGGTGGATGAGAAATATGCAGGAGAAGTGGAGGCAGTAGGTATTAATGACTCGTTCAAGGGAGGGAGCCATGGGGTGGAAGGCTTTTTTTCTTTCTTTTTAGGATAGGCGAGACATGAGCAAACTTGAAAAAAGTAGGGAAGATGAACAGTTGAAGATGGTGGTCAGAGAGGTGAGAAAGGAGGGGGCAACTATTTTAATAAGGTGTGAAGGGATGGGGTTGGAGGTACAGGTCGAGGAGGTGGATTTTGAGAGAAAGTGGGAGATCTCTTCTTGCGATACTGCTGGGAAAGATGGGAGAGTCAAAGAATGTATAGGAAGAGGGCGGATTTGGGAGGAAAAGGAAAGATTTGAGGGAGATCCTTACCTGATGGTTTGAATTTTTTCAATAAAGTATGTGGCCAGACCATTAGGGGCATGAGATGGTGGGGTGGGGAGACAGGCAGTTTGAGGAAGAATTTAAACATCTGAAAAGTTGGCATGGACCTTGGGCATTGGAGCCAATAAGCATAGAGAAACAATATTGTCAGGTGTTGGAGAGGGCAGAGATATAGCAGAGATATTGAAGCCTAAAAATTAACTTATGCTCCATTCAAAAAAACTGCTGGTCCTCATTAGACTCCTGCAGAGATGTTTAACTATGGAGTGTATAAATGTACTAGAAACATCATCTGCTATGAATAATCTGAGAAAGGGAGAGAAGAACAGAATGGCAGAAGCAGCATGGAGTAGTGGATAGAGCATGGGCCTGGGAATCAGAAAGTCATAGGTTCTAATTCTGGTTCTGCCACTTGCCAGCTGTGTGACCTTGGGCAAGTCAATTCACTTCTCTGTGCCTCAGTTACCTCATCGGGAAAATGAGGATTGAGAGTGTGAGCTCCTTGTGGGACAGGGACTCTGTCCAACCTGATTTGGTTGTATCTACACCAGCACTCAGTACATAACCTGGTGCGTGGTAAGTGCTAAGCCAATACCAGAATTATGATTATTAATATTATTAATAAGGACCACAGGAGTTCAAAGATGCACACATTGTTCAACTCTAGAAGACAAAAGACAGTTATTAAATGCATGTTCACATGTGGTACTGACTGAATAGATAATATGTGGTCACAGGTGATGAACCCACAGACTCCATTTACCTCCTAGAAGCCTCCCTTGACAATCTGAATCACGATTTCTGAGCATGCCTTCTAAACGGGAAAAGACAGGAGAAATTTTCTTATACTGGGCTTCTGCTGTTACATAAGCCAAGGGGTAACTCTCCAAACACTTCACCCCCACCCTGGAGATCTCTGGTGCATACTTCATTTGGTCTATGATCTCTGGACATTCCCTCTAGTTTGGAAAAGGAGACGCAATATGCTTTTATTACTCAACTTTGGCTGAAAATTCTAATGTTCCGTGATTACCCGTGCGCCAGTGGGAGAGCTCTTGCTCAACTTCTTCAGAAACAGGAATCCTTGGTTCTGCAACAAACAATTTCTTTCTTAAGGTTTGTCGGTAATAAGCTCCCCATCCAAGTGAGAGACTCACCTAGCTGACGTACCTACAGCAGAACCGTAGTTCCTGGATGAGTTTTCGCTTATCTCTGAAGAGGAGCAATAGGATTTATTAAGTACTTACTATGTGCAAAGCACTGGATCAAGTGCTGGGAAAGACCATCTCATTTTATCTTCCAAGGAGATACAAAAAAAATATTTTGGAAAGTCTCATAATCTGTGATTAGAAGCATACCCCATGGTATGTTCCTTGAAAACATGGGGTGTATTTTTCTATAGGCTTACAAGTTGTAAATTAGGATCTGTTTCAGAATTTTCAAAAAAGTAATTTGAAAATTCTATATGTAGTATAGAATATTTAAGATCACTTGACTCTTTAACTTTTACTAGTTACTGACATATAACACCACAATATTAAATGGATGAGGGGTTCATTCTCAGTCTCCTTCGTGGGCTCCTCCTCCTGCCCCCCAACTGTAGGGGTTCCTCAAGGGTCAGATCTTGGTCCCCTTCTGTTCTCCATCTATACTCACTCCCTTGGTGAACTCATTCGCTCCCACGGCTTCAACTATCATCTCTACGCAGATGATACCCAAATCTACATCTCCTCCCCTGTTCTCTCTCCCTCCCTCCAGGCTCCTATCTCCTCCTGCCTTCAGGACATCTCCACCCGGATGTCTACCCACCACCTAAAACTCAACATGTCCAAGACTGAGCTCCTCATCTTCCCCTCCAAACCCTGTCCCCTCCCCAACTTTCCCATCACTGTGAACGGCACTACCGTCCTTCCCGTCTCACAAGCCCGCAACCTTGGGGTCATCTTTCATTCAATAGTATTTATTGAGCGCTTACTATGTGCAGAGCACTGTACTAAGCGCTTGGGATGAACAAGTCGGCAACAGATAGAGACAGTCCTTGCCGTTTGACGGGCTTACGGTCTAATCGGGGGAGACGGACAGACAAGAACAATGGCACTAAACAGCGTCAAGGGGAAGAACATCTCGTAAAAACAATGGCAACTAAATAGAATCAAGGCGATGTACAATTCATTAACAAAATAAATAGGGTAATGAAAAGATATACAGTTGAGCGGACGAGTACAGTGCTGTGGGGATGGGAAGGGAGAGGTGGAGGAGCAGAGGGAAAAGGGGAAAATGAGGCTTTAGCTGCGGAGAGGTAAAGGGGGGATGGCAGAGGGAGTAGAGGGGGAAGAGGAGCTCAGTCTGGGAAGGCCTCTTGGAGGAGGTGATTTTTAAGTAGGGTTTTGAAGAGGGAAAGAGAATCAGTTTGGCGGAGGTGAGGAGGGAGGGCGTTCCAGGACCGCGGGAGGACGTGACCCGGGGGTCGACGGCGGGATAGGCGAGACCGAGGGACGGCGAGGAGGTGGGCGGCAGAGGAGCGGAGCGTGCGGGGTGGGCGGTAGAAAGAGAGAAGGGAGGAGAGGTAGGAAGGGGCAAGGTGACGGAGAGCCTTGAAGCCTAGAGTGAGGAGTTTTTGTTTGGAGCGGAGGTCGATAGGCAACCACTGGAGTTGTTTAAGAAGGGGAGTGACATGCCCAGATCGTTTCTGCAGGAAGATGAGCCGGGCAGCGGAGTGAAGAATAGACCGGAGCGGGGCGAGAGAGGAGGAAGGGAGGTCAGAGAGAAGGCTGACACAGTAGTCTAGCCGGGATATAACGAGAGCCCGTAATAGTAAGGTAGCCGTCTGGGTGGAGAGGAAAGGGCGGATCTTGGCGATATTGTAGAGGTGAAACCGGCAGGTCTTGGTAATGGATAGGATGTGTGGGGTGAACGAGAGGGACGAGTCAAGGATGACACCGAGATTGCGGGCCTGCGGGACGGGAAGGATGGTCGTGCCATCCACGGTGATGGAGAAGTCTGGGAGCGGACCGGGCTTGGGAGGGAAGATGAGGAGCTCAGTCTTGCTCATGTTGAGTTTTAGGTGGCGGGCCGACATCCAGGTGGAGACGTCCCGGAGGCGGGAGGAGATGCGAGCCTGAAGGGAGGGGGAGAGGACAGGGGCGGAGATGTAGATCTGCATGTCATCTGCGTAGAGATGGTAGTCAAAGCCGTGAGAGCGGATGAGTTCGCCGAGGGAGTGAGTGTAAATGGAGAACAGAAGAGGGCCAAGAACTGACCCTTGAGGAACTCCAACAGTTAAAGGATGGGAGGGGGAGGAGGCTCCAGCGTAGGAGACCGAGAATGATCGGCCAGAGAGGTAAGAGGAGAACCAGGAGAGGACAGAGTCCGTGAAGCCAAGGTGAGATAAGGTATGGAGGAGGAGGGGACGGTCGACAGTGTCAAGGCAGCAGAGAGGTCAAGGAGGATCAGAATGGAGTAGGAGCCATTGGATTTGGCAAGAAGGAGGTCACGGGTGACCTTAGAGAGAGCAGTCTCGGTAGAGTGGAGGGGACGGAAGCCAGATCGGAGGGGGTCTAGGAGAGAATGGGAGTTAAGGAATTCTAAGCATCGATTGTAGACGACTCGTTCTAAGATTTTGGAAAGGAAGGGTAGTAGGGAGATAGGACGATAACTGGAGGGGGAAGTGGGGTCAAGAGGGGGTTTTTTTAGGATGGGGGAGACGTGGGCATGTTTGAAGGCAGAGGGGAAGGAGCCCTTGGAGATTGAGTGGTTAAAAATAGAAGTTAAGGAAGGGAGGAGGGCAGGGGCGATGGTTTTAAGAAGGTGAGAGGGAATGGGGTCCGAGGCGCAGGTGGAGGGGGTGGCACTTGCGAGGAGGGAGGAGATCTCCTCTGAGGATACTGCAGGGAAGGATGGGAAAGTAGGGGAGGGGGTTGTTGGGGGAGAGGGGAGAGGCGGAGGGGTGACTCCACTCTCTCATTCACCCCACACATCCAATCTGTCACCAACACCTGCCGGTCTCACCTTCATCACATTGCCAACATCTGTCTTTTCCTCTCTATCCAAATGGCTACCTTTTGGGTACAATCACTCATCGTATCCCGACTGGATGACTGCATCAGCCTCCTTTCTGACCTCCCAACTTCCTTTCTTTCCCCACTTCAGTCTATATTTCACTCTGCTGCCTGGGTTATTTTTCTACAGAAACGCTCTGGGCATGTCACTCCCCTCCTCAAAAATCTCCAGTGGTTGCCTATCAACTTTCGTATCGAACAAAAACTCTTCACTCTTGGCTTCAAAGCTCTCCATCCCCTTGTCCCCTCCTACCTCACCTCCCTTCTCTCCTTCTCCAGCCCAGCCTGCACACTCTGCTCCTCTGCTGCTAACCTCCTCACTGTGCCTTGTTCTCTCCTGTCCCACCGTCGACCCCTGACCCACATCCTACCTCTGGCCTGGATTGCCCTCCCTCCTCCTACCCGCCAAACTAACTCTCTTCCCCTCTTCAAAGCCCTCCTGAGAGCTCACCTCCTCCAGGAGGCCTTCCCAGACAGAGCCCCCTCTTTTCCTCTGCTCCTCTGCTCTACCCCTTTCCCCACCCCCCAGCACTTGTGTATAGTTGTACATATTTATTACTCTAATTATTTCATTAATGATGTGTATATATCTATAATTCTATTTATTTTTCTGACTACTGATGCCTGTGTACTTGTTTCGTTTTGTTGTCTGTCTCCTCCTTCTATACTGGGAGCCCGTTGTTGGGTAGAGATTGTCTCTATTACTGAATTGTACTTTCCAAGCGCTTAGTAAAGTGCTCAGCACACAGTAAGCGCTCAATAAGTAGGATGGAATGAATGAATGAGTATGATTTTGAGTATTGGAGTTTGCAGGAATGAAAGCTGGTTCTGTTGACTGACTGCGATAGTGGTTCTGCAACTTTACTGAAAAATTTGTCCAACCTAAGTTGAACAGGAGCCTTTTTTTCTTCTTAAACCATTCTGTAACAGCTCACTCTTTTCAAACATCTCCAATTACCCTTTCCACTAGGGTCTCTTAGAGCTTCCTCAATGATATTTAAGGTTGTTTTTTTAATGGCATTTGTAAACCATTGTTCTAAGAACTGGCGTAAATACAAGTTAAGGAGATTGGATAGAGTCCCTGTCCCTCATGGGGCTCACAGTCGAAGTTGGAGGGAGAACGGGTATTTAATCCCCATTTTACAGAAGAGGAAACTGATATTCAGAGAAGTTAAATGACCTGCCCATGGTCACATGGCAGGTACTTGACAGATCCAGCGTTAGAATCCAAGTCCTCTTACTCCGAGGCCTCTGCTCTTCACTCTAAATTCATCTGCTTTCTTGAAAATTGAAGGAAGACTTTTGAATCTCAACATTTTAGCTGGTGGTGAAAAAAACACAATTTTTTATTTATTTTGGTGTTTTGCAGTGATGCATTAAATTGTCCAAGTTTGATGGAATCCTTGGTGGAGAGCGATTCCCCTGAATGAGATGCAATTAGCTCATTGACATTTACATTATTCGTTTCTAAATTAAGTCATCTACCCGTTAAACATCTTCGTTAGTTATTGTGCTCTGAGGTCTCTACGATGCTTTGAAATTCTGACACTGACTGTGGGCAGAGATTCCACTGAAATCCATTTCTTGTTAATTCCTTAATCTTAATTTTAACCTTAACAGGGTGTTTGGGGCAGGAAGACATTTATTTACCTACAGTGTTTGGAGGGAACATTAGAGAAGGTAGTCAGGTGAGTGTATAAATTCTATTTAAGAATGAAAGGGCTTCATATGCCATTATTTTTCAATAGATCTAAAAATTTTTAAAGATGAATAAAACAAGATTTCATCATTAGAATGTAAACCCTCATTAGACTGTAAAAATCTTTGAGAGTAAGGATCACAAATTTCCCTAGCATCTACAAGGTGATTAGAATACTGTTACACTTATTGATCAAATGCTCTCCTACATAAGCCTCAGGAAACCATCCATCACTCAGTCATCTAAAAATACTTTCTATGTATTACATAGCGCTGAGGGTTATAATCTCCATTTTAGGAAAAAAGAAACCGAGGTAAAAAGGTTAAATCATCACTAAAGAAAGCAAGACTGTCCGGGATCCCACTTACACCTGCCAGGATGAGCCAGGGACTGGGCAGAACGAGCCAAGATGCATTTAAAATATGAATTGTGATTTCTCTATTTGGTAATAATAATACTGGTATCTGTTAAGAGCTTACTATGTGCCAGGCACTGTACTAAGCACCAGGGTGGATACAAGAAAATCAGTTTGGACACGTCCCTGTCCCGGCTAGGGCAACCAGTCTTAATATCCATTTTCCAGATGAGGTAACTGAGGCACAGAGAAGTACCCCCAGAGTCACGCGGCAGACGAGAGGCAGAGCTGTGGTTAGAACTCGTGATCTTCTGACTGCCAGGTCTGTGCTCTATCCGCTACGCCACGCTGCTTCTCACCCACAAGGAAAGGAAAATCATGAAAAGGTAGAAGCAGAGAGTCAGGTTCAACAAGTGGGCTTCCCAAGGTCTTCTTATATCCTAGTAGAATTCATTACAACGCAGCCCAGTGGCCAGGCTCACCTAATTTAATAATGTAGCATAAGGATAATAATGTTGGTATTTGTTAAGCGCTTATTATGTGCAGAGCACTGTCCTAAGCTCTGGGGTAGATACAGGGTAATCAGATTGTCCCACGTGAGGCTCACAGTTAATCCCCATTTTCCAGATGAGGTAACTAAGACCCAGAGAAGTGAAGTGACTCGCCCACAGTCACCCAGCTGCCAAGCGGCGGAGCCGGGATTCGACCCCATGACCTCTGACTCCCAAGCCCGGGCTCTTTCCACTGAGCCACGCTGCTTCTCCATCCAGAGTTAAAGTCATGACAAGCAGGCCCGAGTCACCGGGCTCACCTAGAAACAGCCACGCTAATCACAGAAGTGAGTTACTTCTGCCCGAATCACAAGGCTCACTTAGGTCGAACGTGTTACGGCGTGAATTTGATCGGTGGCTACTCAGACTCGGGTCCAAGTGGGGTGTACCAACATACAAACGGTGGCCAACCAGGCGCCCCATCTTCCTAGCGGTGTCATCCCACTCTCACACAAGGTGAGTGTTAGACCAGATAACAGTGAGCTCGTCCGCTAACAAGAGGCTGTTCCTTCGTGCTGATTTAAATAGGGGTGTATGTCTTCATTAGTTCAGGAGTGGGGGTGAATATCACTTCCTTATCCAGCCCCTCTGGGTCGGCAGGCAGAGATTAGCCAGCCACATCTGCAGGCCTCGGGTGAGACCGGTGACCTATGTGCCGTGACCACTCTGAGCTACCGGTGGCTTGGCCAGACAAAATGGAGTTCAGGGCGGTCACCTACTCCCTTAGCGATTTGATAGCGGCTCATAACCAAAGGACTAAATTCTGGGAAGAATGCATGGACGTTAATTCAGACACAATTCCTGGCCAAGGGGCTCACAGCATAATAAATAAATAATAATGTTGTTATTTGTTAAGCGCTTACTATGTGCAGAGCACTGTTCTAAGCACTGGGGGAGATACAGGGTCACCAGGTTGTCCCTTGTGAGGCTCACAGTCTTAATCCCCATTTTACAGATGAGGTAACTGAGGCTCAGAGGAGTTAAGTGACCTGCCCACAGTCACAAAGCTGACAAGCGGCAGAGCCGGGATAATAATAATAATAATGTTGGTGTTTGTTAAGCGCTTACTATGTGCCGAGCACCGTTCTAAGCGCTGAGGTAGGCACAGGGGAATCAGGTTGTCCCACGTGGGGCTCACAATCTTAATCCCCAGAGAAGTTAAGTGACTTGCCCACAGTCACACAGCTGACAAGTGGCAGAGCCGGGATTCAAACTCATGACCTCTAACTCCAAAGCCCGTGCTCTTTCCACTGAACCATGCTGTGGGATTCGAACCCATGACCTCTGACTCCCAAGCCCGGGCTCTTTCCACCGAGCCACGCTGCTCCAACATGAGAATTTGGGGAACAGAAACCCAGGAACAAATGAAAACAAATTCTGAAATAACAACAGTGGAAAAAATAGTGCGTTCATTCCTCAGCCTTTTGCTGTTTCAACCGAAAATGGGCCCCGACTAGTCATAATTTACCGTTCCCAATTTCACCTCAGCTCTTATGAGCAGGGAATATGTTACTTCTTTGTTTTGTACTTCCTAAGCATTTAACATCATCCGTTGCAAGCAGTGGGTGCTCAATAAATGTTACTTCTACCGGTCCTATGGCTGCAGTTCCACCCCTCTACTCACTCGTTGCGTTCAGTGGAAAGAGCCTGGGCTTCGGAGTCAGAGGGCATGAGTTCGACTTCCGGCTCTGCCAGTTGTCAGCTGTGGGACTGTGGGCAAGTCACTTAACTTCTCCGTGCCTCAGTTGCCTCATCTGTAAAAGGGGGATTAAGTGTGAGCCTCATGTGGGACAACCTGATGACCCTGTATCTACCCCAGTGCTTAGAACAGTGCTCTGCACATAGTAAGTGCTTAACAAATACCAACATTATTATTATTATTACCTGAGAGAGTACAGTGCGATGGAGTCGATAGACATGTTCTCTACCCACAAGGGAGAGACAGATATTAAAATACCCTCTCAGGATGGCACCTGGAGAATCTCAGTATTCTGCCAGTCTTGGCTATGGGAGAGTCAAGCAGAGGCCTACCCGTTCCATTCCTCGCTTGGCCACAAGTCAGAACTCACCTGTGCTGGGCAGCGGCGGCACGGGAGAGAGTCGAGGGCGGAGACTCATGTTTACTGCACAGAAGAAGGCAAGGGGAAACCATTTCTGTATTTTTACCAAGAAAATTCTATGGATCCACTACTAGAACGATTGCAGACGGAGGTGGGGGGGTTCTGCGAGAGGCGCGTTCAAGAAGTCGCTAGGGGTCGGAGACGACTGGACAACGTAAGACAAGACGAGACACGTACGTATGTATCAAAGTATCTCGTACCACTCTTTGCCATTGGTTTTAAAGCCCTCGATCAGCTCACCCCCTCCTACCTTACCTTGCTGATTTCTTACTTTGACCCAGTGCGCGTATTTCACTCCTTCTTCACCAGCTTAATCACTGTACCTCACCCACGACCTCCCTCTGGTCTAGAACACCCCTTCCCCTTCACAGTCCACCACCCTCTCCACCTTCAAAGTCTTACTAAAATCACATTTCTTCCCAGAGGCCTTTCCCATTAAGCCATCTATTTTTTGTAATGGTATCTGTGAAGCGCTTACTGTGTTCCAGATACTGTTCTAAGCTCTGGGGTAAATACGAGTTAATCGGTTTGGACGCGGCTTCCTTTCTGCTTGGGGCTCGGAGTCTACGTAGAGAGGGCAACAGGTATTTAAACCCATCTTACGGTTGAGGAAACCGAGGTCCGGAGGCATGAAGTGACTTGACCAAGGTCACACAGTAGGCAATTGGCGGAGTCAGGATTAGAACCCAGGTCCTCTGGCTCCCAGCCCTATATTCTTTCCAATGGGCCATGCAGCTTCTCGGAGTCTACCAATCCTCTTGTCTGGTTAACTCTTGAGCGCGTAGTACAAGTGCTCAGCGCACACCAAGCACTCAATAAATAACACTGATTGACTGATTGATTATTTGTATCCAGCCCGGTGTTTACTCTGCTGTTTTGCACACAGTTAACACCGGTAAGATTAGCAGTGATAGTATTTATTGAACGCCTGCTGAATACTAAAGGACCGAAATGAGCTCTTGGGAAGCAAAACACCCTAAAGGGGGAGGCCGACAGAAATATTCTCAAGTAATGGAAAAAGAATAAATTGCGTATTCAGTCTAATAGTCATATATTCACATGGGTTGAGGATGGGCAAAAATTAAGTCGTTAAGTACAAGTGATGGCTCAAGAGGTGATGGGATTGAGGGTGCTGATATTAGTCAGTGTAGGCTTGCTGGAGGAGGTGGGACCACAAAATTTAGTACATTGGCTTAGCACATACTAAGCACTTAAAAATGCCGTTATTGTTCTTAGGAGGGCTTTGGTTCATTCCTTCATTCAGTCATATTTATCGAGTGCTTACTGTGTGCAAAGCACTATACTAAGTGCTCGGGAGAGTACAATATAACGGACACATCCCTGTCCACAGTGAGCTCACAGTCTAGCGGGGGAGACAGAAATTAATATAAATAGATAAACACACTAAGTGCTCAGTGAATTGAGCAGTACGATTGATCGATTGACTGATTGTGCTCTTGGGTTTTTCCATCGCTAACCCATCTGCTCATAATTGAGAATGGAATCTTCTAATAATAACTGTAGCATTTAAGTGTTTGGTATGTGTCAAACACTGGGCTCAGACCTGGGGTGCTTACAAGATAAGCGGCGTTGCTCAGCGGAAAGAACCCGGGCTTGGGAGTCAGAGGTCATGGGTTCGAATCCCAGCTCTGCCACTTGGCAGCTGGGTGACTGTGGCAAGTCATCTAACTTCTCTGTTCCTCAGTTACCTCATCCGGAAAATGGGGATTAAGACTGTTAGCCCCACGTGGGACAACCCGATTACCCTGTATCTCCCCCAGCGCTTACAACAGTGCTCTGCACATAGTAAGCGCTTAACAAATACCAACATTATTATAATCAGGTCGGACACAGTCGCCGTCCCACATATGCCTCACAGTCTCATTCTGTAGGAGGGAAAATAGGTATTGAAACCCCATTTCACAGATGAGGGAACTGAGACACGGAGAAGTTAAGTGACTCGGCCAAAGTCACACAGCAGGCAAGGGAATAGAACCCAGCTCTCCTGATTCCCACTCTTGGATCTGCGACCTTTGGGCATTTGATAGTCACTCAATCCTCATCGCTGTGGCACGTATGTACATGTCTTTAAATCGTATATTATAAATTACTTTCACAAGGTGATTCAAAATGAATTGAACATTTTCAAAAATATATTACTCAGTAACTAGGTTATACGTGTACATGTAGTAAGCACCAAATTGTCGAGTTACCCTTTCACTTCTCATGGTGTAGTGGACAGAGCTTGGGTCTAGGAGTCCGAAGGTCACGGGTTACAATCCCAGCTCCGCCATTTGTCGGCTGTCTGACCTTGGGTAAGTCACGTCACTTCTCTGTGCCTCAGTTACCTCATCTGAAAAATGGGGATTGAGACTGTGAGCCCCTCAGGGGGCAGGGATTGTATCCAATCCAATTTGCTTGTATCCACCCCACTGCTTAGTAGAGCACCTGGCACATAGTAAGCACTTAACAAATACCATTATTATTATTATTCCTATTTCTCAATTTTCCTCGTAGCCTTGAGGAAATGAAGGAATACATCACAGTTACCATTTCAACCACGGACAGAAGGTCTGGGATGAATTAGATTACAGGACTGATGAGGGTCGTGTGCCACGAAAGACTCATATTGAAAATTTGTACGATTGTAGAAATAACTGGGATAGTTCTTTTACTAATTGATTTTGACTATATGTTCATATGCAGACTAACCCAGTTACTATTACGTTTTTAAAAGTGTTTGATTCTTTTCGAATCTCCCTGTATTAACATCTGTCCCTCTCCCTCTCTAGACAACGAGCTTCCTGTGGTCAGGGAATATGCCTGCTAACTCTGGTGCATTGTACTCTCCCGAGAGCTTAGTACAGTGTTCTGCACATAGTGAGAGCTCCATAAATACCACTGATGGATTCCCGTCCCCCTGGTCTGTCCACTAGGCACTCCATAGTATCCAACAGAGTGCCCTGACCCTATAATCTTGGGTGTTCAATACTATGGCTCACCCATCTGATTTTTGTTTTCTCATTATATCCCATTCTCATCTTTCACGCCTTTGACCTCTTGCTCACACAATACCCTCTGCCTGGAATTCCCTCCTCTTTTATTACCATTCCACTCATGTCCAAAGCCTTATTAAAATCACATCTCTTCCAGGAAACCTTCCCTGACTACTCTCTCATCTCCCCACCCTATTTTTCCTCTCTACTGTGTCATCTACGCCCTTTTGCCCGATCCCGGCTGGACACTCAACTCTTCACCTCATCTTCACCCCGCAGAATTTCTGCACCTATCCTTAGGCTCTATGGTTTCCCCTACCTATAATCTATGAAATATTCTCCCAGACTAGATTGTAAACTCACTGAGGATAGGTGTTACCCTTCCCCTCCTCAGGCCTGGGTCCTGGGGCAGAGACAGGAGCCCCGCTTGATCTCTAACACAGATCCCCATGCACAGACAGAGGATTTGCTGCCTCAGGGCATCCCCAGGCTGGTTCTTACGTGGAGCCCCCCACAAAGGTGATTTTTCCTCATTGTTCCTTCCCCTCCCGGGCTCCGAACCGCAGTGTGGGTTGAGCTCTGCCGCACTGTGGGGAGGGAGATTCAAGCTGCGTTGTCCAAGATGGCCCCACAGCCCACAGAAGGGCTTCTGACCTGCTGACACCGTCCCTCTCCTCCCTTCCCTCATCCCTTCTTACCGGAGGGACCCACCATGCACATACCCCAACATCAGAGGGGGCCGCAGCGCGAGCGACAGCAGGGCACGTCGGGCGCCCGGCCTATCACAGCTTGAGATTGACTCTAGCTCCCCATTTTTCCCCAACACCTTGATGGGTTGGGGCTGTCCTTCCCCTCTCCGCCCAGGCCACATGGCTCTAAGATGGCAGATCGGGCCACGAGGCGGAGATCAATGGACCGTTGTAAGAGGGACTAAGAGTGATGAACGGAGACCATTGGAGAATGAGGGACCTCGACGCTGTGCTCAACCACCAGTGAAAACCTGATGAGGATTAATTCATTCATTCATTCATTCAATAGTATTTATCGAGTGCTTATTATGTGCAGAGCACTGTAGTAAGCGCTTGGAATGGACAATTCGGCAACAGATAGAGACAATCCCTGCCCACCGACGGGCTCACAGTCTAATCGGGGGAGACAGACGGACAAAAACAAGACCTCTTAGTCACGATAAATAGAATCAAGGGGATGGACACCTCCTTAACAAAATAAATAGGGTAATAGAAATATATACAAATGAGCAGAGTGCTGAGGGGACGGGAAGGGAGAGGGGGAGGAGCAGAGGGAAAGGGGGGAAAGGGGGCTTAAGGGAGGTGAAGGGAGGGCAGAGAGGCAGCAGAGGAAGCAGAGGGAAAAGGGGGTAGCTCAGTCTGGGAAGGCCTCTTGGAGGAGGTGAGCTCTCAGTAGGGCTTTGAAGCGGGGAAGAGAGTTTGGCGGAGGTGAGAAGGGAGGGCATTCCAGGACAGCGGGAGGACGTGGGTGAGGGGTCGACGGCGGGATAGGCGAGAACGGGGATGGTGAGGAGGTGAGGGTTCGCTACCTTTGCAGCATCTTCAGGGGGGGGCACTGGGGATCTGACTTTCACCAGGGGTGGGGTAATATAAATGAAAGGATGTGTTAAAACTCTCTGACCTTGTAAATGGACTGGTCAGTCTGCCTGCCTCTCTGTCCCTGTACCGGCGGTCGTATGCAGGGCCCTCTCAGCGGGGAGCGGGATTAAAGGTGCTGACTTGGAGCAAGCTGTGGTCTTTGTGTTTTCTACACTACACCTCACCAGGCGTGGTAGCAATAGGGATCACCTCTCCTTACTCTATTCTCCTCTCCCCAACACTTCATACAGTGCTCTGCCCTCCCCCCCCCCGCGTAAGCCCTCAGTAAATACCACTCTTTGAGTAACCGTGTTCATTTCTCTGAACTCCTCCCTGCATCTGGAAATGCAGAGATGGTTTAAATAGAACTAATATAGATCTGGTCATTTAGATGGTTTAAAAATTTCAAATAAAATAAAAATTAACCACCAATCAGAACTACCAAGTGACCATAATTTCTCATTTGTAGGACACAAACCTGCAAAACCAGCAAAGAAAACCAGTAGATGGGGCTGTTTGATTAAAAAAAAAAAAGATATGCATTGACTAACTTCCTTGATAATATAAAATAAATACAAAATAAATAGAAAAAGACATTCGAAGAAACATTTGGGATCACAACCTCACCCATTTCGCCTTTCCTATTGAAAAATTCAACGGTAATTCATTACATAGAAAAATATATAGAAACACTGGAGATCTTGGTTTCTCCTAACTTCTCTTCCTTTCCTCCTGAAAAGTTAAACTGTCATGCCTTGGTTATTCTTTCCTTCCGGTGAGTACAAAGTAATATAGATCCAAGCCGCATGAATGATAACAAGACACTATTTCTGCAAACTCTTTGCCTCCTAAGAATAATAATTTGAAGCATCCCTCTAGCTATCCTTAAGATATAAATTAAGGCATACTTATAATGTTCCTCAGAACTAGAGAATTATAAACAAATATGTAATGAGTTGAATTCCCCCTTATTTTGCATGTTATGGAAATTCAGGAACATGGGAATGAATGGAGCAAAGTACTGGGATTCACATGTGAATACTGCTCAGTTGCTCCAGGCTATCCTCCTAGATTTGAATATTCTTGTCCTTTAAAATAGGGGAAAATTGAATACATAGCAAGGTTTTAAAAGGGGTGGGCCAAAGACTGTCTTTCTACTTTGATGCTCCTTCCCTCCATAATCATAACCTGCACCCCTCTAAAAGATCAACAGGTAAAGGCATTCTAGCCATTCTCAGAAGTCAGTTTAATGGGAGCATCCCTTACTGAATAATAATTTGTTCAGCGCTTACTTTGGTGCCAGCACTGTACTAAGCGCTAGGGTGGCTACACATAAACGGAGCTGGACACAGTCCCTGTCCCATGTGGGACTCACAGTCTCACTCCCCGTTTGAAAGATGTCCAGGGACTGCTCATGTTTCTCAGCAGCAAACAAAATACCTTACCATTACCGGTCATTTAGTCAATCAATTAACGGTGATATCCAATTAAGCTCCAACTCCTTAGGTCATGTCCATCCACCCTTAGCATGTACCTTTCGAATTCATGCATGAAATCAACACATCAAAAAGCAGCATAGCCTAGTGAGAAGCAGGGTATCTAGTGGATAGAACACGAGCCTGGGAGATAGAAGATAGAAGGACCTGGGTTCTAATTCTGGCTCCATCGCTTGTCGGATATATGTCGGATGAAGTCACTTGGCTTCTCTGTTCCTCATTTGTAAAATGGCGATTAAGAATGTGAGCCCCGTGTGAGACATGGACTATGTCCCACCTGATTAGCTTCTATCTACTTAGGATTTGGGTGGAAGAACAAGAGCTCGGTTTTGTACATGTTTCGTTTGAGGTGACAGCACTTTGGTTCTATCTACTCCAGCATTTAGTAAAGTTCCTGGCATGTAGTAAGTGCTTAACAGATATGATAAAAAATACTTACACTTATTTATCGATCTATTTCTCCTTCCTTGTGACAGCTGTGGTGGGTTTTTTTTCCCTTCCCACAATTATTTGTGCCCTTCAGTCTCCTTGAGGACTCGAACCCGAGCCGGAGACCTGCCTGAGAACACTGAGATCTCTCCTCCAAGGGGCCACAACCCCGCACGGACCAACCAACATCGCCCGGGTCAGAGACCTGCCCGAGGACACTGAGATCTCTCCGCCGAGCGGCCTCAGCCGGACCAGGTCATCGGCCTATCGACCGCCCAGCCACCAGGACTCTGACATTTGCTTCCCGACCTGAGACCGAGAACCAGTGAGTCATTTATCTTCCCTCTTTCCCTGCTGTCCAGGCCTGAATCCCCAGTGGAGAACACCGAACAGATATGGCTGTCTGACACCCAGATTTTTATTGTTATTATTATTAAGTGCCGTCGAGTCGTTTCCGATTCGTAGCGACTCCATGGATATACTTCTCCAGAACGTCTTGCCCTGTGCCGTAATCCGCAACTTTTCTAATGGTTTTGCCTTTATAGTCCACTCTTCCACGTTTTCCCTGGACTTTTCCTAGCATTAGTGTCTTCTCCAGAGAATTAGTCCTCCCGATTATGTGTCCAAAATATGCTAATCTAAGTCGAGTCATTTGACCTACCAAAGACCGCTTTGGTTTAATTTGCTCTAAAATCCATTTGTTTGTCAGTTTTTTACATAACAATTACCTACCTGTACACTTGCCCAGCTTCCCGGTTTACTCCTAAACTCTCACCTCTTCAAACTCTCGCCTCTTCACGCTCAAGGACCCAAGGACCTGAATGCAATTCATTCATTCATTCAATCGTATTTATTTTGAGCACTTACTGTGTGCAGAGCACTGTACTAAGTGTCTGGAAATTACAATACAGCAATAAAGAGAGACGGTCCCTGCCCACAACGGGCTTACATTTAGGGGGAGTGGGGGGGAGACAGACATCAAAACAAGTGGACAGGCATCAATATAAATTAATAAAACTATAGATATATACAGAAGTGTTGTGGGGCGGGGAGAGGAAGGGAAGAGCACAGGGAGCGAGTCGAGGTGACACGGAAGGGAGGGGGAAGTGAGAAAAGGGGGGCTTAGTCCGGGAAGGCCTCTTGGAGGAGGTGCACCTTCAGGAGGGCTTTAAAGGGGGAAGAGTGATTGTTTTGCTGATTTGAGGAGGGAGGGCGTTCCAGGTCAGAGGTAGGATTTGGGCCAGGGGTCGGCGGTGAGACAGGTGAGATCGAGGCACAGCGAGAAGGTTAGCACCGTAGGAGCGGAGTGTGAGGGCTGGGATGAAGAAAGAGAGAAGGTAAGGTAAGAAGGGGCAAGGTGATGGCGAGCTCTGAAGCCAGTAGTGAGGAAATTTTATTCAACAGCGTCCTCGGGAAACCAGCAGATTAGGCAGTTATTGTTGCTGATAACCTCAGCTATAACCATTAAACTTCCCTAACTTCGCCGTGACCCCCTCCATCCCCACCCTCCCGTCAGTCCATCTCTGTCCCCCCCTTTACCGGCACAACCCCTTCTTCCGCTCCACCCAACCTGTCCCCACCCCTTGTACTGTCCCCATCATCTCTAGGCACCATCCCTGTCCCAGTGCCACCCCATCCCCCTCCCTCCCCCACTGGCCCCCATCAGCTCGCTCCCATCCAACCCCTCCCCGTCCCTCGCACCATCTCGCCTCCAGGACCCCTCTACAGCCTCAGCCAAGTTGGGCCTGTGGAACATCCGCTCCATCGTGGGAAAGCTTCCCTTCATCCTTGACCTGTTCCTAAATCAGTCACTGCTCCTCCTCCCCATCACTGAAACCGGTGCTCGCCAAATGACATGGTCTTCACTGCTGCTCTCTCTAGAGGGGGCCTCGTCTTCGCCCACTCCTCAAGACTCACAGAGAAAGCGGGCATAGTTGGGTTCCTTCTTATTCCCCAGTGCCACTTTTGCACCATTCCACATCCCCCACCCCTCTCTTTCCCTTCCTTCCCATATTGTCTGATCTACCACCCACTCTAGATACCAGTTATGGTCATCTACCTCTCCCCAGGCGTCACCTCCAACTCTCTGCCCCATTTTGATTGCTTTCTCACACTCCTTCTCTCTTTCTACATCCCTACGTTGATCCTTGGGGACTTCAATGTTCCTCGCAACCATTCCACTACCTGCTTTCTATCGGTCCTCAACTCCACTGACCTCCTGCTCCACCTCAGCTCTCCCACTCACCAACTTGGGCACACACTCAATTTCATAATCTCTAGCCATCTCTACCTCACCAAGTCCGAAATCCCTCTATCTGACCCCAACCTCCTCATCTGCCTTCTCTCTCACACACCTCCTCCCCATAAATCTGTCCTGTTCTCCCGCAGAGACCTCCAATCTTTTGACCGCATCCAACCTTCCCTTGATGTCCAAATTGATGCCCTCGAGTCCACCCTCCCTACTAAACTCTACTCACTCGCTCTCCCATCCCTTTGTCGATTTCGTACTGCCAACTCACCACCCTGGATCACCTGCACAGTCTGGTTCCTTTGCTTCTGTACACAAGCCACAGAGGGCTGCTGGTGGAAATCTAGATATCAGGCTGACCTCGTCTACTTCCTTGCGTGCTTTAACTCTGCCTTCTCCTCTTCTCGGCAAAATTATTTCTCCATCTTTATTAACCATGCCCATTGCCCTTGCCGGTTGTCCCAGATGTTTAACTCCCTCCTCAAACCCCATGCTCCTCTATCTTCCTCATCTCTTGCCCCTAATGACCTGTCTACCTACTTCATAGAAATTTGAAACTCTCAAGCGTGATCTCCCTAAAATCTCCCCTCCTCCTCTCCAGTCCCTCCCTCCTCCTGCCCTTTCTTCAACTTTCCCATCTTTCCCAGCGGTAGTTCGAGAAGAGATCTATTGACTTCTCTCCAAATCCATCTCCACCACCTGCGCATCCAACCCCATCCCTTCGCACCGAATCCAAGCACTTACCCCCTCCTTTCTTCCCTCCCTGATCTCCGACTTCAACTGTTCACGCTCCAATGGCTTCTTCCCTGTCGCTTTCAAATTTGCTCGTGTCTTCCCCTCCTAAAAAAACCCAAACCCTTCATTTTACCCCACAGCTCCCCCCAGTTATCACCTCATCTCCCTCCCTCCTCTCCAAACTCCTTGAGTGAGTTGTCTACACCGGCTGTCTCAGGTGCCCCCTCCTTCAATTCTCTCCTTTATTCCTTCCGACCTGGCTTCCTTCTCCTTCACTCCACGGAAACCGCCCTTTCAAAGGTCAAAAACGATCACCTTGACAAATCCGATGGCCTCTATTCCAGCCTAATCCCCCTCTACCTCTCAGCTGTTTTACCCACGGTCGGCCACCCCCTTCTCCTAGAAACATTATCCAACCTTGCCTTCACTGACACTTTCCTCTCCTGTTCTCCTCCTAGCTCTCTGGCCACTCATTCTCAGTACCTTTCATGAGCTCCTCTCCCTCCCACTCCCTAACTGTGGGAGTTCCTCAACGTTCTTTTCTGGCTCCCTTTCTAGCCTCCATCCATACCCACGCCCTTGGTTTCAAATACCGCCTCTGTGTGGATGATTCCCAAATCTCCATCTCCAGCCCTGGTTTCTCTCCCTCTCTCCAGGCTCGAATCTCCTCCTGCTTCCAAGACATCTCTACTTGGACGTCCTGCCATCACCTCAAATTTACCATGCCCCATATCGAGCTCCTTATTCTCCCACCCAAACCCTCTCCTCCCCGCGACTTTCCCATCATTGTAGAAAGCACCACCATCCTTCCTTTCTCACACGCCCAGCACCTTGGTGTTATCCTTGGCATCACTCGTTCGTTCCACCCACATATTCAATCTATCACTAAATCCTGTCGCTCCAACTTTCACAGCGTTGCTCAAATCCACTCTCTCCTCTCCATCCTAAACTACCACCTTAATCTAAGCACTTATCCGACCTCGATTACTATATCAGCCTCCTTGCTGACCTCCCACCCTTCCGTTTCTCCCCACTTCAGTGCATACTTCACTCGGCTGCCCAGGTCATTTTTCTACAAAAGCCTTCGGTCCGTGTTGCCCCACTCCTCAAGAACCTCTGGTGGTCGCCCACCTAACTGAGACGCGGAACGGCACAGGGGATAGAGTACAGGCCTGGGAGTCAGAAGGTTCTAATCCTGGCTCCGCCACTTGTCTGCTGTGTGACCTCGGGCAAGTCACTTCACTTCTCTCTGCCTCGGTTACCTCATCTGTAAAATGGGGATTGAGACTGTGAGCTCCACGTGCAACAGGGAATATGTCCAACCTGACTTGCTTGTATCCATCCCACTGCTTAGTACAGTGCCTGCCACATAGTAAGTGCTTAAAAAATACCGTAGTCATCATTATCGTTATTATTATTACCTCCACACGGAACAGAAAGTCCTTACCGTTGGCTTCAAAGCACTCAGTCACCTTGCCCGTCCTTCCTTCCTCAACTCGCTACTCTCTTGCTACAACCCAGCCCGCACACTAATGCCAATCTACCCATTATACCTTGATCTTGTCTATCTCAATGCCAACATGTTGCCCACGTTATGCCTCTGGCCGGGAGCACCCTCCCTTTTCATATCCAACAGGCAGTTCCTCTCCACTCCTTCAAAGCCTTTTTGAAGACGCAACTCTTCCAAGACACCTTCCCTAAGCCTTCATTTCCTCTTTTCCCACTCCTTTCTGTGTCACCCGAATTTGCTCCCTTTTATTCACTCCTCACCCCCACCGAGCCCAAAGCACCTATGTACATATCCATAATTCATTTTAATTCATTGTATTTATCTCAATGCCAGTCTCCCCCTCTGGACTGTAAGCTCCTAGTGGGCAGGGAATGTGTCTGTTATATTGTTGCTTCATACTCTCCCAAGAGCTTAGCACAGTGCTCTGCGTACAGTAAGTGCGCGATAACTACGACTGATTGATTGATGTTTTATCATTCCCGATGTATCTATCTCCAAGCCCTTCTCCCCACTTAAACCCTTAGACTGTGAATCCCCCAGGCCCCACCAGTATATTCTCTGCAAGTGTTTAGTGCAGTGCTTTGCACGTATTAAGTGCTTAATAAGTACCATTTCTACTATTACTACTCCTTCGTCGTCCCCCCCCCCCCACCACCAAAAAGAAGAAAGATTAATTTTAGAGCATTGGGCACTCTAGATTTAATTCCTGTTTATTCCCAGTGGTACTTGAGAAAAACCAAATTTCAACCCAGATGGGGTTTTGTCATCATTCTGGTCTAAGGGAATAATTTCAGTTCAAGAGATTGTTGGCGTTTTTCTAAGAAATCATTTTTAAATTTGGCATTTGCGGGTGATGTATTTTTCCTGTCTCGTGGTGGTTTTAAACTAGAATCCCAATTTGTTCTCAAGGTTAAAATGCCCCTGTTGTCTTCACCCGATGTACTTTTAAAATGAAAATTTCCGTTTCAGCTTTCATTTACATTCGAGTGACTGGACGGCATTGCATTAAACATGGCACGATTTCATATAGGCTCACATTATGATAAAAGCTACCCCGACAATAATTTTAAACAGTTTGCTATTTGCCTGGTCTTTTACTCTCAAACTCCTGGGTATTACAGATTATTACTAGTCCATTATTCTCTGAATCAGCATCTGAATCGTGGATGGGTTTTCTGTGGGATTGCCTCCAATGTAAAATAGAAACGGGACCCTGCAAAACATTGAAATGAAAATTCTTATTAGATTTAGAGTGTGTGGAATGCGATTACTGTTTTATAAAGTTCCAGGAACCTAGAACACTAGGATATGCATTCGCGGGCTCATCCCTGCTACTTCCGCCTGATTTTGAAGGCTTCGTAGCTAGTGTTCCCTTAATAATGATAATAATAATAATGTTGGTATTTGTTAAGCGCTTACTATGTGCAGAGCACTGTTCTAAGCGCTGGGGTAGCTGCAGGGTGATCAGGTTGTCCCACGTGAGGCTCCCAGTCTTCATCCCCATTTTCCAGAAGAGGTAACTGAGGCCCAGAGAAGTGAAGTGACTTGCCCACAGTCACCCAGCTGACAAATGGCAGAGCCAGGCTTAGAACCCAGGACCTCTGACTCCCAAGCCCGAGCTCTTTCCACTGAGCCACGCCGCTTCTCTAATAGTATCTAATAGTATCTAATAGTATCTAATAGAGGAGCAGCGTGGCTCAGTGGAAAGAGCCCGGGCTTTGGAGTCAGAGGTCATGAGTTTGAATCCCAGCTCTGCCACTTGTCAGCTGTGTGACTGTGGGCAAGTCACTTAACTTCTCTGTGCCTCAGTTACCTCATCTGTAAAATGGGGATTAAGAGTGTGAGCCCCACGTGGGACATCCTGATTCCCCTGTGTCTACCCCAGCGCTTAGAACAGTGCTCGGCACATAGTAAGCGCTTAACAAATACCAACATTATTATTATTAGTATCCGAGTATTGAGTGCCAGCTATAAAGGAGTTGTGCCGGACTCGAGTTGCCCCTCTTGCTCTGGCAGAGTAAGCATCTGAGCTCCTCTCAGGTGAGCAGCGTGGCTCAGTGGAAAGAGCCCGGGCTTGGGAGTCCCAGGTCATGAGTTCGAATCCCGACTCCGCCTCTTGTCAGCTCTGTGACTTTGGGCCAGTCACTTCACTTCTCTGGGCCTCAGTGACCTCATCTGTGAAATGGGGATTAAAACTGTGAGCCCCACGTGGGACAACCGCTGACCAGGCTCTTTCCGCTGAGCCACGCACATGTTGCTGACCCTTCGGTGTTTCCACTGACAGCGTATGGATCCAAAAGCTGGGCGGTGAAAACACAAGATAGAAAGAACATCGATTCTTTCGAAATGTGGTGTTGGACAAGGCTTTTGAGAATAGAGTGGACTGAAAGATAACCAAAGGGATTTGAGAGCAAATTAAACCAAGTTAGTCTTTGGAAGGCCAAATGACTCCTCTTAGATTACCATATTTTGGACACACAATCAGGAGGGCCAATTCTCTGGAGAAGACACTAATGCTAGGAAAAGTCCAGGGAAAACTTGGAAGAGGCAGACCGGGCAGCCAGATGGATAGAGACCGTAACGACGATAACGGAAGAACCGTTAGAAAGGTCGCGGATTACGGCAGAGGACAGGACGTTCTGGAGAAAGTCTATCCGTGGAGTGGCTATGAATCGGAAATGACTCGAGGGCACTTAATGGCAATAAACTATAATATCTTTAAAATATTTATATATACTTTTTATGATTATTTTATAATGATAATGTTGGTATTTGTTAAGCGCTTACTATGTGCAGAGCACTGTTCTAAGCGCTGGGGTAGATACAGGGTCATCGGGTCGTCCCTCGTGAGGCTCACAGTCTTAATCCCCATTTCACAGATGAGGTCGCTGAGGCCCAGAGAGGTGAAGTGACTTGCCCACAGTCCCCCAGCTGCCAAGTGGCAGAGCCGGGATTCGAACCCATGACCTCTGACTCCCGGGCTCTTTCCATTGAGCCACGCTGCTTCTCGGATTGGTAGTATTCTAATGACTTCTGCCTATATGCAGGCCCCAGTTTATTTTTAACAATTAGGATTCTTTGCTACTTCATCAGATTATAAAGGGACACGCTCAAGGTTAGAACCGAACTTACTTCTGTACCTGGAGGTTAAGTCATGCAAAGTTTCCACAGAACGTTCACAGGGTTGGGAAGGAAGGCCGCAGGGGCACGAAGGAACAGACCTCGTGACTATAAAAGTGAATGCAAAGTGAGACGGGCAGTAAATTTTGCGAGCTATTAAAGCGCTCATACCTGCAAAGAGCGAAAGATGGAGAAAGGTACGGGAAATATTTTAAGAATGAACAATAAAAATCCAACTCTGAAAGACCAGTTGAGCAAAGAACCCATCTTGGATATCTTGTTGGAAGTTTTTTTTTATAATGGCATCTGTTAAATGCTTACTCTGTGCCAGACTCTCTACTAAGCGCTGGGGTAGACGCAAGATAATCCGGTCGGACACAGTCCGCGTCTCGTGTGGGGCTCGTAGTCCGAATCCCCGTTTTACGGATGAGGTAACTGAGGCCAGAGAGGTTTGCCCGAGGTCACACAGACCAGGGGTGGTTCCGAATTAGAACCCAGGTCCTTTTGACTTCCAGTCCCGTTTTCTATCCCCTTGGCTATGCTGTTTCTCACCCTTGCCTGCCTTTATGATGTTGTGAGTTACGTGACCGCACAATGGAGCTGCTTCTCTCAAGGTTTTGAATCTCACTGTGTGGCCTCTGCCTGTCGATCGTTCTAAAAAGTTAGATTTCAAGGGGAAGGTTCCAAATGCCATTGAAGAATCTGTGAAAAGTGTATATTTGGTCAGAGAAAAGCCCAAATCCTAATTGAAAAGGGTGCTCCCCGCGGCTAAGCCCCCTTTCCCCCCTTTCCCTCTGCTCCTTCCTCTCTCCCTTCCCCTCAGCACTGTGCTCATTTGTATGTATTTTTATTACCCTATTTATTTTGTTCGTGAGGGTCCATCCCCTCGATTCTATTTATCGTGATTAAGTTGTCTCGTTTTTGTCCGTCCGTCTCCCCCGATTAGACTGGAAGCCCGTCAGTGGGCAGGGATTGTCTCTTATCTGTTGCCGAATTGTCCATTCCAAGTGCTCAGTACAGTGCTCTGCACGGAGTAAGCGCTCAATAAATACTATTGAATGACTACAAAGGTTCCCATCTCACAGAATCTGCAAAATGCAAAGATTAACACTGGAACTGTGGAATTCCCATTTTATGGTTTCTCTAACATCCTGTGAAATATATTACCAAGCATCCACATGATGCCTGACTACTTGGTTTGTTTTGCTGCCTGTCTCCCCCTTTTAGACCGTGAGCCCGCTGTTGGGCAGGAATTGTCTCTGTTGCCGAATTGTACGTTCCAAGCGCTTAGTACGGCGCTCTGCGCACAGTGAGCGCTCAAGAAATACGACTGAACGGATGAATTCACAGGAAAGATCTCCAAATGGTGCCTAATCCTGACTCTAACCCTAATCAGTTTGCGTGTTTGTTCATCTACACCTTTGGGGTGGGGAATCTGCTGTAAGGATGGTAGGTGGCCGAGAAAACGCCAAATAAAAGAGGAAGACAACTTCAAGGGCAGCAAAAATACAATAGAAGCTTGAACTTTACTTGCCAATGCTCTAAATGTAAGAGAAAAGGGAATACGCAAATACAAGTAGGGCACGCTTGACCCGTTCACGCGTTAGGACTGGCTCTTGGAAAAATCTGAGATAATCATAATAATGTGGGTATTTGTTAAGCGCTTACTACGTGCGGAACCCTGTTCTAAGGCCTGGGGTAGATACAGGGTCATCAGGTTGTCCCACTTGAGGCTCACAGTCTTTCATCCCCATTTTACAGATGAGGTAATTGAGGCCCAGAGAAGTGACTTGCCCACAGTCACCCAGCTGACGAGTGGCGGAGCCGGGATTCGAACCCAGGACCTCTGACTCCCAAGCCCGGGCTCTTTCCACTGAGCCACACTGCTTCTCTGGGCTGCACCATGCTGGTAAGGAAGGGCGGTCTATCAATCCAAGTCTTGAGGATCTTTTAGGAAGGAGTCTCCCCAGCCTTTCTCGGTAACGCGGCTTGAACGTCTCGGAATTCTCGCCGGGCAGGGATTTCTCCCAAGACCACCCCAAATTTCCTCCCATTTCCAATTTATCAGCGGAAACAGCAGTGAGAACGGCAGGAAGCTCACGTCGGACAGCCCTCCTCTGCTGTAGATCCGTGACCCGGTCGAGAGGCCGCTCATATACGGTCCCCGCGCTCTGCCTGCCATTTTCCACGGGTCCCGACGGTTATTTTTTCCCTATTTCCTTGTTTATTGCGCTGGGTTGATCAGCGGGCCGCCTAGGGAACCGCTTAACTGCTTGGTTTGGCCAGTAGAGGTTTTTCGGTCGGGTCTACGGCTTCCCTGATTCAAGCTCATAGAGTATTTTGATTTTCCTCAGGTTCACTGTAAGCCTGGATGACTCCGTGAAGTGCTTCAGAGTCATCTGCACATCTTCTTGGGTACGAACCTCTAGGGCACAGCCATCCACATCCAGTAATTCTCGAGTGACTGTCTTTAGGTCCTTGGGTGATGCTGAAAATCTGCTGCGGGTGAAGTTTCCCAGCGGAGCGGAGGTGTATTCCAGCACCTGCGGTCAGGTCTCTTGCAGGAACCCAGTAACCAGGTCTAGTTAAGCATTCGCACGATTAAGAACACACTGCTCGGTGTTTCACGATCTTGCTCTGCAGGGGATTTGCACTGGAAACTGAAGACATTTCATTTCCAGATGAAGTTCAAGGGGTTAAGTTTAAACTATCAAGGCGTAAGTGACCTGGAACCTGATTATGTGAGAAATTTCCCATTCCTTTATGCACGCTCACGGCCGCCGAGGTTAATCCAAGCATTAAAACTAACGGTCCCCGGCTACGGACTTAAGGGAACGGGGAAGACGATTTCAGGGTTTTTTAAAAAAATCTCTGAAATCACATCCTTCCGGTGTCACGAAGCCTACGTTTATCGATTACGATCAAAATCTCAATGGATCATAGCACAGAATTTTTTACAGCAGTTTCCCAGTTATTCCTCACACCTCCAGATGTGGGTCAATACTATTTATTAGACAGCACTCTACTAGACATTATAATTTAGTTTCCTCATTCTGTTTATCGTGGATGGAAAGGTTATGAATTTTCATGTCTGTGGTACAGTTTTGACTATTTTTTTAACGTTCTCGGGTCTAGTGATGGATCGATCATATTTAACGAGTGCTAGCTGTGTGAAAAGCAGCGTTCCGGGAGAATACAGCCCCACGACGTAACGGACACACTTCCGGCCCACAGTCTAGAGTGGGAGACAGACATCGAAACAAGTAAACGGGCATCGGTAGCGTCAATGGAAATAAATAGAATTGTAGTTCTATACACAACAAAAGAAGCAAACGGGCATTAATGTAAAAAAGTAAATTACAGGGATGTGCATAAGGGCGGAGGGGCTTGGCAGGGAGCGGGGAGGCTGTTAATAAAGGGAGAAGGAGAGGGAAAAGAGGAAACGAGGGTTTAGTTAGGAAAGGCCTCTTGGAGGAGATGGGCTTCGGAGGTGGAGAGAGTAACTGTCTGCCAGACTAAGATCCCCTTTTCCTCAGTTCCCCCTCCCCTCCTCATATAATGTATATATGTACATATCTATAATTCGATTTATTCATTCATTCAATAGTATTTATTGAGCGCTTACTATGTGCAGAGCACTGTACTAATCGGTGACAGAGACAGTCCCTGCCCTCGGACGGGCTTACGGTCTAATCGGGGGAGACGGACAGACGAGAACAATGGCGATAAATAGAGTCGAGGGGATGGACGTCTCATTAAAACAATAGCAAATAAATAGAAACAAGGCGATGTACATCTCACTAACAAAATAAATAGGGTAATGAAGATATATACAGTTGAGCGGACTTTATTTATATCCATACCTGTTTACTTGTTCTGATGTGTATATACATCTATCATTCGAATCCCCGCGATTCCAAGCGCTTCCAAGTCCATTCCAAGCGCTCAGTACAGTGCTCTGCACAGAGTAAGCGCTCAGTAAATACTATCGAATGAATGAATTGGATTTATACTGACGTTATCGCTGCCCGTTTACTCGCTGCGGTGTCCGTCTCCCCGGCTCTAGACCGGGAGCCCGTTGCGGGCAGGGACCGTCTCTCTCTGTTGCCGAGCCGCATTTCCCCAACGTGCGCTCCGCGCACGGTGAGCGCTCAGTAAATGCGATCGAAGATGAAAAGGGAGGGCGTTTCAGGCCAGAGGCAGGACGCGGGTGAGAGGTTGGCGGTGAGATAGACAAGGTCGAGGTCAATAGGTTGGCATTAGAGGAGCAAAGCGTGCAGGCTGGGTTGTAGTAGGAGAGTGGTGAGGCGAGGTAGGAGGGGGAGAGGTGGTTGAATAATAATGTTGGTATTTGTTAAGCTCTTACTATGTGCAGAGCACTGTTCTAAGCGCTGGGGTAGATACAGGGTATTGAGGTTGTCCCACGTGAGGCTCACGGTCAATCCTCATTTTCCAGATGAGGTCACTGAGGCCCAGAGGAGCGAAGTGACTTGCCCACAGTCACACAGCTGACAAGTGGCGGAGCCCGGATTCGAACCCATGACCTCTGACTCCCAAGCCCGGGCACTTCCCGCTGAGCCCGGCCGCTTCTCGAACGCTTAGCTGAATGCTTAAAAGCGGAAGGTGAGGAGTTTCCGTTGGGTGCGGAGGTGGACTGGAGGTTCCGGAGGAGGGGGGGGAAACGGGGCCCGGATGTTTTTGGAGAAAAACGATCGGGGCAGCAGAGTCAAGAATGGACCAGGACAGGAGGCAGGGAGGTCGCCAGGGAGGCCGATCCCGATAATCCCGATAAGTGCTTGGAATTACGCGGTAGCGGTTTGGATGGAGAGGAAAGGGCGGATTTTAGCGATGACGAGAAGGTTGAACCGACAAGATACGGTAGGGAGGCGATATGCTCCTTGGTGGGCGTAAAAGAATATTGCAGGTAGGGTTTCTCCCCTCCGATAAATCCTAGAAGACCTCTAGGAGCAGGTGAGAGGACACATCCTCCTGGCTACTGAAGGAATTTTTAGGAAGCCACGTTATTAGAGAAGCAGCGTGGCTCAGTGGAAAGAGCCCAGGCTTGGGGGTCAGAGGTCATGGGTTCGAATCTCGGCTCTGCCACCTGGCGGCTGGGTGACTGTGGGCAAGTCGCTTCACTTCTCTGGGCCTCAGTGACCTCATCTGGAAAATGGGGATGAAGACCGTGAGCCTCACGTGGGGCAAACTGATCACCCTGCATCTCCCCCAGCGCTTAGAACAGTGTTCTGCACATAGTAAGTGCTTAACAAATACCGACATTATTGTTATTATCATTTTCCAAGACTTCAAGGCTTTGGCTGCTAACTCTGGTGGCCTCCCTGGTGTTTGGTGAGGTGCTGCCGAATTGTCCATTCCAAGCGCTTAGTACGGTGCTCCGCACAGGGTAAGCGCTCCGTAAATATGAATGACCGTGTAGTGAGCTGCCGGGCCCCGGGTTCTTGGGTCCCACGGGGCTTTGGAGGGAGGCAGCGCGGCTCGATCGGCGTGGGCCATCCGCATTATCGCATCGACCGGCACGACGAATAACGCATTCGGGCCCAACGGGCCCATCGAGGCAGACGCGCACGATCGAAGAGGGCGGCGTCGAAATCGAGGCTGGCGGGAAACTTTCTTCGCTTAGAGACGGTGTCGCTCACTGAAAATAAAGAGCTCGACGGCGATCGATTACTCGGCCCGGCCTTCGTTTCCGGTCGTTTGAGCCCCGAAAAGCCATTTATTCCCCGCTGTGTCCGGGAAAGGGAGACGGGCGCCAACCGGGGCTGGACCGGCGCCCCTCTCCACCCACGTCGCGGTGTTGCGATAGCGGCGATGGTCTTTGGTAGGCGCCTACTAGGTGCCAAGCACTGCGTATCTGTATTTTTAAATGTATTTGTTAAGCGCTTGCTGTGCTAAGCGCTGGGAGGGGGATAGAAGGGCATCAGGTTGCCCCAAGGTGTTCGTCCCCATTTCCCAGATGAGGTCACTGTGGCCCAGAGAAGTGAAGTCATAATGTATTTCTTGAGCGCTTACGAGGTGCCAAGCACTGTGCTAAGCGCTGGGGGGGATAGAAGGGCATCAGGCGGCCCCACGGGGGGCTCCCGGGCTTCATCCCCCTTTTCCAGATGAGGCCACCGAGGCCCAGAGAAGCGAAGCGACCGGCCCGAGGTCACCCGGCTGCCAAGCGGGCGGAGCGGCGGGATCGGAACCCACGTCCTCTGACTTCCCAGCCCCGCCGCGGGCCGCCGCTCCCGACGGAAGCATCCGAGCCGAGAGAGGCCGGGGATGGGGAGCCAGAGGTGGTGGGTTCGAATCCCCCCCGTCGCCACCTAGGAGCTGGGTGACACGGGGCCAGTCGCTTCCCTGCTCCGCTGGGCCTCAGGGACCTCAGCGGGAAAAGCAGCGGGGCTCAGTGGCAAGAGCCCGGGCTTGGGAGGCCGAGGTCATGGGTTCGAATCCCCGCTCGGCCACTTGGCGGCTGGGGGACTGTGGGCAAGTCACTTCACTTCACTGTGCCTCAGTTCCCTCAGCTGGAAAACGGGGATGAAGACCGTGAGCCCCACGTGGGACAACCTGATGACCCCGGATCTCCCCCAGCGCTTAGAACAGTGCTCTGCACGTAGTAAGCGCCCAACAGATACCAACATTATTAGTATCATTTCCCAAGACTTCAAGGCGCTGACTGCAAACTTCGGTGGCCTCCCTAGTGTTTGATGAGATGTTGGCGAATTGTCCATCTCAAGCGTCTAGCACAGCGCTCCGCACGGGGTAAGCGCTCAATAAATGTGGCTCAGTGGCAAGAGCCCGGGCTTGGGAGTCAGAGGCCATGGGTTCGAATCCCAACCCTGCCACTTGGCGGCTGGGTGACTGCGGGCGAGTCGCTTCGCTTCTCTGGGCCTCACTGACCTCATCTGTAAAATGGGGATGGAGACTGGGAGGCTCAGGCGGGACAACCCGATGACCCGGTATCTCCCCCAGCGCTTAGAACGGTGCTCGGCACAGAGTAAGCGCTTAACAGATACCCACATGATCATTATTATTATTCAAAGGGGGTAAGGACGGGGCACAGCCTGACGACCCGGTATCTCCCCAGCGCTTAGAACGGTGCTCGGCACATAGTAAGCGCTTAACAAACACCAACATCATCATCATTATTATTAAAAGAGGGATGAGGACGGGGGGGGGGGGGGGGACAACCTGACGACCCGATATCTCCCCAGCGCTTAGAACGCTGCTCGGCCCAGATGATGCTGATGACTCTCAGGTGGCCGCCCCGCTTCCTCCTCCTCCTCGCCTCTTCCTCCCCAGCGCTTAGAACAGTGCTGGGCCCAGATGCTGCCGACTCTCAGGTGGCCGCTCCGCTTCCTCCTCCTCCTCTTTCTTTCTTCCTTTCTCTCTCTCCCGGGCGGGCGTGCGGCTCTGCGGGAGGAGGGAATTTTCCGTCGGTCCCTAAGAGCATCCCTTCCCTCTCCCTCCTCCTCTCCTCGCTGTCCTCCCTCCTCTGCGCGTCCTCCTCCTCCTCCTCCTCCTCCTCCTCCCCCGGCCGGACCCTGCCCTAGACGCTCCGCACCGTGGCACCGGGCGGCGGCTCCCGCTCGGGCTCCGGGAGGGCCGGAGGCCGGAGGCGAGGCGAGGCGAGGCGGCGGCCGGTTGCACCGCAGCAGGTAGGGCGCCCTCCCCCCCCCCTCCGGAGAGGGGGGATGGGGGGATTTGGGGGGACCCCCCCCTCCCGCCGCCCCCCATTTTCCCCTTCCCGCCCCCCCCCGCCTCCGGCCGGCGCTGCCCACCGGGCCCGGGCCCGCTCCTCCGGACGGTGACGGCGCTTCCTTAAAGCGCTTCCCGGGCGCCCGGCACTGTGCTAAGCGCTGCGGAGGGGGATGGGGGGGGGGGGGATCGGGGGGTCCCGCGGGGGGCTCCCGGGCTTCACCTCCCCCCTTTTCCAGAAGAGGCCACCGAGGCCCACGCAAGTGGAATATTGGATTTCTTAAGCGCTTACTAGGTGCCAAGCGCTGTGCTGAGCGCTGCGAGGGGGTTAGAGGGGGGATCGGGGGGTCCCGCGGGGGGCTCCCCGGTTTCTTCCTCCCCCTTTTCCAGATGAGGCCATCGAGGCCCGGAGAAGTGAAGTCAGAATGTGTTTCTTAAGCGCTTACTAGGTGCCAAGCGCTGTGCTGAGCGCTGCGAGGGGGTTAGAGGGGGGATCGGGGGGTCCCGCGGGGGGCTCCCCGGTTTCTTCCTCCCCCTTTTCCAGATGAGGCCATCGAGGCCCGGAGAAGTGAAGGCATAATGGATTTCTTAAGCGCTTACTAGGTGCCAAGCGCTGTGCCGAGCGCTGCGAGGGGGTTAGAGGGGGATCTGGCGGTCCCGCGGGGGGCTCCCGGGCTTCACCTCCCCCCATTTTCCAGAAGAGGCCACCGAGGCCCACACAAGTGAAGTCATATTTTATTTCCTAAGCGCTTACCGGGTGCCCGGCACTGTGCTAAGCGCTGTGGAGGGGGATCGGGTGGTCCCGCGGGGGGCTCCCGGATTTCTTCCTCCTCCTTTTCCAGATGAGGCCACCGAGACCCAGAGAAGTGAAGTCAGAATGTGTTTCTTAAGCGCTTACTAGGTGCCAAGCTCTGTGCTGAGCGCTGCGAGGGGGTTAGAGGGGGAATCGGGGGGTCCCGCGGGGGGCCCCCGGGTTTCTTCCTCCCCCTTTTCCAGATGAGGCCACCGAGGCCCGGAGAAGTGAAGCCACAATGTTTGTTAAACGCTTACTAGGCGCCAAGCACTGTGCTAAGCGCTGGGGGGAGGGGGATAGCGAGTCATCGGGTTGTCCCGCCCGGGGCTCCCCCCCTTTTCCAGATGAGGGAACTGAGGCCCAGAGAGGTGAAGCGACTCGTCCGAGGTCACCCAGCTGACCGGGGGCCGAGCTGGGATTCGAACCCACGACCTCTGACCCCCCCCCCCCCCCCGCTCCTCTTCCCGCTGCTCTGGGGAAGGAGCGCGGCTGCTCTGGGGGAGCCGGAGGCCGTGGGTTCGAATCCCGCCAACGCCACTGGCCGGCTGGGGGACTTCGGGCCGGTCGCTGCACTTCCCTGGGCCTCGTCTGGAAAATAATAATAATAATAATAACGAGGGCATCGGGGAAGCGCCGTTCGAAGCGCTGGGGAGGAGACGGGGTCGTCAGGTTGGCCCCCGTGGGGCCCACAGTCTTCAGCCACTGAGGCCCAGAGAGGTGAAGTGACTTGCCCAAGGTCACCCAGCTGCCAAGTGGCCGAGGCGGGATTCGAACCCACGACCTCTGACTCTCCAGCCCGGGCTCTTTCCGCTGAGCCACGCTTGAGCCCAACGGGGCCAGGGGCTGGGTCCCACCCGGATCCACCCCGGCGCTTAGTACAGTGCCTGGCACCTAGTTAAGCGCTTAACAAATACTATTATTATTATTATTATTATTATTATGCCCCCAGACCTCTCCCAGCGCCGGCCCCTGCCCTTTTGACCTACTCCCTTCCAGGACCTCGGTCCCCCTCCCCTCCCCCCCCCCCCCAAAATCCCTGCTCCCCAATCCCCCTCTTCCCCATCCCGCGCGGTGCCGGGACAAAGTTTGCTGTCGATGGGGATGTAATAATAATAATAATAATGATGATGGTAATGTTGGGCTCTGTTAAGCGCTGACTCTGTGCAGAGCCCCGTTCTAAGCGCTGGGGGAGATCCGGGGTCATCAGGGTGTCCCACGTGAGGCGCCCAGTCTTCATCCCCATTTTCCAGATGAGGGGACTGAGGCCCGGAGAAGTGAAGCGACTCGCCCACGGTCCCGCCCCCCCCCCCAGCTGCCAAGTGGCCGAGGCGGGATTCGAACCCGTGACCTGGGACTCCCCAGCCCGGGCTCTTGCCAGTGAGCCACGCGGGCTCGCGCCGCCTCTCCCGGAGCCCACGTGCGTGGCTCGCGCCGCCGGGCCTCCCCCCCTTCCCCCCTCCCCCCCGCCGCCTCGCGCTCGCCCGCCGCCGCCTCCCTATTGGTTGAATTCCCCCCCCTTTCCCGGGCTCCCGCCACCTGATTGGCTGAACGCACCCCCCTCCCTCCCCCACCCCTCCGCTAGGGGGCGTCGCCGTTGGCAGCGGCTGGGCGGCCGCCCATGGGGACAATGGAGCGGGGATGGGGGAACCCAAGAATCCCCCCCTCCCGCGCTCTGGGCTGGGGAGTCAGGGGTCGTGGGTTCGAATCCCGACCCCGCCGCCTGTCCGCCGGGTGAGTCGGGGCCAGTCGCCTCACTTCTCTGCTGGGCCTCAGGGACCTCATCTGGAAAAGGGGGATAATAATAATAATGATGTTGGTATTTGTGAAGCGCTTACTACGCGCAGAGCGCTGTTCTAAACGTTGGGGGAGATACAGGTCGTCCCACGTGAGGCTCACGGGCTTCCTCCCCATTTTCCAGATGAGGGAACTGAGACACAGAGAATAATAATAATAATGTTGGTATGTGTTAAGCGCTTACTATGTGCGGAGCACTGTTGTAAGCGCTGCGGGAGAGACGGGGTCATCAGGCTGTCCCTCGTGAGGCTCCCGGTTTTCATCCCCATTTTCCAGATGAGGCCCAGAGAAGTGAAGTGACCTGCCCACAGTCACCGGGCTGCCAAGTGGCGGAGCTGGGATTCGAACCCATGACCTCTGACTCCCAAGCCCGGGCTCTTTCCCCTGAGCCACGCTGCGTCCACTGGGGATGAGGACGGGGAGCCCCGCGGGGGACAATCCGATCACCTTCTATCCTCCCCAGCGCTTAGAACAGTGCTTGGCACATAGTAAGTGCTTCACAAATGCCATCATTATCATGATTTAACTTCCCTGTGCCTCAGTGACCTCATCTGGAAAATGGGGATGAGGACGGGGAGCCCCCCGGGGGACAATCCGATCACCTCGTATCCTCCCCGGCGCTTAGAGCGGTGCTTGGCACGTAGTAAGCGCTTAACAGTGCTATCATTATTATTATTATTACTGTTATTATTGTTGTTTAACTTCTCTGTGCCTCAGTGACCTCATCTGGAAGATGGGGATGAAAACCGTGAACCCCACGTGGGTCAACCGGTTGCCCTTGTAGCTACCCAGCGCTTCGAACGGTGCTTGGCACATAGTAAGCGCCTCGCCAATGCCAAATAATTATTGTTATTATTATCCTCCCTAGCCCCCTTCGAGCCCACTCTCCGCCTTCAGCGACCTCCCTCCAGCCCTTCATCTTCTCTCTGCCTTTCCCGCCGAGGCCGGCGGCAGCCGGTTGCTCTTCCCGGCTGTTAGTCTCGTAATGTCGACCGTGAGAGGCGACAGATTCAAGACCCCGAGCGAGGGTGAGGGTGAGTGTGAGGAGGACGCCAAATCATCATCATGATGATGATGGTGTGCCTTAAGCGCTCCCGAGGTCGTCGGGTTGTCCCACGTGGGGCTCGCGGCCTCGGTTCCCGTTTTCCAGATGAGGTCACTGAGGCCCAGAGAAGGGAAGCCACTTGTCCGAGGTCACTTGAGAAGCAGCGTGGCTCGGCAGTCGCAGGTCACGGGTTCGAATGCCGGCTCGGGCTGTGGGACTGCGGGCAAGTCGCTTCACTTCTCTGGGCCTCGGTCACCTCATCCGTCAAATGGGGATGAAGACCGGGGAGCCTCACGTGGGACGACCCGATGACCCTCTATCCCGGCGCTCAGAGCGGTGCTCCGCCCGTAGCAAGCGCTCAACCAATACCAACGTTAATTAATCGAGGTCCCACGGCCGGCAAGCGGCTTTACCCGGTGGTAGCGCGGGGGTATTGGGGCAGAACCCCGCGTTTCCGAAGAGGAACCGGTCAACCGAGGCGCGGTTCGGTTCGGGGGTGGGTCAGGGAGAAGAGAGAGTTGACGAAAGGTCGCCCCGGTGACTGTGAAAACGGGAGAAGGGACAAAGTTATGGGTTCGTTACAGAGGGGACGGAGATGGGCGTGTCAGGAAAAGACCAGAGAGGGTCGTCCGTACGGCGTGTGGGGAAAGTAGACGCGTCTGTTCCCCCGATTAGACGGGGGGCCCGTCGCTACGCAGGGATCGTCTCTATCTGTTGCCCAACTGTCCGTTCCGAGCGCTCGGTACAGTGCTCCGCACATAGCGAGCGCTCAATAAATACTACTGAATCGAACGGAGTGGTTCTGGGCACATTTCTCCGACGGAGAGCTCTAGGAGCTAAGGGGGTGGCGTTGGGAGGCACCCGTTCCTTCCCGACGTTGGTTAAACGTCGCTTCCCCCGGTAACGGGAGGCGTCGTGACGCGGCGATGCTGCTTTCGGAAACAGTTTACTGTTCCGTCACGCAGATTTCTGAACGGCGTGACCCAGGAAGTGCCTGGTGTTTTGGACGTTACGGTGGGTTTGAAATCTAATGGATGTGATTTACGTGAGATTCCCCGCGAAAACCTATTCGGAGACTTCACTTAAAAGTCTCTGTAGGCGTAGGCACCTCGTCACCTAAATATATACGGGGATGCGTTCGTGCTTTATTTTTAAATACGGAGGCCTAGTGTCACCCACCCGATTTCAACGGCTTCGGGGTATTCCGACGCCGCTCCGGTCGTCTCCGAAGTAACGTATGCGCCTCTAGGAATTATGTTGAAATCCTCATCCGTAGAAGTCACGCGTTCGCTCCAGAACCAGCCGCGGCTGACGCAGGTTAATATCGCCGGTTATGCGTTAGTTACTCCGTTGTAAGCTAGCGAGATACGTCGCCGTGGGAGAGCACGAAAGGAGCACGACTGCTCTCCCCGAGGAATCCATTTCAAGACACAGTTTCGACGGCATGAGGGTATCCCGGGGAGGACGATTCCCTTATTTTTCATAGGACCGTATTCCCCGATAGTTGTCACGAGAGGTAGAAACCTCCGCAGACGCTTTCCGTGGTGTTGGTTAAGCGTTTACTGCGGGCCGGGCCCTACACCAAGCGCCGGGGCGGATACCAGCCGACGGGGTTGGACAGAGTCCCTGTCCCACGCGGGGCTCGCGGTCTTAATCCCTATTTTACGGACGAAGCAACTGAGGCACAGAGAAGTGGTCTGCCCAAGATGGAACGATAGACAGGTGGCAGAGTCAGGATTAGAACCCAGGTCCTCTGACTCCCAGGCCCGTGCTCCAACCACTAGGGCTCTTGCTTCTCGTCCTCGCCTGCCTGGACGATATTGTGCATTATAAGAATGGGCCGCATCCCAGCTGGTTGCTTCTTTTTTTCCGCGGGGCGGAGGGAGCGTGAGTAAGATGACGCTAAACACTCCCACTAATTTTCCACAGACTCTCGGTCCCCGGAGTCCTCAGTTACCGGACCGAGGCCGTTCCTTGGTGTACGGTAGGAGACCTCCGTCCTCGTGGTGGGTGACATGTGAAATACCTTCGAGGGCTCGAAAGGAAGATGGCGGAGACTTCTTTGACTTCCTTTTTCCTTTATTTTTTCCCCATTCCTCTCCCCCGATTTGATTTCATCGCCAAATTGGGAATTACCACCGTTAGGGCCCTTTGCGAGCTTAAACGTCTGCCGTGCCCCAGTTCAAGTGCTCGTAATCGGTCCCATAAAGTATTAACGTGAAAGAGCCCCGGAAGAAGCGTCGTAGTCATCGGTCAGTGGTATTTATTGAGCTCCTGCCATGCGCGGGGTACTGTATTAGGCGCTTAGGAGAGTAATAATAATGTTGGTATTTGTTCAGCGCTGTTCTAAGCACCGGGTCATCGGATTGTCCCGCGTGAGGCTCCCAGTCCTCATCCCCATTTGACGGGTGAGGGAACTGAGGCCGAGAGAAGCGAAGCGACTCGCCCGCGGTCACCCAGCTGCCGAGTGGCCGAGCCGGCGTTCGAACCCACGACCTCTGACTCCCCAGCCCGGGCTCTTTCCGCGGGAGTACGCTATAACAGAGTGAGCAGAGACGCTCCCTACCCTCAGAGAGCCTGCGGTCTAGTAGGGGGAGACGGACGCTAATATAGATGAGTAATTTATGATATACAATTTGAAGATGTACGTAAGCGCGGCGGGGTGGAGGGTGGGGCGCTTATCCAGTGCTCGGATGTCACAGGTCCAGGTGATGACACAGAAGGGAGAGGGAGCCAGTGGATCAGCGGTCCATCAGAACGCTGTACTGAACGCTCGGGAGAGTGGGCAGACGTGTTCCCTGGCCACGACAAGGTGGGGAAGGTGGGCGTCTGGCATCTGTGGAGGGGGCCAGTTAGTAATAACCGTGTCATCCGTTGAGCATTTGCTACGTGCCGGACACCGTACTGAGCGCTGGGGCGGAGGCCGGCAAATCAGGTTGGACCCAGTCCCCGTCCCACGTGGGGTTCACGGTCTCAATCCCCGTTTTACAGATGAGGGGACCGAGGCCCAGAGAAGTGAGGCGAGTTGCCCCCGACTCGCGGGAGGACGTGGGAGATGGGGCGTCGGTGAGAGAGACGAGATGGGGGTCCAGCGAGTGAACCGGCCCTAGAGGGGCAGAGGGGGCCGGCGGGGCTTCGGTAGGCCGCTTGTCCGCTGTGTGGCCTTGGCTGAGTCCCTTCTCTTTGCCTCTGGGGAGTCCTTCATGCAGCCGTATTCATCGAGCTCTTCCCGCGTGCAGAGCGCTGTACTAAGCACTTGGGAGAGGACGCTACGGCAGTGAACGGTGACCTCCCCTGCCCGGTTAAGGCTCCGAGCCCCATGCGGGGCAGGGACTGTGTCCAACCCGGTGTTTAGTACAGCGCCCGGCGCATAGAAAGTCCTTAACGAATAAAACAATATTATCATCATTATCGTGAGTGTATCGTATTTATTGAGCTCGTACCGTGTGCGGAGCGCCGTATTAAGCTCTCGGGAGAGCGCAGCGGAATTAGCGGACACGTTCCCTGCCCGCAGCGAGCTTAACGGTAATAACTGTGTCATTTGTTAAAGCGTTTACCATGTGCCGGACACCGTACTGAGCGCTGGGGCGGATGCAGGCAATTCAGGTTGGACGCAGTCCCCGTCCCACGTGGGGTTCACGGTCTCAATCCCCATTTTACAGATGAGGGAACTGAGGCCCGGAGAAGTGAAGCGAGTTGCCCCGGGCCACGTAGCAGAGCCGGGATTAGAACCCATGACCTTCTGCCCCTCCCGGGCCCGTGCTCTTTCCTCTGTGCCGCTGCTTCCAGAGGGGGAGACAGACATTAATAGGAATAAATCATTTGTCGTTTAAAATACGATATAAAGATATGTTCGTAAGTGCTGTGGGGTCGGAGGTGGGGCGGATATTAAACGTCCAAAGGTCGCGGATTGATGTGCGTGGACGACGAAGAAGGGCGAGCGAGCCGGGGGAAGGGGGCTTAATCGGGAAGGCCTCTTGGAGGAGATGTGACCTCTAGGTACCTTCGATGTGATTTTAGATAGAGATTTTTTTTTAAGGCGCACCTGCGTACGTACAGTTTTAATTTCCCAAATCTCATCTTTCACGGTGGATTTAGTTAAATGCCTGGGCTTCACATCTGCCATCGCCGTTACCAAGTATCTGTCATTATCCAGTGATAAATTGAAATGAGCTGTAATAACGGTCCGTCGGTCAAAACACCTCACTGGTGTAGGGAGAGGGGAAGGGAGGAGCTTACACCGGAGTAGCCTTTGCAGCGACCCATTAATAATAATAATGTTGGTATTTGTTAAGCGCCTACTATGTTCTAAGCGCTGGGGGGATCCAAGGAGATCAGGTTGTCCCTCGTGGGGCTCCCAGTCTTCATCCCCATTTTCCAGGTGAGGGAACTGAGGCCCAGAGAAGCGACCCGCCCAAAGTCACACAGCTGCCAGGTGGCGGAGCCGGGATTCGAACCCGTGAGTTGCCATCTTGAAAAAGAGCTCAAAAAGGGGTGTGATGAAGAGGGATCGGCCGACTGCGTATGTACGTTCATGTAGGTTGATTTAGAGGCAGAGGCAGATGATGATGATGATAACTGGGGAATTTGTTCGGCGCTTACTATGGGCCGGGCACTGTGGTAAGCGCTAGGGTGGATACAAGCCAGTTTTTGTCCCGTGTGGGGCTCGCGGGCCCAACCCCCATTTTCCAGATGAGGGAACTGAGGCCCAGAGAAGGGAAGTGACTTGCCCAAGTCCACGCAGCGGACAGGCGGCGGAGCCGGGATTGGAACCCATGGCGTTCTGACTACCGTGCCCTCCCCGCCAGGCCGTGCTGCTTCCCGCCAAGCCGCGTGGCTCGGTGTCGATTGATTTTGGAGTCCGTGGCTCTCATTTGGGAGCTGTGGCCGGCACCTTCGCCCAGTCAGGGACTGGGCGGCCGCCGGCCAGGGCTTGCCCACCAGAGAGAGGCGGTGGCGCCCGGCCCCGGCCCCGTGCCCGCCGTCGCCTGCTCTCCGCCGGCCGAAGCTCGGCCCCTCCGACTTTCACCCTGCCTCCTTAGTCCGCGGCCCTGGACCGCGTGGCCGGCGTTACCGTGGGTCGCTTGCCTTAGGGTGGCTCGGTGGAAAGAGCCCGGGCTGGGGAGACAGAGGCCATGGGTTCGAATCCCAGCTCTGCCACTTGGCAGCTGGGTGAGGGCCTCAGTTCCCTCATCTGGAAAATGGGGATTAACCGTGAGCCTCACGTGGGCCAACCTGATGACGCCGTATCTCCCCCAGCGCTTAGAACGGTGCTCTGCGCATGGTCGGCGCTTAACAAATACCAACATTATTATTATCATCTCTTCCTCCCTGGCCACCCTTAATGCCTGGGCCTCTGGGAAGAGCAAGTTGGAAAAGGACCAAGACTCCTAACTCAAACTCCAGGTTCCGGCTGGGCCGAGGAGGGGAAGAGTTTGCCTAAATCCATCCTCTTCTCCTCCCCCTCCCCTCGGCACTGTCCTCATTTGTATCTATTATTTATTACCCTATTTATTCTGTTAATGAGGTCTACATCCCCTGGATTCTATTTATCGTGATGATGTTCTCTTGTTTTTGTTTCGTTCTGTTTCGCTCTGCCGTCCGTCTCCCCCGATTAGACTGCGAGCCCGTCGTTGGGCGGGGGGTGGTCCCTATCTGTTGCCGAATTGTCCATTCCAAGCGCTTAGTACAGTGCTCTGCACTTAGTAAGCGCTCCCTCAGGACTGTCGAATGAACGAATGAACCGTACCCTCCCCCCCCACCCCTCTTGAAAGCCTGCTCGCTGGCTCTTGGCTCCTCGGTCCCCTATCGCCGTAGCCTCCGCTCGCCATTCCCCTCATACGGTGGCGGCCATCTGTTAAAAAGACCCTATAAGCCAGGGATGCTAACGGTAAAATTGGGCAAGGGTGGGTGGGGCGAAGAGATTTTATGTTAATAAATTAAAACCTTAAAAACCTTCCGATCAATAACCCAAGCTCTCTCTGCCTATCTTTTTGTTACCATTCCCTTCCTCTTGCATTACTTTAAACGGCGTGGGGAGGTTCTCTGTCGGACCGTGGCGGTCGAAGGTGAAATTGCTGTAGGTTTGGCTCTAAATTGTGGCAAAGTGCAAGACAGTGCTATTTTTCTTAAAAGAAAGAAGGCAGCACGACCTCGCGTAGAGAGCATGGGATTGGGTCAGGAGACCCGCATTCTAGTCCTGTCTTTGCCACTTGTCTGCTGCGGGACTTTGGCAAGTCCCTAAATCTCTCTGGCTCTCAGTTTTCTCATCTGTAAAATGAGGATTAAATGCTTGTTCTCCCTCTCAATCAATCCATCAGTGGTGTTCATTGAGCCCCCGGGAGAGTCCAACGCAACAGAGTTAGCGGACGCGTTCGCTACCCGTTCCAAACTTACAGTCTGGAGGATCGAATGCCTCTCTGACCCTCCGCCCCCTCCCGCCCACCCCACCTGGCCCCAGAAACTGCCCCCCACCTCCCCCAGTCTCTTCGCATCCCGTGAGACAGGGTCCGTACCTGATCTGATTATTTTACAGTCTGCCTCGGGATCTAGCCCAGAGCAAGTGCTTCGTAAATAACATCACGTTATGATCAGAAAAGAAAGGGACCGAGTGGCGTTGTGCGTTTTTTTTTTTCTTTTTAAAAAAACAATAAAGCTATAGCACAAAATCATTGTCATCTTTCTTGGAGACAATCAGTTACTTTGCTGAAAGGAAGTGAGGCACTGTGAAAATTCAAAGTGAATTGGAAAGGCGCTAAGTTTTATAATGAATGAAAGTTAGAGTTATTATAAATATCATAATTAAAAATGGAGGGGCTGTCACCAACAGCGTCTGTGGATGGCAGAACGTTAAATCCATCCGTGGGATTGCGCTCGATCTGCGGAAACTGATGGGTCCGACCCACCGGCAAATCTTTTATCATTTTTGTCTTACTTATGGTTGTCCAAAAGGTGGCCCTGTGTTTAACGGTACAAAACATTATCACTTTGGAACTGGGAAATAGATCACAGGATCAGACAGTTGTGTTTTGTTGCCTGGCAACCACCCACTGTGAATGGAAAACAAAATGCTGGCATCTGCGTCCTCATTTTGATGATCTTTATATTTGAACTCGATGAGGTAGGTCTGCTAATCTCACTTTTTTAGGGTCAAGCTAGCTCTTTTCTGCCCCCTCTTATCTTCCTGGAGGATTTTAAGTATTTATATCGAGTGACAGTAACTTTTATTATGTGACATCTAATGAAAGCTAATTTCACTTTTTTTAATTTACCTCTGCCCGAGGTAATACCTGAACAGTGTTCCCTACTCCACTACGTATGATATTTTAATTTTGCAAGTACTCTTTTTAGTGTACAAACGTCAGTGAAAACTTGAATTCCTTTAGGTACCGGAATACCTGAAGTTTCACCATTGCAAACAAACTGCTCTTTGTTATTAGAAGGTGGTGAAATTAGATTACTACCCGGCATCTTTGAAGTATCTCAAAACTACAGTACCACGTAGAAGTCAAGGCCATTTTTGAGACTGGATCAGAGTTCAGTAAGCTCCCGAGAAGCCGCTACTGGATTGGACCCCGCCTCATTGCTGGAGAAAACCATTCTCCAATCTTGGAAAGTTTTCCACATCTGCCATTTTGAATGCGTTCTTGGGGATGAAATGAGAATTCCATGTGTCTCAGATGAACAAGTGTAAGTGAGAATGCCACAGATTTCATTCATTCGCTAGTATTTATTGAGCGCTGTGTGCAGAGCACTGTACTGAGCGCTTGGAACGGACGATACGGCAACAGACAGAGACCATCCCTGCCCAGTGACGGGCTCACAGTCTAATCGGGGGAGACGGACGGACAAAAACAAGACAACTTAATCACTGTAAATAGAATCAAGGGGATGGACACCTCATTAACAAATAAATAATCTAACTCACCCTGATCACGCCTTTTTTCTTAATGGGATTTAAGCACTCTCTGTCAAGGACTGTTCTGAGCCCTGTGGTAGACACAAGATAATCAAGTTGGATGCAGCGTGTGTACCACGTGGGGCTCACAGTCCTTATTCCCATTTATCAGACGAGGTAACGGAAGTGGGGAAAAGTTAAGTGACCTGCCCAAGGTCACACAGCAGACAAGGGGCGGAGCTGGGATTAGAAACCAGGTCCTCTGACTCCCAGGCCCGAGCTCTTTCCACGAGGCCACCTTGCTTCTCCTATCCTTGGTTTAGTCCCCTTAAATCAAGAAAAACCGGAATGCTGTTATTCGGTGATTGGTTTCTGTCAAGCAAGTGGAATATGTACAGCGGATTCTTCAATATTAACTCTTGTCTGCCTTCCTATTTGTTTTCTTATAAAAGTTGCCGTTCTCAATAAAGGAAGAAGAATTGTCTGCCTATTAGAATGGCTTCTACTGCATCCTAATGGTCCGTGACTTCTCAACTGGACAGAGTCAGTGAAGCCAAGGTTGGATGATGTTTCCAGGGGAAGGGGGTGGTCCGCAGTATCGAAGGCCGCCGAGAGGTCGAGGAGGATAAGGATGGAGCAGAGGCTGTGGGATTTGGCGAGAAGGAGATCGCTGGTGACCTTTGAGAGGGCAGTTTCTGTGGAGTGAAGGACAGGGGAGTCAGATTGGAGGGGGTCGAGGAGAGAATTGGAGGAAAGGAATTTGAGACAACGGGTGGAGAGAACTCACTCGAGGAGTTTGAAGAGGAATGGTAAGAAGGAGATGGGGCAAAACCCGGAGGGAGTCGTGGGGTCAGGGGAGGGGTTTTTTAGGTTAGGGGAGACGTGGGCATCTTTGAAAGCGGTCGGGAAGAAGCCACCGGAGAGCGAACGGTTGAAGATGGCTGTTAGGGAGGGAAGAAAGGAGGGGGTGAGCATTTTGATAAGGTAGGAAGGAATGGGGTTGGGGGTGCAGGTGGAGGGGGTGGATTTTGAAAGGAGTCAGGAAATCTCCTCTAGAGATACTGCTGGGGAGGATGGGAGCGTTCAAGAGGGGGCCGGAAGGGAGAGAGACTGGAGAGGGGCAGGGGCGATTTTAGGGAGCTCACGCCTGATAGTGTCGCTTTTCTTAATAAAGTAGATGGTCAGATCACGGGGGGCAAGGGCTGAGGGGGGCAGGGTAGGGCCTGAAGAGGGAGTTAAATGTCGGGAACAGCAAGGGCGGTGGGCATGTGTGTGAATAAGGGTGGAGAAATAGTTTTGCTGGGCAGTGGAGAGGGCACAGTTAAAGCATGCGAGGACGGACTCGAAGAGGACAAAGTCAACCTGATATTTCGATTTCCGCCGGCAACACTCGGCGGCTCAAGCGCGGGAGCGAAGGATTCAGACTGCAGGTGATCCAGTGTTTCGGGTTATTGGTTTGTGAGCTCGTTGGGGGCAGGGAAAGTGTCTGTCGTTACACTGTACTCTCCCAGGTCCTTAGTACAGTGCTTTGCACACAGTGAGCACTCAGTAAATACGATCGATAATAATAATGAGATCAGTGAAAGGATAGGGGAGTGAGTTGATTGAGTTCAGTAGAGAGGGTGGTGTTGAGCGCGTCTATTTGGTCATCAAGGGAGGGTAGTTTGGGTCTGGAGGCTAAGTGGGGCATGAGGAGTTGAGAAAATTGGGTGGGGTCCAGAGATCGGGGGTCTCTGTGGGGGGATAGTACGGATTTATGGGGAGGCGGTGTGTGGAAGAGGGGTCAGCTGAGGAGGTTGTGGTCCGATAGAGGGATTTCAGAGTCGTCGAGGGTAGAGACCGTGCAGTGGTTAGAGACGATGAGATCGCGTGCGTGTCCGCAGTGGTGAGCGGAGGAGACGGGCTATCGACTACCACCTCTGTGCGGATGATACCCGAATCTCCAACTCCAGCCCTGATCTCTCTCCCCCTCTCTGCAGTCTCGCGTTTCCTCTTGCCTTCGAGACCTCTCTACTTGGCTGTCCTCCCGTCACCTCAAGCTTACCGTCTCCAAAATCGAACTTCTAATCTTCCCACCCGAGCCCCGCCCTCCCCCTGGCTTTCCCATCACCGTAGACGGCACCGCCACCCTCTCCGCCTCGCCAGCCCGTGACTTCGGCCTTATTCTCCGCTCCTCTCTCGTTCAACCCACGTATTGAGCACATCGCTAAACCCCGTCGGTTCCACCTTCACAACGTTGCTATAATCTGCCCTTTACTTTCCATCCAAACCTCTACCGTGGCAATACAGTCGCTCATTCTATCCCACCGGGAACTCTATCAACCCCCTTTGCTGACCTCCCGGTCTCCTGACTCTCCCCACTCCAGTCCAGACTTCACCCTGCTGCCCGGATCCTTTTTATTCCCAAACCTTCAGGACGTGTCACCCCCGTTTCTCAAAAAAACCTCCGGTGGTTACCTCAAACAAAAAACTCCTCACCATTGGCTTTAAAACATTCCACGCGGTGCTCTGTGGACAGGGAAACTCACCCCCTCCTACCTCACCTCGCTCCTTCTCCAGCCCAGCCCGCACATTTCGCTCCCCTAGTGTGTCTATTGTTGTATTGTACTTTCCCGCTTAGTACAGCGCTCCGCACACAGTAAGCGTTCAGTAAGTACGACTGAATGAATGAATGAACTGCATTTGCCATTGTAGATCAGCCCCTTTTCTATGAGACATTATTGAACTTTGGCTTCCCCGACACTGTCCTCTCCTGGTTCTCCTATCTTTCCGGTCCCAGTCTCTTTCCCGACCTCCTTCTCTGCTTCCCACCCTCTATCTGTGGGAGTCACTCAAGACTCAGTTCTGGGTCCTCTTCTCTTCCTCATCTAAACTCACCCCCTCAGAGGACTCGTTCGCTTCCGTGGCTTCAACAACTGTCTCTAGGCAGGTGATTCTCAAATCTACCTCTCCGGGCCTGACCTCTCTTGTCTGCATTCTCACCTCTGGACATCTTTACTTGGATGCTTTGCCGAGGCCTCAAACTTGGCGTGTTCAAAACAGAGCGTTCATCTCATCTCCCCCCCCCCCCCCCCCCCCCGAAACCCTGTCTTGCACCTATCTTCCCCACCGTGCTCCCTGTCTCACTAACCTTGGCGTTAGCCTCGACCGACCTCTCCCATTCAAACCACGTATTCGATCTGTCACCGAATCCCGTTAGTGAGAAGCAGCATAGCTCAGTGGAAAGCATCCAGCCCTGACAGTTGCTCTGCCACTTGTCTGCCGCGCTACCTTGGGAGAGTCACTTCGCTTCTCTGTCACCTCATCTGTAAAATCGGGATTAGGACCGTGAGCCCCAGGTGGGACACGGAGTGTGTCCGACCGGCTCGTCTTGCATCTACCCCGGCACTCTGCCCGGCACAAAGTGAGCGCTGAATGAGTACCATTAAAAAAGCCCAAGGTTTTACCTTCACTACGTCGCTAAAGCGGGTCCTTTCCTCTCCATCCAAACCGGTCCTGAGTTGCAATTGGCATTCACCCCACCCTCGACCCCACAGCATCTATGTATATATGCGCATAGACTGTCGGCTCGCTGCGGACGGGGAACGCGTCTACCCACTCTGTTCCACTGCACTTCCCCAACTGCTTGACACAGTGCCCTGCGGACAGTAAGTGCCTAATAAATGCCATTCATTGAGTGATCCATCCAAGTACTTACAGCCCACCTTGACTACTGCATCAGTCTCTCCTCTGACCTCCCTGTCTCCTGTCTCCGCTCCCTACTTCACAATTCACTCTGCTGCCCAGATCGTTTTTCTAAACAAAGGTTCAGTCCGTGTCTTCCCTCTCCTCAAGAACCTCCAGGGCTGACCCATCCGCCTCTGCAGCAAACAAAAACTCCTTACCGTTGGCTTTAAGGAACTCGATCAGCGTTCCTCCTCCTACCGTACCTCGCTGATTTCCTTCCGCAACCCAGCCTGCACACTTTGCTGATTCTAACACCAGTCTACTAACGGTATCGTGATTTATGTCCCTCTCGCTGCCCATCCCTTGTCCACTTCCTCCCTCGGGCCTGTAAATCACTCCCCCTTATTATATGCCGGCCCACCACACTCCCCACCTTCAAAGCCTCATGAAAATCACATCTCCAAGAGATCTTCCCCGACTCAGCCCTCGTGGCATAGTGGATAGACGGTCCTGGGAGTCAGAAGGTCACGGGTTCTAAGTCAGGCTCTGCCACCTGTCTGCTGTGTGACCCTAGGCAAGTCACTTCTCTGTGCCTCAGTTCCCTCATCTGTAAAATGGGGATTGAGACTGTGAGCCCCCTGTGGGACAGGGACTGTGTCCAACCTGATTTGCTTGTGTCCACCCCAGCGCTTAGTCAGTACAGTGCCTGATACATAGTAAGAGCTCAACAAATACCATAATAATAATTGTTATTATTCCTCTACCCCCTCTCCTGTATGCATCACCTGTGCACCTGGATCTGTATTCCTTTTCCTTCCAATGCCGTCGAGTCGTTTCTGACCAGAGCAACTCCATGGAAGCACCCTCTTCAGAACGTCCTGGAATTTTGTGTATCCAACAGACTTTTCTTGGTAAAGATATGGAAGTGGTTTACCGTTGCCTTCTCCCGCGCGGTAGAACCTCGAGTCTCTGCCACTGTCTTCGATCAATGTTTCGATCCCTTGATCGTCCGCCTTTGACTCTTTCCCATGCCGTGGCTGCCCAACACAGGTGAAGCGACTTTATCGGATGCTTTGCCTCAGAACTTTCCATTATGGCATAGCTCGAAACTTCATTAGCCCGTGCGGACTCTCCTGCCGTCATAAGACATTGATTCCTAGGAGAGCCGTACCCTTTAAGCACTTGGTATTGACCCCGTCCTCATCCCCCCGGCACCTATGTACATCTCCACCATTTATTTTCCTGACAGTCTCCCCTCTCTAGACTGGAAGTTCCTTGTGGGTAAGGAGGGAACCTCCCTCGTAGTGTAGTCTCCCAAGTGCTTCTTCATTCATCCGTTCAGTCGTATTTACTGAGCGCTTACTCTGTGCCAAGGACCGTACTAAGCACTCGGGAGAGTACGGTGAAACGATAAACAGGCACGTTCCCTGCCCACGAGTTCGCGGCCTAGGGGTGGAGTGCGGAGCTGAATAATTACCGTTGAACGATCGATAAAACTTGGATAGTCGTTTATTCAGTCAATCCTATTTACTGAACACTTACTGTGTGCAAAGCAATGTACTAAAGACTTGGGAGAGTATACCATACATTGTAATGATTTAATGTAGCCGTTACTAAATTGGATCGCGCACGCTCTGTGAAGTACAATTTTTGCAAAATTTAGGATACGGATGGCCTAGCGTTTCACCATTTGTGTCTTAAGAAGGAATTCTTCTCAACTATAGCCCGTACTTACCTCGGAGTTTAGGAATAAATTAACGGAGGATTCATGTTGTGCTAGTATCTAATGCAGCTGAATTAGTATTTTCACTAGAAAAGCCTGCACTTAAGGGGATTTTCTGGGGTAAACAAATGGTTTCACAGCATGTTTAACCTAATTTTAGGCACCTACTATCGGCTTACTATAGTTAGAAGGATTTTTAAGCAGAAAATAATTTGGCCAACTTCATTCTACCTCTGCTGAATTTTTTGAAATCACCTGCAGCCTAATTGCATGTAATAGGAAAATATTTGCTTACGGCATTGTAGACTTAATGTGAAATAAACGTTGACATTTTTGTTCCTTGAATTGATTGTATGTATTTTTCTCAAAGACTGTTTTATAATATTTCTATTTTAGGGTGGCTCCCCCTCCCCATCGCCCTGACTTCCTCCCTCTGTTCTACCCCCCTCCCCGTCCCACAGCTCTTGTGTATATAGGTACATATTTATTATTCAATTTATTTTATTAATGATGTGTATATATCTATAATTCTATTGATTTATAGTGATGTATAGATGCCTGTCTATTTGATTTGTTTTGTTGTCTGTCTCCCTGTGAGCCCGTTGTTGGGTAGGGATTGTCTCAATTGCCCAACTGTACTTTCCAAGCACTTGATACAGTGCTCCACACACAGTAAGCGCTCAATAAATTCGATTGAATGATTGCATGAATGAGACAGGCCTCCCAATATTGTTTCTTCTCGTTCTTATTTGTCCAAGTTTATGTTTTTGGAAAATCCCACAGTTTTCAAGAACAGAAAAAGGAAAGGATCACTGGGATCTTTGGGATTTTGAATGTATTCAGATTTATTTTAAAATTTTCAACCACGCAGTCAGTCAGTCCTATTTATTGAGCGCTTACTGTATGCGGGGAACTGTACTAAGCACTCGGGAGAGTACAGTGAAAGAATATAACGGACACGTTTCCTGCCCGTGATGAGTTTGCAGTCGATCAAGGGGCTCCCAGTGATGATGATGATGATTATGGTGTGTGTTAAGTGCTTACTATGTGCCAGACACTGTACTCTCGTTCTATTATCAGTGGCTTTACAAATTTTTTCACCCACACATCCTTTAAACAATTAGTGCCCATTCTTGACGTCCCCCTCCCAAACCCGTCCCGTCCAGTGACAACCACCCTCTCCTGGATGGATTTCCGGGTCGATCCTGCTGGGCCTTGTCCCCTTTATAGAAGTGTGGCGTTATCCATCACTGATTTTGAAAGTATCTTTTAAGTTTTTCTGGCTAGCCGCCTCCTGCATCTTGCCCACCCCCCTAATCTTCAGTGTTGATGAATGATCGTCTCTCTTAGGAATGCAGTTAAAAAAAATCCCTTCAAAACGATCCCCCTTGAGGTGTGTAAAAAAGCGGAGATGGTATTTACAAACTGACATCTCTCCCTGCGGACTTGCCGTGTCTATACTCCTATCCACTTCCAAGTCCATAAGAGCACACCTCCCAGACCTCCTCATCGTGACCTGAGGGACTTCAAGGACACCTCCAACTTCTCTTCCCCGATCTGGGCACCACGGTGCACCCACTGTCACTTTGCATGCCTTACATCCTCTGCGTCCTCAACCTCACTTCCTTTACTAGAAAAATGTCCCATCTCCCTCTGTTTAGGGCCTCATTTTCCACAAATCCCGCCTGGTGAGATTTCATACTGCTATTTCGTTGCTATTTGCAGAGCGCATCAGACTGTAGGGTGAACTTCCCTCCTGACGTAACCTTGTCCACCTCCCTCTCCCGCCTCTCCCCTTTCTTCTTCCCTCGCTTTTTGCGTGGGAACAGGAAAATTATCAAGGCGCAGCCGGGAACCCTGGGGAGAGCCGCCGGGAGAGTCGGCCGGAGTTCTAGGACGGAAATCGATAGGAGGCTTAAAGATGGAAGCCCCAGCTGGGGCAGAATCATGGAACCCGTAGCTAGAATTGTTATCCAGAGAGCAGAATCTTCCAGGCCAGAGGTAAGACGTGGGCCGGGGGTCAGCGGCGAGACAGGCCAGATGGAGGCACAGTGAGAAGATTAACACTAGAGGAGCGAAGAGTGCGGGCTGGGTTATACAAAGGAGAGGGGGAGGGGAGGTCGGGGGGCAAGGTGATGGACAGCTTTAAAACCAACGGCCACACCTCCACCCCACTCCTCCATAAGGAAGTGGGAGCCCCCATCGCAACCCTCACCCGGGAGGGGGGCGACACCGGAATACTCGCCGGATTACTCAGAATACTGTCAGAACCGTGCTGTCGGCACGACTGGCCCCAAAAGGCCAAGGATCTGTCCTGGGGATGCTAGTCTCTCTCCTCCCTCCGTCCTTCCCGTCCCTCAGAAAAATGTTACACCTGGGTGGTCAGCCTGGGGGGCGAGGGAAGGGGCCCGGGAACAGTAAGACCATTCGACACTTATTCCTTGTAGTTTAAATAGGGTTAAACTAGAGTAGGAGGGGAGGGGAACTAGAGTTTCTTGAGGAATGGAGACAGGAGTGTCTGGTTTTTTTTTTATAGTCCAGCCCCCACAGGGCTCAGCCTGAAAGTGGACAAAGTATGCTGCTGGCTTGTATCCACACTCTCTGATTGACGCATCAATTTGAATAAAATCATTCTACTCCTCCAACAGAGGAATTTTATGCGAGGCAAAAGGCGCCCAATTAATTATTTATTCAAATGAGGGAACTAATCTATTTTCGGTGTTGGAGGATGGAGGGGCAGATGTATCCGGCTTCCCTCGTGGCCTTGGACATAATAATAATAATGTTGGTATTTGTTAAGCGCTTACTATGTGCAGAGCACCGTTCTAAGCGCTGGGGGAGATAACAGGGTAATCAGTTTGTCCCCTGTGGGGCTCACAGTCTTCGTCCCCATAGTAATAATCCTTCATCCCCAAAGTAATAATGCTCAGCAGCAGCGTGGCTCAGTGGAAAGAGCGTGGACTTTGGAGTCGGAGATCATGGGTTCGAATCCCGGCTCTGCCACTTGTCAGCTGTGTGACTTTGGGCAAATCACTTAACTTCTCTGTGCCTCAGTTACCTGGGATTAAGACTGTGAGCCCCACGTGGGACAACCTGATTCCCTTGTGTCTACCCCAGCGCTTAGAACAGTGCTCTGTACATAGTAAGCGTTTAACAAATGCCAACATTATTATTAATAATCAAAATAAAATAATAAAAATCACAACAGAAATAAGAAAAAACCCCGACAACAGTGATAAGATGTACCGTATACAGGTATGGGTGCTGCTCATGTGCATAGATGACATAGAAAAATTGCAGATCCGCTATCGGTTTGCAAGCTGGGCGTTGACATTTCGGTTTTTGTAATGACATGATGACTAGTGGGGAAGCAGCGTGGCCTCATGGGAAGAGCACTGGCTGGGGAGTTAGAGGACCTGGGTTCTAATCCCGGCTCTGTCTGCTGGGCGACCTGGGGCAAGTCGCATAACTTCTCTGGGTCTCGGTGACCTCATCCGATTAAAACTGTGGGACGGGTGACTGTGTCCACCCTAATTTCTATCGACCTCAGTGCTTAGAATAATGCTTGGCACATAGTGAGCACTTTAATAATAATAATAATAATGTTGGTATTTCATTCAATAGTATTTATTGAGCGCTTACTATGTGCAGAGCACTGTACTAAGCGCTTGGAATGAACAAGTTGGCAACAGATAGAGACAGTCCCTGCCGTTTGACCGGTTAGGCGCTTACTATGTGCAGAGCACTGTTCTAAGCGCTGGGGGAGATACAGGGTAATCAGGTTGACCCACATGAGGCTCGCAGTTAATCCCCATTTTACAGATGAGGAAACTGAGGCCCAGAGAAATGAAGTGACTTGCCCACAGTCACACGGCTGCCAAGCGGCAGATCCGGGATTCGAACCCACGACCTCGGACTCCCAAACCCCGGGGTCTTTCCACTGATCACTTAACCAATGCCGTAGTTACTCACAAGTGCAGTAACTGTTAGTGAAATATTCCTTCTGATCAGTCAAAGCTCACGATTGCCATTATGCACTTAGGAGTAGTTTTCGGAATTTGGGGAATTTTTCATCCCAAATCTAAATTGAATGCTAATCCGGAATATTTTCCTCTCTCTCCCTCACTCGATATCGTTTTGGAAGTGATTTTAATTTTTTCTTTTAATTATTGCTGGGCTGATAAGAGGATGGACGTGTGATTCTCTGTGTGAATGTTTGTTTGGGAAGGAAAATGTCAAGAGGTTTTACGTGATCCCTGGGAACCTAAGACTGCCGGGAGTCATTCATTCATTCAATAGTGTTTATTGAGCGCTTACTAGGTGCAGAGCACTGTACTAAGCGCTCGGAATGTACAATTCGGCAACAGATAGAGACCATCCCGGCCCAGTGACGAGCTCCAGATGAGGTAGTGTTGTTTAGCGGCTAGAGCGCAGCTTGGGAGTCAGAAGGACCTGGGTTCTAATCCCAGCTCTGCCATTTGTCTGCTGTGTGACCTTAGGCAAGTGGTTTCACCTCTCTGTGCCTCAGTTACCTCATCTACCAAATGGAAATTAATGACTGTGAGCCCCATGTGGGACACAGACTGTGCTCAACCTGCCTAACTTGTTTCTACCCCAGCACTCAGTAGACTGCCTCGAACCTAATAAGCACTTCACAAATACCATTTCAAAAAAAACTTCACGCGAACCGACGCCGTGGTTATCGCTGTACTCGTTCTTCTCCGCTGATGTTCGGGCCCGAGTGGAGGCAGATCCTGGGGCAGATTTTCGGCTGGGGTCTACTCCGCTGGCTCCCTTCCGGTGTGGTAAAGCTATAAGAAGCAGGGTCCGGGGAGGGGGAGTCATTTCCTGGAGATGCAGCCCGAAGATGCTCCGGGGACATCCCGGGGGGGGACTCAGCCCCCCAGGAGGAAGGCCTAGGAAACCACCCTGGCCGAAGACAGTAGTCATTCAAGGCAGGGAACTTGTGGGAAGCTCACGGACTAATCGGTCAGCAGGGACCTCCCTGGATCCAAGAGAACTGATGTGTGGGAAAGGGAGGGATGGGAATGAAGTCCTGAGTGTGTTGGCGCGTGTGGGCGGGGGGACATTCTGGGATAAAGCCTGCATCTTCCCAGCCAGGAGGCCCACCTGATGGCAAACGGATATTTCTCAGATTCTCAACGAGAAGCAGGATGGCTTAGTGGGTAGAGCACGGGCCTGGGAGTCGGAAGGACCTGGGTTCCAGTCCCGACTCTGCCCCTTGTCTGCTGAGTGACCTTGGGCAAAGTCGCTTCGCTTCTAGGGGCATCAGTTTCCTCATCTCTAAAATGGGGATTAAGGCTGCGAGCCTCATATGGGGCATGGACTGCCATCTATCCCGGTGTTTAATAATACTAATAATAATTTTGGAAATTGTTAAGCGCTTACTATGTGCCGAGCACCATTCTAAGAGCTGGAGGAGACACAAGGTAAGCAGTTTGTCCCACGTGAGGCTCCCAGTCTTCATCCCCATTTTACCGATGACGTCACTGAGGCACAGAGGAGTCAAGTGACTTGCCCAAAGTCACCCAGCTGACAGGTGGCCCTGACCTCTGACTCCTAAGCCCGGGGTCTTTCCACTGAGCCACGCCGCTTCTGTTTAGTACGGTGCCTGGCATATAGTAAGCACTTAACAAATGCCATTAAAAAACAAAAACCAAAAAACCCATCAGCGATAACCGCTCAGTTCCTTAGCCAGCGGCGGAGAGGGAGGGAACGAGAGAAGGCGCTTCCAGGGAGGGCTCTTCCGACCCCAGATTCGAACACTGGCACCTCTCCTCGTCGCCTCCCCTAGGTCTGGTCCCCTGCAGCCGAATTGTACAATCCAAGCGCTTAGTACAGTGCTCTGCACATAGTAAGCGCTCAGTAAATACTATTGAATGAATGAATGCAGCCCAGCGGACTCTCTGGGTGGGTGAGAGGGGAAGGAAGGCTCAGACACCAGCCTCCCCCTGGAAACTTCCAGCCAGTCCATTTCCCTCGCGGTGATAACCGTGGTGTACGTTAGGTGCTTACTACATGCCAGTCACTCTACCAAGAGCTGGTGGAGGTATAAGATAATCAGGTCGGCCACGGACCCTGTCCCACATGGGGCTCTCGGTCTAAGGAGGAGGGAGAGCAGCTATTTCATCTCACAGTTGAGGAAACTGAGGCACGGAGAAGTTTAGCGACTTGCCCAAAGTCAAGTAGAAGGCAAGTGGCAGAGCTGGGATTAGAATCCAGCTTCTCTGACTCCCAAGCCCGTGCTATTTTCAGAAGGCCACTCTGCTTCCCAATATGCTTAACCGACATGACTACACTGCTAATTGATTACCCCTTCCTGGAAACAGATGTATTCTGATTCCATTTTGTGTGGGAGTCGACTTGTGTTTCTGCCAGCAGCTGGGGGGGATGGGATATGTAACAATTCAAGAGCCTTTCTAGCCTTGAGATTCTAAGATCTAGGTCCCAATTTGGTCACGTGGGGCTGTTTTTGAACCTTAGTTTTTAGTAACTTTCAGAAACATATGGCCCCCGCCTTGAGCCTTCTAGTCTCTTTCCCAGGGGTATGTCATTTTACACCGAGAGTAACAGAGGATGTTTTGGAAATGGGAAATAACACAACTGATTGCACCCCAATGCCGTTGTGGCACGATCCCTCCTCCCCCTTCCCTTTCCTTCCCCTCCTTTGAAGCCCATATTATCTGCCTCTCCACCCCCTCCGGATTCTTGTGGCCGTCATCTACCGCCCCTCAGGTCCCACCTCCGACTTCTTTAACCATTTTGACCTCTTTCTCACGTTCCCTCTCTCTTTCTCCCTGCCCACTCTGATCCTCGGAGACTTCAACATCCACGTGGATATACTCGGTGACTCCGCCGCTCGCCTTCTATCACTCCTTACTTCTGTCAACCTCCTGCTCCACCACACCTCGCCCACTCACCAACTTGGTCACACCCTCGATCTCATCGTCTCTTACCGCTGCACTATCTCCACCCTCACCAACTCTGAAATCCCTCTCTCTGACGGTCACCTTCTCACCTGCCTCCTCTCTCACACTCCTCCCCCCTGTAAATCTGTATTTCTCCCCCACAGAGACCTCTGCTCTCTTGACCCCATCCATCTCTCTCAGCGCATCTCATCCCATCTTGCCTCCCTCTCCTCTCTTCCCACTCTCGATGATCAGATTACTGCTCTCAACTCCACCCTCTCTACTCAACTCGCTCGCTCCCCTTTCCCTTCGTCGCTCTCGCACCATTAACCCGCAGCCTTGGATCTCTGCCTCTGTCCGCCTCTTTCGCTCTTACGCTCGAGCTGCTGAGCGCAGCTGGCGAAAGTCTAAGCACCGAGCCAACCTTGTTCACTTCAGATTTATCCATTCCTGCCTTATCTCTGCCCTCTCCTCTGCCAGGCAAAACTATTTTTCTTCCCTTATTGACACCCATGCCCATCACCCCCGTCAGCTGTTCCGGACATTTAACTCCCTCCTCGGGTCCCCTGTTTCTCCCACTCCTCCATCCCTCACCCCCAACCGTCTGGCCACCTACTTCATTAGGAAAATGAACACCATTAGGTCTGAGCTCCCCAAAGTCACCCCTCCCCATTCTCCACCCCCCCCCAGGTCTCAACCCTCTCCTCTACTTTCCCATCCTTCCCAGCAGCATCTTCAGAGGAGATCTCCTTCCTCCTCTCAAGTGCTACCCCTCCACCTGTGCTTCAGACCCCATTCCCTCTCATCTTATAAGAGCTCTCACCCCTTCCCTCCTCCCCTCCTTAACTTCCACCTTCCACTGCTCTCTCTCCAAGGCTTCTTCCCCTCTTCCTTCAAACACGCCCATGTCTCCCCCATCCTAAAAAACCCTCTTCTGACCCCACTTCCCCCTTCAAGTTATCGTCATATCTCCCTCCTACCCTTCCAAACTCCTAGAGCGAGTCGTTTACACTCGCTGCCTCAAATTCCTCAACTCCAGCTCTCTCCTGGACCCCCTCCATTCTGGCTTCCGTCCCCTCCACTCCACCAAAACCACCCTCTCAAAGGTCACCGATGACCTCCTTCTTGCCAAATACGATGGCTCCTACTCTATCCTGATCCTCCTCGACCTCTCAGCTGCCTTTGACACTGTCTACCATCCCCTTTCCCTCAACACCTTATCCAGCCTTGGCTTCATGGACTCTGTCCTCTCCTGGTTCTCCTCTTATCTCTCTGGCCGTTCATTCTCGGGCTCCTCCTCCCCCTCCCATCCCCTAACTGTAGGGGTTCCTCAAGGGTCAGCTCTTGGTCCCCTCTGTTCTCCATCTATACTCACTCCCTCAGTGAACTCATTCGCTCCCATGGCTTCAACCGTCACCTCTACGCAGATGCCACCCAAATCTACATCTCCTCCCCTGTTCTCTCTCCTTCCCTCCAGGCTCGTATCTCCTCCTGCCTTCAGGACATCTCCACTTGGATGTCCGCCCGCCACCTAAAACTCAACGTGTCCAAGACTGAGCTCCTTATTTTCCCTCCCAAACCCTGTCCTCTCCCTGACTTTCCATCACTGTGGATGGCACTACCGTCCTTCCTGTCTCACAAGCTTGCAACCTTAGGGTCATCCTTGACCCTACTCTCTCTTTCACCCCACACATCCAATCCATCGTCAAAATCTGCCGGTCTCACCTTCACAACATTGCCGAGATCCACTCTTCTCCATCCAAACTGATACCTTGCTGGTACAATCACTCATCATATCCCGACTGGATGACTGCATCAGCCTCCTTTCTGATCTCCCATCCTCCTGTCTCTCCCAAGTTCAGTCTATATTTCACTCTGCTGCTTGGATTATCTTTCTACAGAAATGCCCCGGGCATGTCACTCCGCTCCTCAAATATCTCCAGTGGTTGCCTATCAACCTTCTCACTCTTGGCTTCAAAGCTCTCCATCCCCTGGCCCCCTCCTACTTCACCTCCCTCCTCTCCGTCTAGAGCCCAATCCGCACACTCCGCTCCTCTGCCGCTCACCTCCTCACAGTGTTTTGTTCTCGCCTGCCCCTCCGTCTACCCCTGGCTCACGTCCTACCTTTGGCCTGGAATGCCCTCCCTCCTCACATCCGTCAAATTAGCTCTCTTCCCCCCTTTCAAAGCCCTCCTGAGAGCTCACCTCCTCCAAGATGCCTTCCCAGACTGAGCCCCACTTTTTTCCTCTCTTCCTCCTCCCTTCCCCATTGCCCTGACTCCCTCCCTCTGTTCTATCCCCTTCCCCTCCCCACAGCACTTGTGTATATTTGTACATATTTATTTCTCTATTTATTTTATTAATGATGTGTACATATCTATGATTCTATTTATTTTGCTGGTATTGATGTCTGACTACTTGATTTGTTTTGCTGTCTGTCTCCCCCTTTTAGACTGTGAGCCCGTTGTTGGGCAGGGATTGTCTCTATCTGTTGCCGATTGTACTTTCTAAACACTTAGTACAGTTCTCTGCACACAGTAAGCGCTCAATAAATACGATTGAATGAATGAATATATTAAGACAGAGACTATAATGATAGCCTTCTTTATATCCTCCCTCCTACCTGGAACTCAATCAATCGATTGTATTTAAAGAAGCAGCGTGGCTCAATGGAAAGAGCCCAGGCTTGGGAGTCAGAGATCATGGGTTTTAATCCCAGGTCTGCCACTTGTCAGCTACGTGACTTTGGGCAAGTCACTTCACTTCTCTGTGCCTCAGTTACCTCGTCTGTACCACGTGGGACAACCTGATCACCTGTATCCCCCCCCCCCCCCGGCCCTTAGAACAGTGCTTCGCAAATAGTAAGCGCTTAACAAATACCATCATCATCATTATTATTATTATCAATCAATCAGTGGTATTTATTGAACACTTCCTATGTGCAAAGCACTTGTACTAAGCGTTTAGCGAGTACAATACAACAGGATTACCAGACAAGTTCCCTGCTCATTAGAGGGAACACTCCTTACAGTCCATTTACTGAATGCTGTGTGCAGAACACTGTATTAAGCATTTGGGAAAGTACTATATAACAGTATAACAGAATCTGTAGACATATTCCCTGTCCACAATGCCTCTTTATAATAATAATAATTATGGTTTTTGTTAAACGCCTGTTATGTGCCGAGCACTGTTTTAAGCTCTGGGGTAGGCACAAGGTAGTCAGGTTGTTTCACGTGGGGCTCACAGTCTTAATCTCCATTTTAATAATAATAATAATAATGTTGGTATTTGTTAAGTGCTTACTATGTGCCAAGCACTGTTCTAAGCACTGGGGTAGAGACAAGGTCATCAGATTGTCCCATGGGGGGCTCAGTCTTCATCCCCACTTTACAGATGAGGTAACTGAGCCAGAGGGAAGTTAAGTGACTTGCCCAAAGTCACACAGCTGACAAGCGGCGGAGCTGGGATTAGAACCCATGACCTCCGACTCCCAAGCCCGGGCTCTTTCCACTGAGCCACGCCGCTTCTCTAGTACAGTGGTCTCTGTACAGGAAGCGCTCAATAAAGATGGTTGATTGATTGAGATTTGCCCCGGAACATCCCTCTCACGCCTGCCCACGCACCTCAGTGGCAGCAGTAAAATGGAGGTGGGAGAGAGAGAGGGAGGGGAGAGACGAGGGAGAAAGGGAGGAAAAGAAGGTGCAGGAGGGGAAGGAAGCTACATTCCCTTCTTTCCTCCAGAAAAGCGGGCATATGGCGGGTGGTTGGGGAAGGGTCCCGGAAGGTGGGTGAGAAGGCAGCTGGGCTGGCTGAGCTCTACGCTCAGAGTGGGGGCCCTTTCTAGGGCACGTGTGGGGAGCGAGCATCGCTGGGTGAGGCGGGCCGTAGGGAATGCTGTTAGGAGTGCAGGACTGGACTTTGTTGAATCTCTACAGCACGAAACGCTTGTCGGCCTTATGGACAAATCTGTAATTCATTTATATATGTATAATTAACGTCTGTATCCCACTCCAGGCTCATTGTGGGCAGGAGATGTCTGTTTATTGCTATATTGTACTCTCCCAAATGCTTAGTACAGTGCTTTGCCCGCAATAAATGCTCAATACATACGATTGAATGATCGCACACGTATACATACACACACACACAGAAAAACACGTAAACAGGCAAAGAGGCACAGAGCTGGTGGACATTTTGTGGACTAGAAAGAAGTTTTTAGAAGAAAGGGTGCATTTTCATGGAACCTATCTGCGGAGTGTTTGGTCTGGGCCTTCCAAGAAGATGGCGGAGTTATTTCTGCCAGGTAGGAATTCCTTGGATCAGACAGCTTTGGGTGAGCTGACAAAGGAGTGAAATAAGCTTATTTTAAACGGCCATATACTCGGAAGGCAAGTAATTAAGATACACTTCAACCTCGTAGACAAATTAGGATTCTGGTTAGCAGAGGGGAAAGACTAGAAAAAATAAATCACTTGCACACATATTATCACTTAAGAACAGTTTATTCAGCAACAAAACACCAATTAACCTCGCTTTTAATAGGCGGTAGTCTTCCAGTTTTCTCTTTCCTTTATCTCCCGGGACTGACCGTGTTCAGGCCTTTTTCTCATAGTAGTTTCTTCCAAGAACATAGTGCATATGTTAGAGGACCTGATAGTTTTTGTGGCCTCCTACCTACGGGTTTGATTTTCTGCTCACTGTAGTCATATCCCTCTGTAAAGATCTGGATGGTTCCTTTTCCCATTTCTTATTTATGTACTGTGACGGCAGGAATAGAGGGGTTTAAAATAAGAGCTTCCTAGAATTAACGTAGGGAAACGCCTATTTCAACCCCCCCCCCCCCACAGTTTTAGAGGCCATTTTATAACCTTCGCTATTTAGTTTTGGCTCAGTGGAAAGAGCCCGGGCTTGGGAGTCAGAGGTCTGGGGTTCGAATCCCAGATCTGCCACTTGTCAGCTGTGTGACTGTGGGCAAGTCACTTCACTTCTCTGGGCCTCAGTGACCTCATCTGTAAAATGGGGATGAAGACTATGAGCCTCACGTGGGGCAACCTGATTACCCCGCATCTCCCCCAGCTATTAAAACAGCGCTCTGCACATAGTAAGCGCTTAACACATACCAACATTATTATTATGATTAGTTTTGGTAACATAACTGCTAATACGAAATACACGTGGCTTTATTTGGACTGTATGTATTTTAGAGTTAGCACTAAGATTGAGATTTTTCCCATCTGGTTTAAAGTAGGATAATAATGATGTTCACATTTAAAATTTTAGTTCAACCGCTGGGACGAAGATCCATAATTGGAGGGTTATCCAGGAGAGTGGTGAATGAGCCTTCAAAAGTGTGGAAGTAACGGGCCAGGGAAAACTTCCCTTTCGGTTTTCACTTTCCTGGAGCCCAGCAAGGAGTCCATTTTTGGGGGATTGAGCTTCTCCTTCATGGCAACGGCGCTGTGACCTTAAGACAGTCCTGGTTAGACCGTCACCCCTTCCAGCCCTAAGAGAAGCAGCCTGGCTTAGTGGAAAGAGCCTGGGCCTGGGAGTCAGAGGTTGTGGGTTCTAATCCTGACTCCGCCGCTTGTCTGCTGTGTGACCTTGGGCAACTCACTTCATTTCTCTGGGCCTCAGGTACCTCATCTGAAAAATGGAGAGTAAAAAATGTGAGCCCCACCTGGGACAATCTGTTTGCCCTGTATCTACCCCAGCGCTTAGAACAGTGCTCTGCACATGGTAAGCGCTTAACAAATACCATAATTAAAGCCCTGCCCATCCGTTATCTCATCAGCACAGCACTGTCCAGTCAGCCTCGGTGGGAAACATTAGTGGACGTGCGTCGAGGACAGGAATCCAGTCTATCTACTCTAATGTACTCTCCCAAACATTTAGTTCAATGCTCAGAGAACAACCAATACCCAGTAAATACTGGGACTTATATTAATTATTATATTATATATTATGATATTAAATTATATTATTACTTATATGTTACTTATATGAAATTAATAATTTAATTTAGTTTCAATTGATGGTTTGATTGATTTGTTTAATGTCTCTCTCCCCCTTTTGACTGTAAACTCATTGTGGGCAGGGGATGTGTCTGTTTATCGTCATATTGTATTCTCTTGAGGGCTGTGCACACAGTAAGCATTCACTGAATAGGATTGATTGTTGATTTAAGAACTATTGTTCTTAAATGACTCGTTCAAACCAGCATTTTTACAACTTTACACTTTTCAAATTTCTTTCATAGCCTTGTTTTTGCCTTACACGTTTGTATGCAGGAAATGTATGGCCATAAGAGATTTCTGTTTGGTGGTGGGAACCTGAGCTTAACCCTTCTAATTGGGAGATTTGTCAGGGAATATTCATTCATTCAATAGTATTTATTGAGCGCTTACTATGTGCAGAGCACTGTACTAAGCGCTTGGAATATACAGTTCGGCAACAGATAGAGACAATCCCTGCCCAGTGACGGGCTCACAGTCTAATGAGACAGACGGACAAAAACAAGACAACTTAATCAGGATAAATAGAATCAAGGGAATGGACACCTCATTAACAAAATAAATAGGGTAATAAAAATATATACAATTGAGCACAGTGCTGAGGGGAGGGGAAGGGAGAGGGGGAGGAGCAGAGGGAAAGGGCCCTTAACTGAGGGGAGGTGAAGGGGGAGCAGAAAGGGAGCAGAGGGAAAAGGGGAAGCTCAGTCTGGGAAGGCCTCTTGGAGGAGTACTGGTCATTTGCTTGTTGTCAAAATGTTATTATTTTATCTTTCTGTTTTTAATATCTATTTGAAATAAACATTTTAAATAATTTTAAAATCCCTTAACCGCTTTGATGCTCAATCCAGCCCCACCTTGTCTATGTAAATATTCATAGACTCTACTATTTCTCCTATCCCCAATCTACCTTTATGACTTTCCGCCCCTGTAGACTCTGAACTCCTTGCGGGAAGGGATTGTGCCCAGGGGAAGCAGCGTGGCTTAATGGATAAGAGCTGGGGCCTGGGAGTCGGAAGGACCTGGGTTGAGAAGCAGCGGGGGTCAGTGAAAAGAGCACGGGCTCGGGAGTCAGAGGTCGTGGGTTCTAATCCCGGCACCACCCTTTATCAGCTGTGTGACTTTGGGCAACTTCTCTGTGCCTCAGTTCCCTCATCTGTAAAATGGGGATGAAGACTGTGAGCCCCGTGTGGGACAACCTGATTACCTTGTACCTAACCCAGCTGTTAAACAGTGCTCGGCACATAGTGAGCGCTTAACAAGTACCATCATCACGTGGGTTCTAATCCTGTCTCTGCCACTCGTCTGCTGTGTGACCTGGGGCAAGTCACTTAACTTCTCTGTGCCTCAGTTCCCTCATCTGGAAAATGGGGATTAGGACTGTGAGCCCCATGTGGGGCAGGGACTGTGTCTAACCTGATTAGCTGTATCTATTCTAGTCTGGCACAAAGTAAGTGCTCAACAAATACCATTAAAAAAACTCCATTGTATTGTATTTTCCCAAGCACTTAGATACTTGGGAGTCAGAGGTTATGGGTTCAAATCCCGGCTCCGCCACTCATCAGCTGTGTGACTGTGGGCAAGTCACTTCACTTCTCTGTGCCTCAGTTACCTCATCTGTAAAATGGGGATTAACTGTGAGCCTCAAGTGGGACCACCTGATTACCCTGTATCTACCCTAGCGCTTAGAACAGTGCTCTGCACATAGTAAGCGCTTAGCAAATACCAACATTATTATAAGTACTTTGCACAGAGTAAACACTGAATAAACTGTGTTAGTCTGTGAGCCCTGTGGGGTACGGGGACTGTGTCCAACCTGATTATCTTGAATCTATCCCAGCACCTAGTACGGTAAGTGCTTAATTTATTGTATAACTACAATAATAATAAGAATAATGAATAAAATTGATTGATCTCAACTAGCCATCCTTGCAGAAAAAAGTCGCATGTTGATGCATGCTCTTCAGAAAGTCTGGGGGATGGAGCCCTCTTGACTGTTTTGGTCTTAACCCATTCACTTGTCCATCTTTCACTTTGTGTTAATCCAGATTTGAAAGTGGGTTGGTTCACTAAGGAATTTTACCCAGAAATAACATTGAACATTTTCGGCTCTCTGTTTTTAATGTTTTCTAACACAGTTCTAGGTTAGAGGTAGAGTTTCAGGCTTCTCTTCGGACTGAAGCGCAGAATCGGTGAATATCAAGCTGTGAAATTAATAAACAAAAGCCATTTAGAAATTAGTCATGGAATGGGGGTTTGTGGACATAAAAAAATTGGAAACTATCACTCAATAGTATTTGTGGAGAAATGAGGTCATTTCAATAAATTAGACATACCAACATTTATTGAGAAACAGAAGAAATTATATCTGTAGTCTGAAAAATGACTCGAAGCAAAGAATAATTTTCTAGTCTTATGCTGTAGAGTCCTCTCCGACCCATAGCGACACTATGGACGCATCTCTCTCAGAGGTCCCTGCCTCCGTCTGCCATCAGTCTGGTAGTGTGTCCATAGAGTTTTCTTGGTAAAAATACGGATGTAGTTTCCCGTTGCCTCCTTCCGCCCAGTAAACTTGAGTCTCTGTATCGACTCTCTTCCGTGACGCTGCTTCCTAGCACAGGGGAGTTTTGATTTGTAGCAGATTGCTTTCCACTCTCTAGCCACTGGCCAAGCTGGGAATGAAATAGGTAGGCCATAGTCGAGACCGGTGGAGTACTGGAAACTCTCCAGTTGCGACTCTGGGAGGAGAAAGACTAATTTTACATTCTATAATAATATTCTGGGGACTGGAGAAATTATTTTAACAACTGTATTATAAAACATTTAGCCAAATATGCAAATTCAAAGCAATTCCTGAACTCTGTAAAGGGCAGCGTTTTGACCCCGTAGGTTGAGGCAAGCATAATTAGAGCTGCTGTTTTGCTAGTGGGGAAGAATGCATTGTGATGGTTAAGAGAGAAAGTGAAGCTTAATCCTACTGCCTGTGAGGGACTTGAATTTAATTAGTAAGTAAGACGTAAGCTTGTAAATCTCAGGATGGAAAATGAAGGGGAGGAAAAATATGGTGAGCACGGTGTGCTGAAAAGAAGTGTTAGGAATCCATTGAGGCAAAAACTGACGTGCCGACGTCATAATTAAGACAAATATACAGTTATTATCCCTCTGACAAATTAAACAATGACATTCGTATTGACACCTCAAGAGGCTATTAAAAGCTCTCTCTTGAATTAAAATCCCGCTGCAGGAAAGAGAGAAAAACAGAGTGAAAGAGAACACTCTTATTACCCCCATTGTGCTGAGCTCCCTCAGTATCTCGGGAAACCGGTTACTTGAAACTTTCGGTACATCTCGCACCATCCAGTCACTCAACTGCACTGAATAAAACGCAGACCCATCGAAGGACAAGTGTTGTGCCCTGAGAACTATTTCTCACATCTCCCATTCTCCTTCTTGGGGCGTTTCTGGGTCCGAGCCATCGGCAGTGCATTAATGACCCAAACCCTGTCCTCCCCCTGACTTTCCCAACAGTGTAAACAGCACCATAATCTTTCTCGTTCCACGGGCCTTGGCATTATCCTTGACTCCTCTCTCTCGTTCAACCCACATATTCAATCCATCATTAAATGCTGTCGGTTCGATTTTCACGATATCGCTAAAATCCGCTCTTTCCTCTCCGTCCAAAATGCTACCCCGATAATCCAGTCAGCCTATCCCGCCTTTATTGCTGTACCAGCCTCCTTGCTGACCTCCCAGCCTCCCATCTCTCCCCACTCCAGTTCATAATTCACTCTACTGCTACAAAAACATCCGGGCCACGTTTCCCTTCTCCTCAAGAGCCTCCAGTGGTTGCCCAGCCACTTCTGCATCAGACAAAAACTCCTCACCGTTGGCTTTAAAGCAGTCAATCGCCTTGCCCTCTCTTGCCTCATCTGTCTACTCTTCTCCTATAACCCAGTCTGCACACTTCGCTCCTCTAACGCTCACCTTCTCTCTGTGCCTCAGTTTATTTATTTATATTAACATGTGGCTCCTCCTCTAGGCTGTAAGCTCATTGTGCACAGGGAATGTAAGCAGCGTGGCTCAGTGAAAAGAGCCCAGGCTTGGGAGTCAGAGGTCATGGGTTCGAATCCCGGCTCTGCCACTCGGGTGACTGTGGGCAAGTCACTTAACTTCTCTGTGCCTCGGTTACCTCATCTGTAAAATAGGGATTAACTGTGAACAGGCCTCACGTGGGACAACCTGATTACCCTGTATCTACCCCAGCACTTAGAACAGTGCTCTGCACATAGTAAGTGCTTAACAAATACCAACATTATATATTATTATATTGTACCCTCCCAAGCTGTTAGTACAGTGCCCCGCGCACAGTAAGCGCTCAGTAAATACGACCGACTGACTAGTGATAAAAACCAGGTATTATTATTAATAATATTTATTGAGCGCTTACTCTGTGCAAAGCACTATACTAAGCTCTTGAGTACTAAGTACCCCCACTGAAGCAGATCTGGGGAGGGTATACATACAGTTGGCTTTTGTATCAGAAGACACCAGTGACTATGAAATTCATCTGTGAGCTACATATGTAGCTGAAAAGGCCAACTAAGGTCCCACCGTCACAGCTACAGTGTGGATACAGAAAGGCTTTTCTTCGGTTTTCTTATATTTGATGCTTTCAGCACTTGACACTGTTTTCTCATATGCCCTCTTGTCCCTCGTTCCTTATGAAGATTTTGCTTCGTGCAGGTTAGTACGGCTCTTAGTACAGTCCTCTGCACACAGTAAGCTCCCGATAAATACCACTGATTGATTTTGCTTAAAGAGAACCCCTTCTTTCTTTATATTAGTGTGCCATTCTGGTCAATATTTGGCTATTGACTCCCCGGTTTTGGACTCCCAGTTTTCACAAGGGAGTATTGTCTGAGGTTTTGTTTAATCCTGTCCTTAAGTTTTTCCTCTGCCCTTCTTGCTTTCATTTTCCCAATTTCAACTCTCCATCTGACAGGTGTGTGGGTATTCTGCCTTCGTGGTAGTAGGTTGGGCATGAATTATCCACCCAATCCATCCCACGTCCAAAATATTTCTCACTGTGTTCCAAAACTCCAGGCTCCTCAGTCATCTCTGGTCACCTGGTCACATCAACCAGTCAGTCACCGTAAGCGCTCAATAAACACGATTGAGTGAATGAATGTCGGGGTCCAGGTCGCCTGGCGGTCCGCGTGGGGTATTGAGTGCCTCTTGAATGTGAAACATTGTTCTAAGCACTGGGGTAGATAGAAGATAATCAGATCTGATGCAGTCCCTTTCCCAGCTGGGGCTTTACCTATGTCTTACCCTCAGAGAACTCACAATTTAAATCAGTCAATCAGTGGTATTTGTATTGTACTCTCCCAAGCTCTTAGAACAGCACATAGTAAGTATTCATTAAATGCCACTGATGGAGTGATTTATTAAGCATTCACTCTGGGTAGAGCACTGTAGTAAGCGTTTGGAAGAGTAGAACAGATTGGGTAGACCCGTTCCCTGTCCTCAACAACTTTAGTATCTAAAGGAGACACTTGATTTCCCACTGGACTACAGAACAAAAGCTCGATGTGGGCAGGGAATGTGTATATTTTTATACTGTACTGTCCCAAGTGCTTAGTACAGTGTTTTGCCCACAGGAAGTACTCAATATTGAATGGATGAACAAAAACCACTGGGAATCCCTGCCGCCTTCCCACTGCATCACCCAGAGCTCTGGCTAAAGCCACCACCCCGTGTATGCCCGGCCACAGATGCTTAAATGGCAGCGGCCATCAGTCATTTCCAATTTAAAATCTTGGAGGAGCTTCGGTCGTGCCTGAACTTGGGGTGACCTAGAGAGCTGCACTCCGCAGCCCTGAAGCAGGGAGGTTAGCGAGGAGGCTGATGAAATAGTCAAGATCTGACAAATGCTTGGAGCAATGTGGTAGCATTTTGGACAGAGAGGAAGGGGAGGATTCTAGAGACGTGGCGAAGGTAGAACTAACGGGATTTGGCGACAGTCTGAACGTACTCCCTCTTCTCTGCTGAAACGGCGCTTTCCAAGGTCAGCAGTGGTTCCGGCTTCGCCAAATCAAATTGCTTCCACTCCATCTTTTAAACCTTTCAGATGCCTTCAGCACTGGGACCTCCCCTTCTTCCTAGAAACGCTATCTAGCCATGGTATGGCTGACATCGCCTTCTCATGGTTCTCTTCCTAATAATAATAATAATAATGTTGGTATTTGTTAAGCACTTACTATGTGCCGAGCACTGTTCTAAGCGCTGGGGTAGACATAGGGGAATCAGGTTGTCCCACGTGGGGCTCACAGTCGTAATCCCCATTTTACAGATGAGGGAACTGAGGCACAGAGAAGTTAAGTGACTTGCCCACAGTCACACAGCCGACAAGTGGCAGAGCTGGGATTCGAACTCATGAGCCCTGACTCCAAAGCCCATGCTCTTTCCACTAAGCCACGCTGCTTCCTACCTACCTGCTCGATCCTACTTGGTCTCTTTCACTGTCTTTCACCCCCTAACTGTGGGCGTCCCTCAGTGTTCAGTTCGAGTTCCCCTTTTATTCTCCATCTAAACCCACTCCCTTGCTCCCATGGCTAAAACTTCCATCTCTATGAAGATGATTCCTAAATCTACCTCCATCCCCATCCTCTCTCAATCAGTTGATCATTCATTGTTGAATTGTACTTTCCAAGCGCTTAGAACAGTGCTCTGCGCACAGTAAGTGCTCAGTAAATACGATTGAATGAATGACTGAATTTATGGAGGGCTTACTGGGCACAGAGAACTGTACTTCCTCCTGCTTTCGTGGACATCTCTACTTGGATGTCCCATCCACGTTTCGAACTTAACATGACCAAAACAGAACTCCTTTTCTTCCCACCCAAGTCTCCTCTTCCCCACAACTTTCCCATAACCGTAGACACCATCACCCTGCAGTCTTAAAGGTCCACAGCCTTAGTATTATCCATGACTCATCTCTCTCCTTCAACTTGAATATTCTGTCGGTTTTATCTTCTTTAGAATCCGTCCCTTCATCCCCATCCAGACTGTTCCTGTGATGGTTCAGGAACTTGCCGAATCCCGCCTCGATTACTCTGTCAGCGTCCTCGCTGACCTCCAGCCTTTCCCCTTCAGTTGTGGCAGCAAAAGATCCTCCATCTTGAGGCTGAATGGAGGCCGAACTCCGTCTTAGATTCCTTGACTTTGTAAATGCCCCCGTTCAGTTCAAATTCCTTAGCCAGCGGAGAACCACTCAAGGCAGGCAGATATCGCTGAGATACTCCCGGCTGCAGCTTGCTGACCCTGGGGGCCGGAGAGGGCAGATAGTATTGGGGTAATCCAGGCCATAGCTGTTGTCAAGCAGAGACCCCTCCCCCCGACGTGGAAGCTAAAGATTCTCCACCTTAACGACCCTCTTTGTCGCATACTCTGCCAGGATTGCATCACTCAACAGTGTATATTTTTGCTGTCACTTCCATCTGGGGGAGCTTTTTGGTCTAGTACCGGGGAACTCTTCCAGCTCAATAAGTCTGCCAAGCAATTTCTTGTACATGGCACGGTTTGACTTAAAATAGCCTTTTGGGCTACCTCTGCAATAAACATGGAGTACCGATTCATTATGTCCATGACACCGTCCACTTCACTCTGCTGCCCATATCATTTTTCCAAAATATTGTTCTGATCACATTTTCCCACTCCTCAGAAACCACACATAGTTGCTCATTCATCACAGCATCAAGCAGAAACCCTTCACAGTCAGCTTTAAAACACTCAATACGTTTTCTGCCTATTACTCCTCTTCCACTACAATCCAGCCCACGGACTTCACTTTTCTAACACCAACACACTTACCGTGCCTCAACTCGTCTCTCTTGCCATCGGTGTTTTTCTCCCACCCTCCTTCCTGCAACCCCCTCCCCATTGATGTCTGAAAGATCATCACTCTCCCCATCATCAAAACACTTAAAATCATGTTTCCTCCAAGAGGCCTTCCCTGATTAAACCCCATTTTCCTCAGTTTACTCTCCCTTCTGTGTCATTCGTGCACTTGGATCTGTGACCTTTGGGCATTTGATATTCTCCCCAACCCCACAGCACTTATTTACATACCTTTAAATTATACATTTTAAATTATTTATTCATATCAGTGTCGGTCTCCCCCTGTAAACTCTAAGCTTACAGGCAGAAAACATGTCTGCTAATTCTGTTGTATTGTACTCTCCTAATGCTTAGTACAGAGCTTTCGCATAATAAGTGCTCAATAAATACCACTGAGGGATTGATTGATTGATAGTTGTGATCCCTCCCTACAGGATCTTTCAATCTAAGGGGAGTGGAGTGGGGAGACGAGCATGAGAAAAATCACACATAGGGGAAATAGTAGATTAGAAGGTGTTTTTTAATGGTATTTGTTAAGCGCTTGTACGTGCTAAGGCCTAGGCCCACGCTCTTTCCACTAGGTCTCTTCAGTTGGAATGACGTCAAAAATTATGGGAACTACAATGGGAACTATGAAAATATAAAGAGTGGGAGGTAGGCGCCCTGCTACATATGAGTAACTCGTAAGTGAATTCCTTCCGAGTGGAAAGTGTTCATGGGCGGAAGCTAGGTGCTTCACCATGTGCGAATAACTAAATAAGTGTATTCCTCCCGAGTGGGAAGACTGCAAGTTGAGTGGACACAGAATGTTGTAGGCTCAGGGTGGCAAACTTAAAATAAATGTATTCCTCCCAAGAGGGAAGTTAAATTTGCTGCATGTGAATAACTAAAAATAAGTGTATTCCTCCCGAAAGGGAGTTTTAATTCACCACGGGGAATAAATTTCAAACGGCTCAGCTTTTGGCTCCAGTCTCTCTCACTCTCACTGCACCGATTCTCGAACCCATCCCCAGACGACGGGTAACAGAAAGAAACCAGCACATTTATTAGGGGGAAAGTAGTATTCTTAGTGAGAACTAATAGATGAGGTCTTCATGGGAAATGCTTTAACATATAAAATCGTTAGGGTCTAATTCTGGAGGGTTAACAGGGATGGAGAATTCAGTAAGGGCAGGGGCAGCTTAGATGTGTAATGGGGCTTTTCATCTTGGCTCTTTTTTACTGGTTGTTGTTAGGTGGATCCAGAAAGACAGGGGCAGATCATGGTTCTTGTGAGTGTTTTGTTGTATCTGCAAACAAAAGTGCTCAATAAATACCACTGATGGATTGATTGAGCTGTGAGAGATTCTTCCCAGGGTGTATCTTTCACATTGTTGTATCTGGGAGTAAGTCTAAAGGTTGCCTTAGTCCACCAGGAGATAACTGATTAAGAGCCATGGTGGGAATATTGAAACCTTCAAGTGCCCAGCTAGTCACGACAGATCCCCATTCCTTTAAATGTTTGTTTGGAGAAGGAAGATCCATTCATCATTTCCCACTGGTTTTTTTTAATGAACACATTCAGAATTATCTGTTGATATTTTTCCTTACCTATATTGGGGATTGTTTTACTGCCCAACTGTTCAAATCATTTGGAACTTTCTTACGAAGCTTCGTCTCAACTTTTCCCTCTGATTTCAGACTTGATTTGGTTTTGGCTAATGCCATTTGCAGATGCTAGGGGTAACCATGTGCTCTGGCTTTGCTCGTTGCTGAATTGTAATACTTGCCTAGAATTTGGTTTTCTGGATATCTGGGGACAGAGATCCTGGACGACCCATTGACAACATCGCAGAAAGAGCGCTGCCGTTAAGTAGCATCTTTGGTTTAGGTTGTAAAGATGTTGTGGGCCCTTGTTATTAATCTCTATTGCTGAATGTACAGCTAAATTCTAAATGTTCCATCTCTTCAGTCTCAGAATCTTAGCATGAAATATTTAGTACCACAGGAAAGCTAAATTAGTGGTGAGTCGAAGTAATTAAGGCAAAGTAAATAATCTCCAAGCTTCTCATTCCCTCTGAAACTAATTTCATATCATCTCCTTCGTGAGTTAAAAATAGTTCTGTGCTAATTCAAGATGCCCATGTACTGTGCTAGCGAAGTGCACTTTAGCTCTATTGAAAGGATGCAGATGAGGAGTTATTTACAAAGAGGTGATTTTTTTTTTTTTTTTAAGAGAGACATTCATTTTGCCACCGTGAAAGCATGTGAAATGAGAGTCGCATACAGCTGCACCACACAGATGATGAGCTTGAGAAAAGTTGCAGCTGGAATATCATTTTTAACTTTTCGAGAGAATAATAAGATCACCTATTTCTAGCTCAAGGCTGCATTGTTTTCATTGTTTTTCAAAGGTTTTTGTTAACCTCACTGTTATGAGACATGCCATTAACTATGATACTTGGAGAAATGTTTAAGAAAATTTTGCAGAGCGGTAGCATTTCTGAATATAAGCAGACAACGTAGCCTAACAAGATTGTGACACGACAGTATTGTTAGGAAAGATTACGAAGATTCAGAGAGGATTGTTTGATAAACAGTTTATCCTACAGCCAAAAATATATCCTCCTCGTCGTCATCATCATCGTCGTCATCAATTTCTATCTTTCCTCACCTTAATATTCCTTTGGTTATCTTCCTCTGTTCAGAGAGATCTGTTTGAACCACAAAAATACATTAATGGACTTGCTCCTCTGATGCCTCCGGATCGAATTAATATTTTAAGGTAGCAAGATGGCAACAGAGATAGAAAACAGAGAATAATGTGTAGGTGCCCCTTTTTTCAGGCAGCAGCAAATACTTCAGAGTCTACCATATTGTTCCATTTGCCATCTGACGTGTCTATTTTGTGACCCCCCCCCCAACAACTAATATTTAAGTGCGTTGTGTTTTTAAATGTGTGTTTTCTCGTCTGCCCCGTTGACCCCAAATTATTCTTGAATGACTACCTAAGTACATGTTATATTGTTTCAATGCATGTTTTCTTACCTCACCTATTAATCTGTAGACTCCTTGAGTTTGGGACCGTGGCTATTCTTTAATTGGCATCTCAATGTACGTACAACTCGTGAGGTCCTAAGAGGCACCTGTTGACTCACTGACTGACTCATTAAAAGAAGTTCGCCTGGATAGTCTGATGTCTCTATGAGACCATCAGAGTTTTTAATGTTATGTTCAGAGTCCCAAGATACTTTTGTAAAGAGCAAATTGCCCTACCTAGCAAGGACATTGCTGGGAAGGGAATGGGAGTAGTAAAACGGCCAAACTTCCTTTTTAAAAGCTTTTGATCCAACTTCTTTCCACCTCCGTTCCCTTCTCACCGATTGACGGTGTGCATACTGGATCTCGAGCCTCCTAGAAATTTTTTCACTTCTTAAAATTGGACCTTTTGCGAAAACCATTTTAGGGCCTGGGTGACAGCTTATCCTATTTTGGTGGGATTGCCCTGGGCTTCAGTTATCCTGACGGTGGACAGGAAAATTTTCCTAGCGGCAAGCTGCCCGTTTTTCATTTTGGATAACATGAGTCCATCTATGAACACAGGGGGGTTTATCCACAAAGGGGAGACTCCTCAAGTTCTTAAGGAAGCAATGTGAAAGATACACCCCGGGAAGAATCTCTCACACCTCAGTCAATCCATCAGTGGTATCTGTTACCGATTTGTACATTCCAAGCGCTTAGTACAGTGCTCTGCACATAGTAAGCGCTCAATAAATACTATTGAATGAATGAATCTATTGAGCACTTACTGTTTGTAGAGCGTGTACTAAGTGCTTGGGACAACAGGATATAACAGAGTTAGTCGTCATGTTCCCTGCCCACAGTGAGCTTATTTTGGCTCCTTAACCTGGAGTAAAAGGTTCATGACTGTGAAAATTTATTGAAAGATGGAAATTAGCTGTGGAAATACCTGCGAGCATGTTAAAAATATCTGAGTGAAGAGCAGGTGTCCCCCAACTATTGCTTCTGGAAGAAAAAGGCTTTTTTATTCATACATCAAAGAAATCAAAGTGAAGTACGGGGTCAAGGCAACATTGGAATTAGTTGTGTTAGTTGTAACCTAGTTGCGTTGCTTGAATGCAGGTGATTTTAGAAAACTTCTGTACAGTGAATGTGATGGAAAGAACACTTCCTCTTTTTTTTTTTCTCTGAGAGGAGCCTTGATGTTATCTCAATAATTGAAAATAATGTTCTAAAGCTGCTGTTTAACTAGATTTACACAATTCCCTTTTTAAATCAGCTGTTATTGTCGCTCTCATTTCATCGCCAATGTTGCCGCCTCAGAAATAGAAAGGCACAATCCAAAAGATTAAGTGTAATTCATTTCGTGATTCAAAATATGATGTTTTTGGTGCATTATTTGTAACTTCTGGTTGTATCATAACAACTAATGGGGTTTACCTTCTAAATTAGGTTTTGAGAATTCTTGCTGGAGAAATGTAATAAGTTCTTTATCCAGGCAAAATTTACTTTCTTAATTTTTTTTTTTTGCTGTTTCATGGTGTGGTTTTACCTAAAACATCCATTTCTGCCTGTAGAGATAATCTCACTGAATAACGGCGGTATAGTTTAGTAGCGAATATCAATCAGTGGTATTTATTGAACGCTTATTACGTGCAGAGCACCGTACTAAGTATTTGGGATGGTGGTGCTGTCTACAGTGATGGGAAAGTCACGGGGACGACGGGGTTTGGGCTAAGGAGCTCTGTTTTGGTCATGTTAAGTTTGGGGAGACAGCATGGCATCCAAGTAGGGATATCCTGAAGACAGGAGGAAATGTAAGACTGTAGAGAGGGAGAGAGCTCGGGCCTGGAGATTTACATTTGGGAATCATCCACACAGAGATGGTAGTTGAACCTATGTGAGCGAATGAGTTCTCTAAGGGAGTGGGTGTAAATGGAGAATAGAAGGGGACCCAGAACTGCACCGTGAGGGCAGAGGGCAGAGGAGGAGCCCATGAAAGAAACTGAGAATGAGCGGCCAGAGAGATAGGAGAACCAGGAGAGGACAGTGTCAGCGAAGCCGAAGTTGGATAATATTTCCAGGAAGAGGGGGCGGTCAACAGTGCCGAAGGCAGCTGGGTAATTGAGGATGGAGTAGAGCCCATTGGATTTGGCACGAACGAGATCGTTGGCGACCTTCGAGAGGGCGGTTTCTGTGGAGCGAAGGGGACGGAAGCCAGACTAGAGGAGGTCAAGGAGAGAATCGGAGAGGAACTTGAGACAGCGGGTGTAGACAGCTTGCTCAAGGATTTTGGAGGGGGATAGTAGGAGGGAGATGGGGCAATAGCTAGAGGGAGCTTTGGGGTCAAGGGAGGGGTTTTTTAGAATAAGGGTGACAAGAGCATGTCTTGAGTAACCTTAATTTACAGACTTCAAACTAACAGAACATGTTGCCCAATGATTTTCTCGGACCTTTGCCAACCCTAAGCTCTCCTGCTATAGGTAACTCGGCATTCATGTCCATCACGGACACACTTATGCCCGTTAAAGCTCACATAATCCCCCTAGACTCTGAGCTCCTTATGGGCAGGCGCTGTGTCTTCCGATTCTATTGTAATGAACTCTCCCGAGCGCTCAGTACAGCGTTCTGCACACAGTAAGCATTCTATCAACACCATTGACTGATTGATTGATTTATCCTTCATTTTTGAACATGACATTACGGACAGTGCTATTCTATCTATGCAGGTGGGTGTGGCTGACAGACTCATTCCAGATTGGTATTCCATGACCCACTGAATGTAATTATAGCTATAGTTTCTAGCTACGTCAACACATTTGTGGTGTGCGGGATTTATCTCTGTTTTCAAGAGAGCCCCTTGGTAATTCTGTCTTTGCAGAGCCTTTCCTCAAGGAGAGCAATGCTCTTTTGATGGCTACCTGTCTCCTATTGTGTCCTCTACAGTGAGTTTCCAACAGTCCTTCTAACAGATCTCAGTGTTTGACTACCATCTTGCCTCCTCCCACAACAGCCCAGCCCACACACTTCACTCCTCTAGTACTCACTTACCTCGATCTTATCTATCACTATCTATCCCGCCGCCGACCACTCTCCCATGTCCTGGCCCTGGCCCGAAGCACCCTCCCTCTTCATATCTGCCAGACGATCACTCTCCTCACCTTCAAAGTCCTATTAAAGGCCGATCTCCTCCACGGAGCCTTCTTCCCTCACGGAGCCTTCATCTCCTTTTATCGTTCTTCTTTCTGGGTCAACCTTGAACTTGTCTTTCACCCTTTATTTATTTACACTCCCTCAGCCCCACAACACTTATGTACATATCCATAATGTAATTATTTATATTAACATCTGTCTCCCCCTTTATTCTGGAATCTCATTGTGGGCAGGGGAACTTGTCTACCAACTCTGATATTTTGTACTCTCCCACGTGCCTAGTCCAGTGCTGTGCACACAGTAAGCGCTCAGTAAATCTGATCCACTGACATGCTCTGTTTCATTTTTATTTTCAGATCAACTATTTTAAGCATTAACCACCTTCCACCCCTACTCTTCCTACTGCTCTCCTGCTTAGACTGTGAGTCTCCGGTGGGACCTGATGATCTAGCGTCGATCCCAGCCTTTAGTGCGGGGCCTGCCACATAGTAAGGGCTTAAGAAATGCAAACATCAATTATTCTGTAACTCCAAAATGGCACCAGACTGCATATCCATCATTCATATTGGTTGAGCACTTCCTGTGTGCCGGGAACTGTACTAAGTTCTTGAGAGAGTGCAATGTACTCTCCTCCTCCTCTCCTCTCCTCCTCCTCTCCTAACCTCTCCTCCTCCATACCTTATCTCACCTTGGCTTCACGGACTCTGTCCTCTCCTGGTTCTCCTCTTACCTCTCTGGCCGGTCATTCTCGGTCTCCTTCGCTGGAGCCTCCTCCCCCTCCCATCCTTTAACTGTTGGAGTTCCTCAAGGGTCAGTTCTCGGCCCTCTTCTGTTCTCCATTTACACTCACTCCCTCGGTGAACTCATTTGCTCTCACGGCTTCGACTACCATCTCTACGCAGATGACACGCAGATCTACATCTCCGCCCCTGTCCTCTCCCCCTCCCTTCGGGCTCGCATCTCCTCCCGCCTCCGGGACGTCTCCGCCTGGATGTCGGCCCGCCACCTAAAACTCAACAGGAGCGAGACTGAGCTCCTCATCTTCCCTCCCAAGCCCGGTCCTCTCCCAGACTTCTCTATCGCCGTGGATGGCACGACCGTCCTTCCCGTCTCTCAGGCCCGCAATCTCGGTGTCATCCTTGACTCGTCCCTCTCGTTCACCCCACACATCCTATCCGTTACCGAGACCTGCCGGTTTCACCTCTACAACATCGCCAAGATCCGCCCTTTCCTCTCCACCCAAACGGCTACCTTACTATTACGGGCTCTCGTTATATCCCGGCTAGACTACTGTGTCAGCCTTCTCTCTGACCTCCCTTCCTCCTCTCTCGCCCCGCTCCGGTCTATTCTTCACTCCGCTGCCCGGCTCATCTTCCCGCAGAAACGATCTGGGCATGTCACTCCCCTTCTTAAACAACTCCAGTGGTTGCCTATCAACCTCCGCTCCAAACAAAAACTCCTCACTCTAGGCTTCGAGGCTCTCCGTCACCTTGCCCCTTCCTACCTCTCCTCCCTTCTCTCTTTCTACCGCCCACCCCGCACGCTCCGCTCCTCTGCCGCCCACCTCCTCGCCGTCCCTCAGTCTCGCCCATCCCGCCGTCGACCCCTGGGTCACGTCCTCCCGCGGTCCTGGAACGCCCTCCCTCCTCACCTCCTCCAAACTGATTCTCTTTCCCTCTTCAAAACCCTACTTAAAAATCACCTCCTCCAAGAGGCGTTCCCAGACTGAGCTCCTCTTCCCCCTCTACTCCCTCTGCCATCCCCCCTTTACCTCTCTGCAGCTAAACCCTCATTTTCCCCTTTTCCCTCTGCTCCTCCACCTCTCCCTTCCCATCCCCACAGCACTGTACTCGTCCGCTCAACTGTATATATTTTCGTTACCCTATTTATTTTGTTAATGAATTGTACATCGCCTCGATTCTATTTAGTTGCCATTGTTCTTACGAGATGTTCTTCCCCTTGACTCTGTTTATTGCCATTGTTCTCATCTGTCCGTCTCCCCCGATTAGACCGTAAGCCCGTCAAACGGCAGGGACTGTCTCTATCTGTTGCCGACTTGTTCATCCCAAGCGCTTAGTACAGTGCTCTGCACATAGTAAGCGCTCAATAAATACTATTGAATGAATGAATGTAACGGAGTTGGTAGACAGGTTCTTCGGTGTTCACCCTATCCTTATTCACCTTTCTCCCTCAGGCCCCCACCCACATCTCCAACCTTACACCCTTCTCCCTCCCCAACCTACAACCATGACAGTGTCATCTCTTGATTCTCCTCATATCTCGTTGGCAGCTCACTCTCAATCTCTTTCAGGGCCTCCTTCTCTGCCTCCCATCCCCTAACTGTGGAAGTCCCTCAAGGTTCAGTTCTGGTTCCCCTTCTATTTTCCATCTACACACCCTCTCTTGGAAAACTCATTTGCTCCTGTGGTTTCCATCTCTATGTGAATGATTCTCAAGTCTACCTTTCCAGCCCTGACCTCTCTCCTTCCCTGTAGTCCTGCATTGCCTCCTGATTTCAGGACATCTCTACCTGGATGTCCCGCCGATACCTGAAATTTAACATGTCCAAAACAGGACTCCTCATATTCCCCCCAGAACACTGTCCTCCCCGTGACTTTCCCGTCACTGTAGGCCACGCTGCCATCCTTCATGTCTCACAAGCCTGTAACTTCGGCATTATCCTCACCTCATCTCTCTCATTCAACCCACATAATCAGTCTGTCACCAAATCCCGAGTCAGTTCATCCTTCACAACACTGCTCAGTTCTGCCCTCTCCTCTCAATCCAAACTGCTGCCATGTTACTCCAAGCACTTATCCTATCCCATCTTGATTACTGCATCACCCTCCTTGCTGACCTTCCTGCCTCTTATCTCTCTCCACTCCAGTCCATACTTCACTCTATTGTCCAGATCATTTTTCTACTTGACCGTTCAGTCGACGTTTCCCCTCCCCTCACGAACCTCCAGCCCCCAGCCATGGATCCCACCCACATCCACAGGATGCTTGCTGCCTCTTCTCTTGAACTCTGCTGCCTTACAAGGGTGCTGCTGCAGGAGGGTGCCTGACAGCTATTTGCAGATTGAATGAAATGTAGAGAAGCAGCATGGCCAAGTAGAAAGAGCAGGGCCCTGAAGGACCTGGGTTCTAATTCTGGCTCCCGCACTTGCCTGCTGTGTGACCTTGGGAGAGTCACATAGCTGTGCCTCGGTTCTCTCATCTGTAAAATAGGGACTCAAACCGTGAGCCCCATGTGGGACATGGACTGTATCCAAACTGACTAGCTTAGTTCTAGACCATCACTTAGTATAATGCCTGGTTCAAATTAAGAGGGTCCCTCCAGGTTTGATTCTTGGGCCCCCTTCTTTTCTCCATCTACACCCACTCCCTTGGAGAACTCATTCGCTCCCACGGCTTCGACCATCATCTGTCCGCGGATGATACCCAAATCTCCATCTCCTCCCCTGTTCTCTCTCCCTCCCTCCAGGCTGGCATCTCCTCCTGCCTTCAGGACATCTCCACCTTGGATGTCCTCCCGCCACCTCAAGCTCAACATGTCCAAGACAGAGCTCCTCATCTTCTCTCCCAAACCCTGTCCTCTCCCTGACTTGACCATCACGATAGATGGCACAACCATCCTTCCCGTGTCAAAGGCCCGTAAGCTTGGTGTCATCCTTGACTCCGCTCTCTCATTCATCCCACATATTCAATCTGTCCCCAGATATTCATTCAGTCATTCATTCGATCGTATTGATGGAGCGCTTATGTAGTAAGTACTTGGAAAGTACAATTCGGCAGCAGATAGAGACAATCCCTACCCAACAACTGGCTCACAGTCTAGAAGGGAGGAGAGAGATGACAAGACAAATGGGCAGGCATCAGTAGCGTCAATATAAATAACTATCCGCCTCAACTTCCCAACATCACCAAGATCTGCCCTTTCCTCTCTTCCAAACCACTACCGCGCTAGTACAATCTCTCATCGTGTCCCAACTGGATTACTGCATCAGCCTCCTTTCTGACCTCCCAACCTCCTGCCTCTCCCCTCTTCAGTCCAAATTTCACTCTGCTGCCCGGTTTATCTTTCTACAGAAACGTTCAGGGCATGTCACCCCCGTCCTCAAAACTCTCCAGTGGTAGCTATCACCCTCTGTATCAAACAAAAACTCTTCACTTTTGGTTTTAGAGTTGTCCATCCCCTAGCCCTCTCCTATCTCACCTCCCTTCTCTCCCTCTCCATCCCAGCCCACGCACTCCGCTCCTTTGGTGCTAACCTTCTCACTGGGCCTCGATCTCCCCTGTCTCACCACCGACCCCTGGCCCACGTCCTCCCTCTGGCCTGGGGCACCCTCTCTCCTCAAATCCTCCAGACAATCACTCTTCCCCCCTTCGAAGGCCGACTGAAGGCACACCTCCTCCCACGGGCCTTCCCAGACTAAACCCCCTTTTCCTCAGCTCCCCACCCTTCCACATCACCTCGACTACCTCCCTTTACTCCTCCCCTCCTCCCCACAGCACTTATGTCTATATGTATGTATCCATAATTCGACTTATTTATATCGATGCCTGTTTACTTGTTTCGTTGTCCGTCTCCCCCCTTCTAGACTGTGAGCCCGTTGTTGGGTAGGGATTGTTGCCTATTTGTACTTTCCAAGCGCTTAGTACAGTGCTCTGCATATAGTAAATGCTCGATAAATACGATTGAATGAATGAATAAATAGGATTTGATGAAAGAATGAACAAATACCATTAAAGAATTGTATCCATTTCAAATGTTGTCAAAACCTTAAATATATTTGGCACCAGACTAAATCGTGTCCTTTTTGGGAGTCTTCTTTGTTCTCCTCAGGTTTCAAGTGGGTTACAAAATCCTGCCTTAGCCCTGCACAGTTAAAAAGTATGGTTCAAAAAAACAGCACTTCGTTCAAATAATAGATTTCAGATGTGTTTTCATTGTGAAAATACGTACGTGAATCATCTTTTAACTGTTGGCAAGTCACTTAGCTTCTCTGTGCCCAGTTTCCTCATCTGTAAAATGGGGTGTAAGACTGTGAGCCTCACGGGGGACAACCTGATCACCCTGCATCTCCCTCAGTGCTTAGAACAGTGCTCTGCACATAGTAAGCGCTTAACAAATACCAACATTATCATTATAATTTTACTATTTTAATATATTTTTATTTTACTAAGTAAATGTAATCTACTGCAATAAAATAGTATTTCTCTACTTCGGCCATGACCTCTTTCACCTTCAGTTAACAATGAAAACACCTGTGAGATTAACACACCAGCCAAAATGTTTGCCTTATTAAGCAGTTGAGCTTTTTGTAAACCATGTTTTCTTAAAGAGAATATCAGAACTTAACAAATCATTTTTAATCGTTTTAAAATAATTCTTAGGTTGCTGTTTACAAATATGACGCATATTCCCCTGTGAATGACTCAAGTGTTAAGAGAACAGGAGTCTTAGGTATTAGATTTTATTCTTATCTGAAGAATCCTGGGAGATCAACACCACAGAAGCCTGAATTTTTCACTTGAAATCATGCAACAGTTACATTTTTCATAAGCTTGCTTTTCCTTAAAATATCAGTACTCTTCTTTTGTTCTTCATGATTTTATTATCCAATGTCTTCTGCTTAGAGAGATTAATTTTCTTAGGTTTTATAAAGGCTAAACGAACATTTTCGTTCGTTTAGAACCAAAGACTCAGGTTTTAGATTCAATTTTTCACCATATTTGTCTTTCAGAATTTCAACATCCAATCTTCTCTCAATGCAGAGATTAATTTTTAATGTTGATATTTGGCATGGTAATAATAATAATAATTGTGTGCCAGGCACTGTGCTGAGCGCTGGGGTGAATACGAGCAGATCGGGTTGGACGCAGTCCCCTCCCCACGTGGGGCTCACGGTCTTAAATCCCCATTGTACAGATGAGGCCACTGAGGCCCAGAGGTCACACAGCAGACAAGCGGCAGAGCCGCGACTAGAACCCGTGATTCCCAAGCCCGTGATCTATTCCAGTGCGCCGTGCTGCGTGGTGTGTCTGAATTTCCCAGTCTGGGTAATAAACCCCAGATTTTCTAATCGAATGGAAGCCAACCTCTTCCAACTCAGCCGCGGCCTTCCATCCTTCCTCAGTAGAGTTGATTACCTCGAACAGGACAAGTAAAAGCCCTTGGTGAGGTGATAATAGTTTTGAATAAATGAGAGGGGTGTGTTAACGTAGGTAATTTAGTCGGCCTCCCAGATGGCTAGAACACCGGTAAACTCCACTAACTTGGTGGAAGTCGAAGGTCCCTAAATGGATAGCGTGCATCTGTTCTCCTCTAGCTCCCTCGGTGGCCCGCTACAAACTGGTTTCCGCCCCCGCCGTTCCACTCCCCCACACTCTCCAAGATCTCGAATGATTGAACCCCTGCCAAATCGAGTGGTCTCTTCACTGTCCAAATCCTAGTTGACCTCGCGAGTGCGTTCGACACTCCCTCCTTGGAATTACTCTCCAATCTGTGTTTTCCCTACACAGTTCTCTCTTGGCTCTCCTTTTTTTTTGTTTTTGTGAGGAGCAGCGTGGCTCAGTGGAAAGAGCCCGGGCTTGGGAGTCAGAGGTCATGGGTTCTACTCCCGGCTCTGCCGCTTGTCAGCTGTGTGATTTTGGGCAAGTCACTTAATTTCTCTGGGCCTCAGTTACCTCATCTGTAAAATGGGGATGAAGACTGTGAGCCCCACGTGGGATGACCTGATCACCTTGTATCCCCCCCAGCGCTTAGAACAGTGCTTTGCACATAGTGAGCACTTAACAAATACCAACATTATTATTTGTGGCCCCTTTTTCGTGGTATCTTTCTCTTATCCCTCTTCCACCTTGCACTTTCTAACTCTGGGTGCTCTTCAGAAGTCCGTCTGGGTTCCTTCCCCATCTTTTATTATATATTCACCCCCTTGGCGAGCTCGTCACCTCCCGCCTCTTTGCCCGTGACTCCCAAATCTCCCGCTTTAGCCCTGACCTCTCTCTCCCTGTACCGTCTCACAAGCATCATGGCATAGTGGATAGAGCGCGGGCCTGAGTCAGGAGGTCACGGGTTCTAATCCCGGCTCCACCACTTGCCTGCTGTGTGACCTTGGGTAAGTCGCTTCACTTCTCTGAGCCTCAGTTACCTCAACTATAAAATGAGGATTGAGACCGTGAGCCCCAGATGGGACAGGGATCGTGTCCAAACCAATTTGCTCCTATCCACCCCAGTGCTTAGTACTGTGCCTGGCGCAGAATAAGCGCTTAATAAATACCGAAATTATTATTATTATTATTTGATCGTATTTATTGAGCACTGTACTAAGCACCTGGGAGAGTATAATGTCACAATAGTCAGACCCCATTCCCTGCCCACAATAAGCTTACACTTTAGAGGGAGAAACATCAGGGAACTGACAAGGGAGAGGAGAACCTCCTGGAGAGGTTCAGGGGCGATGAGGGGATGCAGGAAGAAAATTTTTTCTTCCAGCACTGATGCATCCCTCTTATTGGAGACGTAGTGTTGTTAATTTTGAGCTGATGCTTGGCAGTCACTGAGTAGAAGTTGATCACTGTTATGTAGTTTTCCAAGCTCAGGGTCCAGCGGCGTTTTCTCTGTGTTTCAGCATCACTATCCATCCTTCCATTGAGACTTCTGTTGATTCTGAGCTTGTCAGATTTTTATTTTAGAGACAAATAAGGGGCTGGACAAACCACGAGGTTGAATAATCTTTTTAAAGACACAGTGAAGCACAACCTCAATAATACTAATATTAATAACGGAGGTATTTGTTAAGCACTTACCGCGCGCTGGGGAAGATACAGTACAACCGGACCACAGTCCTTGTCTCGCATGGGGCTCACAGTTAAAATGACACAAAGCAGTCAACTGTTGGGAGACCACTGCAGCATATTAATCAATCATTCAATTGTATTTACTGAGCACTTACTAGGTGCAGAGCACTGTAGTAAGTGCTTAGGAGAGTAGAAGTAGGCAGAATTAGCGGACACTGCCCATAATGAGCTTACAGTTCAGAGAGGGAGACAGACATTAATATGAATAACTAAGTAATTATAACGCATATAGTTTGAAGATATGTGCTGTGGGCTTGGGGCGAACATCAAATGTCCAGAGATCACAGATCCAAGTGCACGGAAGATGCAGAAGGGAGAGCGAGCCGGGGAAAAGTGCGCTTAATCAGGGAAGGCCTCTTGGAGATGTGACCTTAGTAATGCTCTGAAGGTGGAGTTATGATTTGAAGCATATAGAATAGCCTTTTGTTAAGCGCTTACTACGTGCAGAGCACTGTTCTAAGCGCTGGGGTAGATACAGGGTAATCAGGTTCTCCCACATGAGGCTCACAGTCTTAATCCCCATTTTACAGATGAGGGAACTGAGGCACAGAGAAGTGAAGTGACTGGCCCACAGTCACACAGCTGACAAGTGGCAGAGCGGAATTCGAACCCGTGACCTCTGGCTCGAAAAGGTAAGGAGTTACTCTCCTGAGCGGAGGTTTCACCAAAGCCTGTGTACCAAGAGGCCGGCTCCAAAACGCCGACAAGCCTTGAGTGAGACAAACCCTTTTTAGCCTCAAGAAATACTACTTATTTGCCGACAATGTGGCAGGATGTATTGGTCACACATCAGTATTTTCAGTCACACTTGCATACAGAACTATGGATCTTCCTGTCATTAGCATCATCTTTGAAAAAAAACAAGGGGTAGCTAAATATAGTTAGGCAGGCAACAGTTTAAATTGAGTTCCACTGCATTCAGAGGATTATTCTAGCTATTGTGCTTAGGAAGTCTTTCTGACCTCAGAAAGGTTGCAGTTTATTGGATAGGAAAACTCGTGTGATGCCTGAATTTTCAGCGGCCAGTTCTGGGTCCAGCTGTCGTAACAGGTGGAATTGCAAATAGGGATGGAGAGCGGGAGTTGTTGCTGCCTAGAGAGCCCTCGCCGGGATTGCGTGCCCGTCCTGGCTGTCTACACACGTGCTTATTTACCTATCCATTTTGCTAGTAAGTTTGAAGCCATTGGACTTTCCAGTTGGCCAAAGAGGCCAAAACTCAGACCTTAATTTGAATCAATAAGTAATTTATTCATTATAATTAACTCTGGGAAAAGGGGGACCCAAGGAATTTTAGAGATGGAAAGAAAGGAATTTATTTTAAGTGCACTGGGCCAGGCATTATACCTCATCTGTAAAATGGGGATTAACTGTGAGCCTCACGTGGGACGACCTGATTACCCTGTATCTACCCCAGCGCTTAGAACAGTGCTCTGCACATAGTAAGCGCTTAACAAATGCCAACGTTATTATTAAGGGGTTCTCTGGACAAAAGTAAATATTTTGGTCGGGCTGGGAAGGGGTTCTGCTGAGTGGTCTTGTTGAGCAAGTGAAAGCTTCAAGCTAAAGCTGGTGTGAGGTATTCTAGGGGAAAAAGTGAACCCAATTAGAGGATGATTGATTTCCTCGTTCTGGCAGAGGTATTTTGATCCACCCCTGCCTGCAGAACAGTTCCTTTTATTCACATTCAGTAGTATTTATTGAGCGCTTACTATGTACAGAGCACTGTACTAAGGGCTTGGGATGTACAAATCGGCAACAGATAGAGACAGTCCCTGCCCATTGACAGGCTTACAGTCTAATCGGGGGAGACAGACAAAAACAATAGCAATAAATAGAATCAAGGGGACGTACCTCATTAAAACAATAGCAATAAATAGAATCAGGGTGATGTACATCTCATTAACAAAATAATAAAATAGTGTTGGTTGTTGCCATCTTGGAGAGCTTTTCTGAGGACTGACTTTAGAGCATTTTCCAACCTCTTCCTCTAGCCGTCTCCTGCTGCATTCTCCCTGAATTGTCTTTTTGAGATGCCTTCCTGCGCATGACTTTCCACTCCTAAAAAGCCATCCCACCTTCCTCTTGGTGTAAAATAAGAACGGGTGTTGTTTGTTTGCCCACAACCTTAAAAGGGGAGAAGGGTTATGTAAGTGCTTCTTATTAACGCCGTTAGTGCCGTGTCTTTATGTATCTGTGTGGATGAGGAAAAACTTCTTTTTACGCATATGCAGCATTCTAGGGCTCTGGGTCAGGCAGGGAGTCTGATTAGAATAGACATGGAGGCAAAAGGACTCCATTAGTTACTTTTCCCATGGAATATTCCCTTCTACTTAAATTGTGAGCCCTGTGTGGGAGGGGACTGTGTCCAACCTGATTATCTTGTGCTTAGTCCAGTGTTTGGCACAGTTAACATTTAACAAGTACCACAATTACTCAGTCCATTTTTGATATTCAGCTTGCTCTTTGAAGGAACCGTTTCTACGTTTTTTTCTTGCTCTTCCTTCACTGACCTCAAAATGATTCCTTCTATTGTACTACTTGCCCCAGGCAGTTGCCTCACGTAAAGTATGAATAATTTATATGGATCTAGATAATTTATGGGTGTTGGTAACCTGTGTGTCTGCAGTGACCTCTGAAAACCCTCACGGAGGGGTCTGGAGCTTTACTTCACCTGATTCACCTTAAGTGAAAATCGCCCTTTCTCCCGACCCTGATGCCACAGAAGATAAAGTGGAATTTGAGGGTTGACTTGAGATTTGCCTCTGGGACTCAACCCCCCCTAGATTGTTTCTCCTGTCCTCAAATACCTCAGTTGATTGCCCATTCCTTTCTGCATCAAGCATAAACTCATGACCTTTGGATTTAAGGTACTTAATCAACCCTCTCCTCCTCTCATTCTGACTCTTCTACTCTTTGCGCTCCCTCTCTTCTCCCACTATATATCCCAGCTCGCACACTAAGTTTCAAGCCCACCGATATAGCCTCTGCCTCATTCTCGTCTCAGCTTGCTCCGTTTCTCCCCCTAGCCTGGACCCCCCTTCCTCTCCCTATCTGAGCATTCACAGCTTTCACCATTTTAATAGTCCTGGGAAATAGCATCTCCTCCAGGAGACATTCCCCAATTAATAATAATGATAATGGTATTTGTTAGGCGCTTATTAATAATAATAATGTTGGTATCTGTTAAGCACTTAGTACTATGTGCAGAGCACTGTTCTAAATGCTGGGGGAGATACAGGGTAATCAGGTTGTTCCACACGAGGCTCACAGTCTTCATCCCCATTTTACAGATTTGAGGCCCAGAGAAGTGAAGTGACTTGCCCACAGTCACACAGCTGACAAGTAGCAGAGCCGGGATTCGAACCCCGACCTCTGAACTCCCAAGCCCGGGCTCTTTCCACTGAGCCACGCTGCTTCTCTGCTTAACTAGGTGCCAGGCGCTGTACTAAATGCTGGATACAAGCAGATCGTGTTGGATACGGTCCCTGTCCCATGTGGGGCTCACCGTCTCAATCTCCATTTTACAGATGAGGTCACTGAGGCCCAGAGAATAATAATAATAATAATAATGTTGGTATTTGTTAAGCGCTTACTATGTGCAGAGCACTGTTCTAAGCGCTGGGGTAGATAGAGGATAATCAGGTTGTCCCACGTGAGGCTCACAGTTAATCCCCATTTTACAGATGAGGTCACTGAGGCCCAGAGAAGTGAAGGGACTTGACCAAGGTCACACAGCAGACAAGTGACGGAGCTGGGATTGGAACCCATGACCTTCCGACTCGCAGGCCGTGTTCTATGCACTACGCCGTGCCGCTTCTCTACATTTAATTTTGAATATCCCCAATTGACTTACCCCAAATTATCACTTCAGAACTTCCACTCCAGCTACGACTTAAATACCTACGACCCCCCCGTGTCACTTAATCCCTTTCAAATGCCATTATTTAAGCCCTAACCTGTGTACATTTCTACCTTCTCCTTCTTCCTCATATCCGGAATTGATTTTAATGTCGGTCTACTCTGCTGAGTTGTATCTCTGTGAGTCGTATGCTCCAGTGTGCTCAGTACAGTGCTCTGCACATAGTGGCTGTCGGTGAATACCGTTGGTTAATCGATTACATTCCTTTGGCTCTTCTGTCCTGCACATTTTTGGGAATCAGCAGAGTATGTGGTCCAAGACCACATCAAGAAAGACAAAGGGTCCAGGGGAAAACTCTAGCGAGAGTGTGATTTCCCGAAACATTAGAGGACAAAAGCTGGGTGATATTTGGGTACAGGCAGCAGTGAACTGCTAGAGAAAAGCGAGCTCGCACCCTCCTTGAGGGCAGGGACCACCTCTTTTTCTTTCATTTCGTTCTCCGAAGTCTCTACCGTAATTCCCATGTAGAATAATAATGTTGGTATTTGTTAAGCGCTTACTATGTGCCGAGCACTGTTCTAAGCGCTGGGGTAGACATAGGGGAATCAGGTTGTCCCACGTGGGGCTCACAGTCTTAATCCCCATTTTACAGATGAGGGAACTGAGGCACAGAGAAGTTAAGTGACTTGCCCACAGTCACACAGCCGACAAGTGTAGAAGACCCTGGATAAAAAAAAAAAGACCTTTAGGAGAGAGGACACAGAGTGTAGGATGAAGTACATGAGTAGAGTCTTCAGTGTAAACAACCGTCTTGCGGAGGAAGTAGCCAGGAATTTTAGAAGAGTAAGATAAAGGAAGAGGACCGTCAGGTACGGGAATGAATTCAAAGGAACAGGGAGGGAAGGAGGACGGGGTGTTGCTCACACAGGCTGATCTTATTGTTTTACATCCACCTCAGAAATAGTAATGATTGTATTTTGATTTGTAAAGTGCTTCCTATGTGCCCGGCCCTGTACTGAGCACCGGGGTGGATACACACAGCAAAGCGGGTGGGACGCAGTTCCCGTCCCATGTGGGGCCCGCGGTCTGAATCCCCATTTTACAGATGAGGTAACTGAAGCACAGAGAAGTGAAGCGACCTGCCCAGGGTCGCCCAGGAGAGAAGCGGCGGAGTGGGATTAGAACCCGGGTCCTTCTGACGCCCAGGCCCGTGCTCCATCCACTGGGCCATGTTGCTTCCCTGGTTTGCCTGCGGTGAACTGTGAGGGCTTGAGCAGCGTGCGCTGAGGAGAGTTCAAAGGTTCAGAGGTGTGCACAAGACTCAGCCAGCCCTACTTTATCAACAAGAAGGCTTTTTGACCTAAATCGGACAAATTCCTCACTGCCACTGAAAAACACAACAACACTACTTCAATCTAATTTCTGCAGCCTCGTGCAAAAACTCATAATGATGTTACAGCTCATTTAATTGAACTACTTGAAGAAAGCTTAAACAATAGTTGAGTGACATTTATCATTATTGCATATTGCACATTAACACTTTTCCAGAGGTTCCGGAATGATTTTTTTTTAAATGATATTTGATACCAGCCACTGGAATAATAATGGTGGCATTTGTTAAGCGCTTAGTATGTGTAGAGCACTGTTTTAAGCGCTGGGGTAGATACAGGGTCATCAGGTTGTCCCATGTGAGGCTCACAGTCTTTGTCCCCATTTTACAGATGAGGGAACTGAGGCACAGAGAAGTAAAGTGACTTGCTGACAGTCAGCTGACGAGTGGCAGAGCCGGGATTCGAACCCATGACCTCTGACTCCCAAGCCCGGGCTCTTTCCACTGAGCCACGCTGCTTCTCTAATCGTTGGGTAGGCTGTGCTAAGCTAATCACGTTGGACACAGTCCATGTCCCCCATGGGGTTCTCAGTCTTAATCCCAATTTTACAGATGAGGTATCCGAAGCCCAGAAGAGTTAGGTGACTTGCCCAAGGTCACACAGCACACAGGTGGTGGAGCCGGGATTACAACCCAGGTCTTTCTGGCCCCCAGGCTCTATTCCATTAGGCCAACCTGCTTCTCAAATGAGTCCTAATTTACAAGACATAAGTTTATGAGAAAGCACATCTCAATTATATCTAATCATAACACAATAATTTTCAAGCCACATAAGCCTTTTGCATCATAGGATGTCATTTGTAAATGAGTTTGGCCCCATTCCCTTCCTGGAGTGTTTACTTACACATTGCAGTCCCTTAGTAAATACTGTCTTCCGAATAAACTTACACCCTGATGATAATCCATAAGTGACTGTATCTATCTATATTTATGTATATATATATAATACATGTATATTAGCTGTGATTTACATTCACAGTTTCCACAGCCCATCGTTTAGACAGTTCAAGACCAGGGAGAGTGACTGTTTCCTTCATTTGAGTTCAAAATCAGTGGAGAATTTAGCATGTTTAGTAAGACTGTATGCTCGTCATGGGCAGGGAATGTGACTACTAATTCTATTGTATTCCATTGCACTGTACTCTCCCAAGCGCTTAGTACAGTACTCTGCACAAAGGCAGTGCTCAGTAGGTACCATTGATTGATTAGGCTTCTATGATGCTGCTGGCAAAATGTCATTTTTCCAGAATAGTTGAAAAGAGAAACTTGTTCCAACAGGCTCTTAATGGGGGTGAAAACTCTGCCTTACCATGAGGAAATATTAAAGTTCGTATTCCCTTTGCACAGGCATAATTAAAGCAAAAGCTTATATGTTTAAATTTCATTGTTTTGTTTGGATGACTGTTCTAGGAATACGGCTACAGATGCGGTCCATTCCTTTGTAGACATATCCATCGCTGGCTTTTCCCGCAGTTACATTTTTAGTCTCCCTGCCCCCAGGCTCTTGGAAGAGCCCTGCTCTTGATCCAGTAGAAAGAATATTGCTGTGGAAATCAGATAGCTGAAGTTTAAGTCTCGGTTCTGCAGGGAGCTGGTGAGCGTGGGCAAAGGCCGCACGTGCCCTTCTCGTTGTGCTGAAACCCTGCCCGCCTAATCACTCACTGCACCCCCCTCCACCTGTGCTTCAGACCCCATTCCTTCCCACCTTATAAAAACTCTCGCCCCTTCCCTCCTCCCCTCCTTATCTTCCATCTTCAATCGCTCACTCTCCCTTGGCTTCTTCCCCTCTGCCTTCATAAATGCCCACGTCTCCCCAATCCTAAAAAAACCCTCCCTTGACCCCACGGCCCCCTCCATTTATCGTCCCATCTTCCTCCTACCCTTCCTTTCCAAACTCCTGGAGCGAGTCGTCTACACTCGCTGCCTCGAATTCCTTTCCTCCAACTGTGTCCTGGACCCCCTCCAATCTGGCTTCCCTCCCTCCACTCTGCCGAAACCGCCGTCTCAAAGATCATCGATGACCTCCATATTGCCAAACCCAACGGCTCCTACTCTATCCTAATCCTCCTCGGGTCTCTCAGCTGCCTCTGACACTGTCGACCATCCCCTTCTCCTCAACCCGTTATCCAACCTCGGCTTCACGGACTCTGTCCTCTCCTGGTTCTCCTCTTATCTCTCTGGCCATTTATCCTCAGTCTCCTTCACGGGCTTCTCCTCCCCCTCTCGTCCCCTAACTGTAGGGGTTCCTCAAGGGTCCGTTCTTGGTCCCCTTCTGTTCTCCATCTATACTTGGTGACGCATAGTAAGCACTTAACAGGTTTTATGCACTGGGGTAGATGTAAGTCAATTAGGTTGGTCACAGTCCCTGTCCCTCCATCTTGGTGAACCCATTCCCTCCCATGGCTTCAACTGTCACCTCTTCATGGATGATACCTAAATCTATATCTCCTCCCCTGTTGATGATGATGGCATTTGTTAAGTGCTTACTACGTGCAAAGCACTGTTCTAAGCGCTGGGGAGGATACAAGGTGATCAGGTTGTCCCACGTGGGGCTCACAGTCTTAATCCCCATTTTATAGTTGAGGGAACTGAAGCCCAGAGAAGTTAAGTGACTTGCCCAAAGTCACACAGCTGACAAGCGGCAGAGCCGGGATTTGAACCCATGACCTCTGACTTGCTAGCCCGTGCTCTTTCCACTGAGCCACGCTGCTTCTCTCTCCCTCCCTCCAGGCTGGCATCTCCTCCTGCCTTCAGGACATCTCCACCTGGATGTCCACTCACCACCTAAAACTCAACGTGTCGAAGATCGAGCTCCTTATCTTCCCTCCCAAACCCTGTCCTCTCCCTGACTTCCATGTCACTGTGGACGGCACTACCATCCTTCCCGTATCAAAGGCCCGTAACCTTGGGGTCATCCTTGACTCCGTTCTCTCATTCACCCCACATGTCCAATCCGTAACCAAAACCTGCCAGTCTCACCTTCACAACATCGCCGGTTCACCGCAGGGAAACCAGGGAAGCAACATGGCCTAGTGGATGGAGCACCCTTCTCCATCCAAACCGCTAGCTTGTTAGTACAATCACTCATCATAACCCAACTGGATGACTGCATCAGCCCCTTCTCTGATCTCCCAACCTCCTGTCTCTCCCCACTTCAGTCTATACTTCACTCTGCTGCCTGGATTATCTTTCTAAGAAACTCTCACCCTCCTCCTCAAAAGTCTCCAGTGGTTGCCTATCAGCCTCCATATCAAGCAAAAATTCCTCACTCTTGGCTTCAGAGCTTTCCATCACCCTGCCCCCTCCTACCTCACCTCCCTTCTTTCCTTTTACATCCCAGTCCTCACATTCCACTCCTCTGGTTCTAACCCTCTCACTGTGCCTCGTTCTCCCCTGTCCCGCCGTCCACCTCGGCCCGTGTCCTACCTCTGGCCTGGAATGCCCTCCCTCCTCTAGTCCGCCAAACGATCACACTTCCCCCTTTCAAAGCCCTACTGAAGGCTCACCTCCTCCAGGAGGCCTTCCCAGACTAAGCCCCACCTTTCCTCTACCCCTTCTCCCCTCCCCATCACCCCAACTCACTCCCTTGGCTCTAACCCTCCCCATCCTACGGCACTTGTGTATATATGTACATATTTATAGTTCTATTTATATTAATGATGTGCATTTATCTATAATTCTCTTTATTCATATTGATGCTATTGATGCCTGTTTACTTGTTTTGATGCCTGTCTCCCCACTTTTAGACTGTGAGCCCGTTGTGGGCAGGGATTGTCACCATTTGTTGCTGAAATATTGTGGGGCACACAGTAAGTGCTCAATAACTACGACTGAATGAATGAGTGAATGCACTCTGTGCCCCAGAGGGAACATGACTGTCAGGGATGAAGGACTATGACTTTAATAAATAGAATAATAACAATGGTACCTGTTAAGTCCTTACTATGTGCCAGGCACTGCGTTATGCACTGGAGTAGATACAAGTTAATTAGGTTGGACACAGTCCCTGTCCCAGATGGGGCTCACACTCATAATCCCCATTGTACAGATAAGGTAACTGAGGCCCAGAGATGTGAAGTGACTTGCCCAAAGTCACACAGCACACAAATGGCAAAGCCAGGATTGGAACCCAGGTCCTTCTGACTCCCAGGCCCGAGTTCTATCCACTAAGCCACGCTGCTTACTCAATTCCTCTTTAGCAACTCTTAGTCATGAAGTCTCCAGACAGAGAATTGTCTGTTGTTAAGGATATATATGTTGTACTGTGTTTTGCACAGAGCAGATGCTCAATAAATTTGATCGAATGAATGAATGAGAGGCTCACTCAGTGGAAATTCGAATTCTTGGTGACTCTGTTGAAGTGTAGCTCTGAGTTTCAGCACCCTCCTCTCCTACAAACTCCAGAGATCAGTGGTTCTTCCTTTTTACTGACTGGTAGTTCAGACCTCCTATACCTGAATAAAGATTCTGCAGAGCCAATTCAGAGCACTCTACAGCACCTCTCGTAGGGGATCCCTTAAGCTCACTATTTAAGGAGGAAGACAGCTTCAACTGTGCCTCTGCCCTCCTTGCCCGTACTGGAAGAGAACTTGATAACTTGTCCTTGAAATCCTCCTTATGAAAATATCTAAGAGAAGCCTCTGGGCGTTATCCTGGCAAGGCTGTTTCTGATCCTTCAGTGGCCATTCTACATGGAGCGTTATCGAAGTCCGGCCGTAGACAAAGAAAGCTCTTCCATAAGGACCAATCGATCGATTAATGGTATTATGAGCATCTATCTGGTGCTTCGATGCCACAAAGCCACAGCGAGGACGTGCTCAGTAGCGGCTTATTGCTGTCACCAAGGAAGGGGTCCTCGTTGGATCTGGATTGCGATGGATACACCCCCTGTAAGTACTGGAGAATGCACACCGATAAATACCCTCCACCTACATTCATCTTCCCTCGGCTCCATTGACTGCCCGTGTTTTCGCTGTGTGCCCATTAATCCTCTCCGCCACCTGTGTCAGACGAATTTAGACCCAGCAGAAAGGGTGAAGTTGAGCGAAAGCTGCCTTTCAGTTGCAGACAGGATCTTCCATATCATCTTACTAGTGACTTTCCACTCGTTTCATTGCAGCTAGCAGTTAGAGCTTTTCAAGCCTCCGTTACGTAAGGCTGATTTGTTTTTTCCTACACTTTACCGTTATTGCTTTAGAATGCAATGATTCCCATTGCAGAGTAAGCCTGAGGTAGGGTTGTGAAGCTTGAGACAGTTGTTGGACCCCCAACGTTGCCGCACGCAGACCTAGCCACGTGCAGAGCCGTATATATTTCCAACCTTATTGCCTCAGAACCCCCCAGAGACCGTTTTCTCCGTTTTCCCATCTCCCATCTCGCCCCGTTCTCTTCTCCTCCTCCACTGCTCCCCGCCCTAGTTCAGTTTGTTTCTTCCACTGTGAACAAACCAGTAAGAGAGTAGCCTAAGAATTGGACATTATTTCTCCCATATCCCAATAATGAAGAACTGAAGAAATCTGTCAACTCCGTCTTTCCATTTGACATTCATTTGCTGGGTGGTTTTCCAAATGTCTCTATTGAAACACATTGTAGAGATTATTGTTTAGGAGCATCTTGAAGATGAATGAATGAAAACACTATTGCTATTTAAGCGTAATTGGGAGTGGGGTATCGAAACAGGAGTGGTTAATATTGTTTTTGTAAATACCTTTATGATAGCTTTCATTGGAGGTGTGTTTTCAGAATACGGAAGGAAATTCAAGATTATTCTAAAAACACCTTTTTGATTTATAAGATTTATGTTTTGCCCCAAAATGCTCATTATTTTGCACATACTTTATCTGGTATATGCTGTACTTTGGCAGCCAAACACTTTCTTTTTTTAATTATTGGTGAACCATATGAACTTCTGAAATTTACATGAACCTTCAAATCCGCCACATGTATATAATAATAATAATGTTGGTATTTGTTAAGCGCTTACTACGTGCAGAGCACTGTTCTGAGCGCTGGGCTAGACACAGGGGAATCAGGTTGTCCCATGTGGGGCTCATAGTCTTAATCCCCATTTTACAGATGAGGTAACTGAGGCACAGAGAAGTTAAGTGACTTGCCCACAGTCACACTGCTGACAAGCGGCAGAGCCGGGATTCGAACTCATGACCTCTGACTGCAAAGCCCGTGCTCTTCCCACTGAGCCACGCTGTCATTATCAAAAGTTTTACTTGGAGTTGAATGTACACACTGCATGCAATCTGAGTTTGGGAGGAGAAACTGGGTAAGTCATTCGTACAAAACAGAGGATTTTATTTTTGGAATGCTTTATGTTCCCATTCGTCGTAATCATGGTATTTCTCAAGTGCTTACTATGTGCCCAGCACTGAGATAATTATAAGATGATCAGGTGCCACGTTGGGCTCACGGTCTTAAGTAGAAGGGAGTACAAGTGTTGGTCCTCCCCATTTTGCAGATGAGGGAACTGAGGCACAGAGAAGATATGTGACTTGCCCACGGTCACGGAGCAGCAGCGTGGCTCAGTGGAAAGAACCCAGGCTTGGGAGTCGGAGGTCATGAGTTCGAATCCCAGCTCTGCCGCTTGTCAGCTGTGTGACTTTGGACCCGTCACTTCACGTCTCTGTGCCTGTTACCTCATCTGTAAAATGGGGATTAAGACTGTGAGCCCCATGTGGGACAACCTGATCACCTTGTATCCCTCCTAGCGCTTAGAACAGTGCTTTGCACATAGTAAGTGCTTAACCAATGCCATTATTATTAGTAAGTGGCAGAGGCGGGATTAGAACCCAGATCCTCTGACTCCCAGGCCCGCACTCTTTCCACTAGGCCACGCTACGTCCCTGATTCCGTGCAGATCCTCTAGTTTGGTCTTCAACGGACTTGGAGAACAGTTGGTTTCCATCTGCGATATAAAGCCCTTCAACTGCTCGAAGAAAGTCATTAATTCATCCTCTATGTTTTTTTTTTCCCCCCTTTAAGCCACTCAAGCACAATTCCTTATGCTTTCTCCCTAGGGCTGATTTTCCAAACCTTTAATCATTTGTTGTCACTCTTCTTTGTACCCTCTCCAGTTTTCAGTACATTGTATTTACGGAGGGTTGACCACTGCAAATTTTAGCAGGATTACTTACCCTAGCACATCGCGGGGCTGTGCTTGTGTTTTAAGACCAGCATTTTATAATAACAACTGTGAAATTGTAAAAGTAAAGTGCTTACTTTGTGCCAGAGTTTGGGCTAACTGCTGGCATGGATACAATGCAGTCGGCTCAGACACGGTCCCTGCCCCAGATGAGGCAAATGACTTGCCCAGGGTCACACCCTAAGCGAGTGGTTGCTTGACTCCATGTCCCGTGTTCTTCCACTAGGCCAAGCTGCTTCTGTTTTACTTATGTTTGATCCCCAAGTCCTTTCTGCTGAACTGGTCCCTAGCCAATGTTTCCCGATCTATATTTATGTACTTTTTGTAAATATACTGTGCTTTTGTTTACTTCTCCAACTCTCCCCTCCCCGTGTGTGTCCTCCCCGATTTGAGGGGGAGGTCTGGGAGTCAGAGGACCTGGGTTCTAATCCCAGCTCTGCCCCATGTCTGCTGTGTGACTGCTGTGGGCAGGTCATCATCCGATTAGACTGTAAGCCCGTCAAAGGGCAGGGACTGTCTCTGTTACCGATTTGTACACTCCAAGCGCTTAGTACAGTGCTCTGCACATAGCAAGTGCTCAACAAATACTATTGAATGAATGAATCTGTGGTATTTACTGAGCCCTTATTACGCCCAGGGCAGCAGGCAGGGCGCTTGGGAGAGTGTAGTGCAGCAGAGTTGGCGGACGCGTTCCCTGCCCACAACGAGCTTCCAGTCTCACGTCGCTTTTCTGTGCCTCAGTTTCTCCATCTGTAAAATGGGGATTAAGTCTCTGAATCCCATGGGGACATCGGCATTGACCAATGTGATCGGCTCGTATCTACCCCGGGACTTAGTACAATGTCTGACACATAGTAAGTGCTTAACAGATACCATTAAAAACCATTACACGGTCTTACCACTTTCCCATGTTAAATTTTATCCTATTTTTAAGACAATTCTTCCAGTTTGTCTGGATCACTTAGAGGTCATTCCTATCATCTGAAGTCTCTTGATCCTTCCTTCTTGAAGATGGTGATGATGAGGGCAACTGTGAGATTCCGGGGCATAGTTTCAGCTTTCTAGATGTGGAGGAAGACTTGCGTATATATTTAAGCGGGATGTGCCCCGTCACCTGCCCTGAGGCTGTCAATCTGAGTGACGGTCATTGCTGTTTGCTGCGGATCAGAGCCCGGGCTGGTTCCCCAACCCTGCAGGGGTGTGAAGGGAGAGCAGAGTAGTCCAGAATCCCGGGGGGACGATGAGAAGGGAGAGAGGAAGGGGCTGTGGAGCCTCCTCCGGAGAAGAGAATCAAATGCCCTGGGAAATGCAGGATTTGCATTTCAAATGCAACTCAACCCCCTAGCCGTGCTAAAACCGAGACTTAGTACACTCGAGAAAGAGATGAGTTGTCTGGCTAAGGCGCCTCGAGAACGGTGGACGTCTGGGGATTCACTAGACAGGAGGATCTCTGTCCAAAGAGGCGGATTGACTTCATCGTACCAGGCAAAGTTCAACAGGCCCGGTAGTAAAGGAGACCTGCAGGGACCTCAGCGTGAAGCCACCTGAGTCATCCAGAATCCAGTCAGTCACTCAATGGATGTGACCGGAGCTTCCCGTTGCTCTAAAATTTGAAAAGGACTGGGTGCTGTCATGGCTCAAATAAGAATAATAATAGTTGTGGTTTTTGTACTAAGCACAGGGGTAGATACAAGCAAATCGGGTAGGACACAGTCTCATTCCCCATTTCAGATCCCCATTTCAAATTGAGAAGCAGCATGGCTCGGCGGAAATTGACTGGACTTGGAAATCAGAAGTCCTGGGTTCTAATGGTTCTAAATACCACCATCATTATCATTATTAAATCCCACCCACGGCCTTAGCCTACACGGGGCATTTTGGGGGTGAGGGCTCTGGGTGGCCCGATGGGAAGGTGGGAGGGGGAATCCTACTGGATTTAGTGGGCGTTCTGGAAAAAAGGGACTGAGGGCCACCCCTCGTGACCCTGAATGCCCAGGGCATGGTGGAAACGAGGGCTCCGGTGGTATAGTGTGGAGGACACAGCATCCTGCTTAAAAATTTGAACAGGTTTCCCCAAAGCGCTGAAAATATGCCTCAGGATCTCCCAGTTGCCCTCATCGTCATCTTCAGGGAGGAAGGTGAAAGATCAGGGAGTCACTCACTGTTTTCTGTTGCTGTGATGATTGCGGCCATAGCCCATCTGGACTGACTACTGAAGGATATTACTGACTGTACATATGTCCCCCCAAATCACAGTGTTACTGTAGACCACAGAGTGGCACAGAAAACATGATCTGTGCAGCACATCAGATGCAGAAGTAGAAGAGCAGCCCCCAAATCTCTACATAGTTTTCGCATGCCTTCTGAAAGCTCTGACCGGAAATTGCTTCATAAATTTGCCTGCTCTGAGAAATTCATTAAGATTCGGAGGCTGCTTCATAATGCAGAGCTGGTCGTGTCGGGACTAGGGTGTCCTGTCCGCTACCCACCCCGTCTTCAGTGGGATAAAGCACGGATTTGTAATAGGCCCAAATCCTAGGCAATTTATTCTGCACGGTCTGAATGCAGGCGTTAGAATACATTTCTGTTCCTCTGTGAAAACTGTCCAACTCCACAGGGGATGAACATCATTGGAAATCCAGAGACAGTAATTCAAGTCTTTCTCTATGTGGTTACCCGCCTCCTAGATGCCCAAGCCAAGAAGGCAAGCAGACTGACAGTAAATAACTTGGTAAAGCCATCTGAAGAAAATGGGAGCAGTCCGTATGAGGGAACCACTCCACGGAACCAGTAATCTTCACGGACCACAAAGAGCTAAGGTCCGTCGCCAAATTCTCTTAACTGGACGGAGCACGGGTTCGTTATGCAGCGATAGAAAAGGAAATAGAAAAACAAATCAAGAAGACCGGCACATTTCCTTTAGGATTTGTCAGGCAGAGCGTAGCAAGTCCGTGAGACTTGGGCGCCTTCCCTTTCCCCCTTTCCCCGTAGATACCGCTTGTATCTCCTTGAGTAGTTTTCATCAACTCGGAGAAGCAGCATGGTATAGTAGAGCGTGGGCCTGCGAGTCAGAAAGTCGTGGGTTCTAGTCCAGGCTCTTCCGGTTGTCTGCTGTGTGACCCTGGGCAAGTCACTTTACTTCCGTGTGCCTCATCTGTAAATTGAGACCGTGAGCCCCACGCGGGACAGGGACTGTGTCCATCTCGATTTGCTTGTATCACCCAACACTTAGTACAGTGCCTGGTTTAACAAATATCATCATCATCGTCGGCATCTTTTATGGGTGACCCTCTAAAGTGGGAGGAAAGGATGACAAAAATGAAGCCTTAAAATGAGGTCAGACTCATTTTTGCCCCCTTTGCAAAGGGGGTCAGAAGGAGAAAAGGTTACAATAGGAACACGTCTTCGGGGGCAAGTTCCTCTTGGGTGTCTGGAAAAGTGGGGACAGAGGAATTGCAATAGGGATACAGTAAGCAGAGCCTCAGACAAAATGGCATCTCAGCCGACAGCTGGGACACAATTGTGACTCACTACAATTAAAAAAGGAACACAACTTTTTGAGCAGAGGGGTCAAGAAGATAGTGATTCAAAGAGATAATGGCAAAAAGAATGCCATATATTGCCAGCAACAGAATCAGCATAAGAAGGACGGTCTTTATACGTGCATGGCTCCTACGTTTGACTTTTCAGCCGTAGAACCAGCCGTAGGTGAAAGCCACCTTCAGCGGAGCCTTTTTGGAGACTGTAGGACAACTGTAAATGTCCCGGATGTGTTCTCTATCCCAGTGCAGTACATCGATCAACAAATCAAGTGGTGGGATATATTGTGTGCTTATCGTGTGGAGAGAACTGTACTAAGTAGTTGGGAAAATACAGTACAACAGAGTTGGTCGACGCAGTCCCCGTCCCCGAGGAGCTCATGGTCTGTCGGGATAGGACAGATTGGAAGTTCCTTACCTCATTTTAGCAGTATAATCCAAAATGAAATTTACAGCCCAGTTTTCCGTTTGTCGGCAGCACGCGATTTGATTTCATTGAAAGACACTGGACGTTAATCATTCAAGTGTTTAGATGAGCGGGTGCTAGATCCGTTTATTAAAAAGGCACCTTAAGTCTGGACAATTTGAACAGAAAATAGAATGAAATCTGAGCATCAATCACTTCTTTTAGTTCTTTTAGATTAACATCTTGGTCTCTTCCCAAATGGATTTCTCTTAAGAAGGATATGATCTTCCTCCTACTTCGACTATAAGCCTAATGTGGGGCTGGGACTGTGTATTATCTTGTACTTACCCCAGTGCTTAACAAACACTATCGTCATCATCATTATCATATTATTACTTATGGTATGATAATTAGTGAGTTTAAAAATCACCAAAGATACTTCCAGATTAGAGGACCTGGACTTTAAATGACACTACAGTCATTCCATCTCTGGTTAGGTTTAGGGAAGAGCTTCCTAACTGTAAGGAGAGACAGAGGATGTGAAATCCCCCCTGGAAGGCTTTAAAAAGAATTATTTTCATCAGTCTGGGAATGCTCTTGCTTGGAATAAACGATAAACAGGAGGAGCCTGGAAGCCCCCCTTGATACTTTTACCGAATTTTCTCTATGGAGAGGAGATATGCTAAGAGTTGTGGGGTAAAAGAACCCCACTTTGCTTTTCAAATAGACTCCATTTATCTTTAGGTGCGGAGACTATTTTAAAATTAAGCATATATGACAACGAAAGGCAAGAGATTTTTAAAAAATAAAACTTTGCCTGTTTTTTTAAAAAATAGCATCCTAATGAATCAATAGTATTTATCGCGTGCCTTCTATTTGCAGAGCACCGTAGAAAACACTTGGGAGAGTACAACAGACTCAGGAGCTATGAACCCTGACCTAAAGAGCAAGTGAGCATGGGAGACAGACTCTGAAATAAATTGTAGACAGGAGGAAGAGTTACAAATGGGAACTGTGAAACTCCAGTGGAAAGCTCCCCTGAAGCTTTCAGACAAAACAGAAAAAAAATGACGTCAAATGTCGTTTATTCCAACGTTCTTCCATGTTTCTGACATATTTGTAAAGCTCAAGATAAATCTGTACACAGAGGATTATTATTACCTCTCTAGACTGGGAGCTTGTTGGGGGCAGGAGTGTGTTTGTTGTTATAATTGTACTCTCCCAAGCGCTTAGTACAGTGCTTTGCACACCATAAGCGCTCAATAAATACGTTTGAATGAATGAATGAAAAGTTTTGTGGGTGGAAAGAAGTCTTCACAATCTTCACACCCACGGTAGAGCAACCAGTGTGTGGTCACTGATAGATCAGATCCAGTTGACATTTTCAGTGTCCCTCCGGGCCAAAGAACCGAGATTTCCTCACTTTTTCTCTCCTTCCTGCTTCTCTAGAAATCATTTGGGGCTCTTGATTGCTAAAAACTGTATTATTCCATTTGTTTCTGGAGGGCACGAGCTGCCTTACCAGTCTAGGGAGATGCCCAGGAGGGCAATAGTTAAAACAGGATGCTTCTTCAGATTTAGTGAGCCAATTAGACTTTGCTGTCTTTTCCTCTGCAGCTCTGCTCCTATGCAATTAACTATAATTTATTCCAGTAATGTTTGCTGTCACTGCCGATGACCTGGGCATGGCAGGGGTATATTCAGAACAGGCTGACATGGAAGGCAGAAGACCTAACTAAGACTGTGAGCAAAATCAAAGACAGCACTGTAAAAGTAGGGATGGTCACCTGAAAACCAAGGGCTAAAATTCCTTTGGGGAAAGGAAAATAATCCCCAGTTTGTTGGGTCTCATCACTGTTTCCTGCTGGCTTCTTGCATAGGTAGCAAGTCTGTCTCTTGTGTGGATGTTTAAAGGAGACTTTACCTTGCGTAGAAATCTTTTCATTCTTAGCAAGTGCAATAGATTCTGTTGGGGATTCCACTGTCAGTTTTTGCTGTCCAGAGTTGGACAGTGGGAAAGCCTCCTATTAGGGGCCGGTAATTTTTCTTTAAAATTGTGTAAAACAGCAGGGGTGCGCCTGTGTGTTTCATCCTCACGTAGGATGTGTTTTTCAAGGATTTAGGTGGAGTTATTCCCAATTCCTCAGCTGGGGCTTCAAGCCCTTTCGTTGGCCGTTCTCATAAAGACGTACGTTCTCTGGTCATGAAGATTTTAAGGAACTTGTGGATCAAAAGGTATTGACCAAAAGGTATTAAGAAATATACCACTAACCTAGAGATTCGTGGTGAGAGGAGAAGAGAGGAAATAAAAATCTTCACCTCATGGAGGAGACTCTTAGGGATCTTCTAGACCAATTTGAGACTTCCAGAATCAACCCAGGCAGAATCCTTTTTTTTTTTCCGGTGGTATTTATTGAGCAATTCCTTTTTCAGAGCATCGGGAAAGCGCACGGGCAAGCGGAGTACGACGGAGTTGGTATTTGTGATCCCTCCTCGCAAGCAGCGTGGCCTCGTGGATAGAGTCCGGGGCCCCAGAGTCTGAAGGAACTGGGTTCTAATCCTAGCTCCTCCACCTGTGTGCTGTGTGACCTTAGGCAGGTCACTTAACTTCTCTGGGCCTCAGGTACCTCATCTGTAAACGTGGGGATTACTACTGTGACCACCCCCTCGTGAAACACGGACTCTGTCCGACGCAATTAGCTTGTATTTAACCCCGAGTTTATTAGAGGACCTGACACAGAGAAGGTGTTTAACAAATGCCATAAAAAAGGATTTTACAATCCACACGGGAGCGACAGACATTCAGATGGATTAAAGTAGGGGAAACAGGGCAGTGATGGGACCGACTATGACCGTGTTGAGGGAGAAAGACCAGCTCTTCTGATTCAGAAGGCAGAGTCTGTCTCCTGCATTAGCGTACCCTCCTTGTGGGCGGAAAATGTGTCCTGTGCTTCTGTTGTGTCTCCCAGGTGCACAAGACACATTTCAAAATTCCAGAGGTTTCCACGCTTCTGTCTGGATCATCTTTTTGAACCGTTGCTCGGGGCGCGTCTCCCCTCTCCTCAAAAGGTTGTCCATCTCCCTCTGCGACAAGAAAAAGCTCCTTACCATTGGCTTCAAGGCCGCACATCGACTCTCTCCATTTTCTGGCTTGGCTCTACTCACCTACATCCCCGCTTGCATTTTTCAATTCTGATTTCACCACTTGCCCTCCCCTTGGTCACCTCTGACCTCGTGTTCACATTGTTCCCCGGGGGTTGGTGCTCCCTTCCTCCAAATCTCAGCTATTCCTAAATTCAAAGCTCTCCTAAAATCCCCCTTCCCCGCCTAATTATCATCACTCTGATTGTTTTTGCTGATTGGTAGTACTTAAGTGCTTACCTTGTGCCGGGCACTGAATATACTAAGCAGGGGTAGATGCAAGAAAATAATAATAAATAATTGTGGTATTTGTTAAGCACTTACTAGGTGCCAAGCACTGTTCACAGCGCTGGGGTAGATACAGGCTAATCAGGATGTCCCACGTGGGGCTCACAGTCTTCATCCCCGTTTTACAGATGAGGTCACTGAGGCCCAGAGAAGTGAAGTGACTTGCCCTAGGTCACACAGCTGATAAGTGGGGGAGGCGGGATTAGAACCCCCGACCTCTGACTCCCGAGCCCGCTCTCTCGCCACTCGGCGATGCTGCTTCTCTTGCAAGATGATCAGGTTGGACCCAATCTCTGTCCCACATAGGACGTCCCGTCATAATCTCCATTTTCCCGATGAGGCCCAGAGAAGGTATGTGACTTGCCCAAGGTCACACAGCAGACAAGTGGCAGAGTCCGGATTAGAACCCAGGTCCTCCGACTCCCGGGCCTGTGCTCTTTCCATTAGGCCATGCTGATGCTCATGAGCGTTTGATGCTTATGCTCAGTAGCAGCGTGGCTCAGTGGAAAGAGCACGGGCTTTGGAGTCAGAGGTCATGAGTTTGAATCCCGGCTCTGCCACTTGTCAGCTGTGTGACCGTGGGCAAGTCACTTAACTTCTCTGTGCCTCAGTTACCTCATCTGTAAAATGGGGATTAAGACTGTGAGCCCCATGTGGGACAACCTGATTCCCCTGTGTCTACCCCAGCGCTTAGAACAGTGCTCTGCCCATAGTAAGCGCTTAACAAATACCAACATTATTATTATTATTACAGTGCTCAGCGCTTAGTACAGTGCTCTGCACCCAGTAAGTGCTCAATAAATACGATGGAATGAGCCTTCAGCTGCCGCCCTCATTTATGTATGTATTCATGCTCTTTTTTGACACTTGTGAACTTATGTATACTGGAGTGATCATTTAATTTTGTTTATTTGGATTCCACTGATGGTGACTATTTCTACATCTGTCTCCTGCATTAGCATACCCTCTTTGTGGGCGGAAAATGCGTCTTGTGCTTCTGTTGTGTCTCCCAAGTGCGCAAGACACATTTAAAAAATTCCATTACTGTTACTGTTACTCAAAGAAAGAGGAGTAGGAAGAGCCCGGGCCTAGGGGACAGAGGAACTGGGTTCTAATTCCGGCTCCACCACTGGTCTGCTGCGTAGTCTCGGGCAAGTGATTTCACTTCTCTGTGCCTCAGTCACCTCGTCTGTAAAATGGGGGTTAAGGCTGTGGAACGTGGACTGCATCTAATCTGATTAACGTGGATCCGTCCCAGCACGGTGTCGGGCGCGTAGTACGCACTGAAGAAATAACCACCAAAAATAACCCAGTATGGAATCCCAACGGGGAGTTAAAGAAGAGATAGTCTTCCTTTAAATCTCTCCACCTTGCCACCAGGCTGATATTATTGATTTTATCCTTATCAACAGCATTTATTCAAAGGTCACTATGCACTAAGAACGGAGGGAGATACAAGGTAATCGACTGGGCTATAGCTTCTGTCCCCAGTGGGATGCGTAATCTTAGAGCTAGGGAGAGCGGGTAGTTTGGCGAAGTAGCTCAGGTCAGAAGGACTCACTGCCCCCCACTCTTCACCCTTCCCGTTGAGCAGGAGCCCACCTGCTGCAGACGCGTGAGGTAGAAGAGACGTCGGTCGGCTGGCGCTTCCACCAGAAGCGAGGTGCACTCTCATCCCCCCCGATCAGCTGTTGGCCGTCGTTCCACTACTTAGGCGGGGTGGTGTTTCCCAAAGGCTCTCGAGAGGGGCGTCTCTCGGTGGGGGCGCAGTTCCCCAGAGAGGGGTGTGTTTCCCTGAGACACGCTGGAGGTGTGCGCCTCCAAAGCAAGGGATATGAAGAAACCGGATTGAGACGTGGGCAGACGGCCGCATTCCGCTTCTGATGCGCTTTTGCCAATCCGCTGTTGGCTCAGCTGCGGGAGCAGGGATCCTGATGTCCCGAGTGGCATCAATCGGTCAATCAATTATATCGACTGAGCGCTGTACTAAACCCCCGAGAGGGCACGGTGCAACAGAGTCGGTAGACACATTCCAAGCCCGCTATCCAGGCGGGGCAGGAGAGACTGCTAGCTAACCCTGAGAGAGATGCCGTCTCCATCGGGTTGGAATCATTCATTCATTCAATAGTATTTATTGAGCGCTTACTATGTGCAGAGCACTGTACTAAGCGCCTGGAATGGACAATTCGGCAACAGATGGAGACCATCCCTACCCAGTGACGGGCTCACGTGGGCTTGAATCACATTTCACCGGGCTCCTGCAGATTTGAATCTTGCTGCAGAGTCGTGGTACGTATTGATTTTAATTTTCTTTCCTTCTTTTTTTCCCTTGGCTTGAAGTAAAATGTGGATTACCTCGCGTCTGGGAAACATCTGTAATGCATCCTACTTGTTTTAATTTAGATTGTAATCCCGCCGGCGAAGAGGCTGTCCTTTACTCTGAGAGGCATAGAATGAACTAAAAAAAATATTTATTAGAATAATAAAGACGGTCTGCTAAACCTTTTGCTGACTGTTTACTCGGAAAAGATTGCTTCAATTTTTTAGAACTCTGAAATGTTCTTTTTCTCCTAGTTAGTCAATGATTCCTAGTGGAATTCTAAGCTAAGTACCCAAAGTGACTGCATTTTGAATTATCATGGTTTCCGTAAGCCAGAAGCAATTATACCTTCAAAATAAAATATGTTTTAATCATTTTCACCCTTCCCTAACTCCATAGCGGGCAAACAGATTTTTCTGGAGATATTCAGACATTAGTACAGTACCTGGCACATAGTAAGTGCTTAACAAATACCATTTCAAAAACTTCACAAAGAAAATTTGAAAAATAGACTTTTGTAGAGAGAGGCTCAGAAAGCCTTGTCTGAGGGAAAAATTAATGATTGTGTGTAAACAGATGATGATAACATTTTTCTCTTAGGTAATTTCGATAGTAGCATTTACTTTTGTAGACTATCGCTAAATCGGAGACAGTTGTAACCAACTACATATGCGTGCGTATATATTTACACAGCTGGCTCATAGAGGTGGCGCCCAAACCATCAAGAAAATTAAATATCAAGCTTCTGGGAAAGAGAGAAATCTTCAAGGCACTCTGTAGTATGGCAGTCTTATTGGAGGAAGACACCCAAACCCCATTATTTTGTTTATTTTGTTTAATGAGATGTACATCACCCTGATTCTATTTAGTTGCCATTGTTTTTATGAGATGTTCTTCCCCTTGACTCTGTTTATTGCCATTGTTCTTGTCTGCCTGTCTCCCCCGATTAGACTGTAAGCCCGTCAAAGGGCAGGGACTCTCTCTATCTGTTGCCGACTTGTACATTTCAAGCGCTTAGTACAGTGCTCTGCACATAGTAAGTGCTCAATAAATACTATTGAATGAATGAATGAATGAATGAATTTACGAGTAGCAGTGTGAACGGGAGTTTCCCAGAGACTCTTTCCCTCGGCCCTCAATCACTTCATTCGATCATATCAATTGAGCGCTTACTGTGTGCAGAGCACTTTACTAAGCCCTTGGTAGAGCACGATAGGCGAGCGTGGCTACGGCCAAGAGGCACCACTAAGGCTGGTATGATGAAAACAACCCGTAGACGAAAAACTAGTTGCAGAAATAGAGAAATACGTCAAAAGTGCCATGCCCTTCCTCGCGATTATAAGAATGCAGAGACATATAGAAACCGAAAATGGTCAAATCATTGTGTGCTTGACCAATGTGGAACACCATAGCTAAATATATCCGGGATTATATTGATTGCTTCAATCGACCAGTCGTAGTTATTGAGTGATTACTGTGTCCAAACCACTGTTCAAACACTGGGAGAGTACAGCAGAATTATTATTATTATTATTATTGATATTCATTCAATTCAGTTGTATTTATTGAGCGCTTACTGTGTGTAAAGCACTGTACTAAGGCCTTGGGAGAGTACAGTATAACAACAAACAGACCCATTCCTGCCCACAACGAGCTCCCAGTCTCGAGGGTAAGACAGACATTGATATAAATCAATCCATACGTAGATTATAGATATATACATAGGTGCTGTGGGGATGGGAGGGAAAATCAATGAAGGAACAAGTAAGAATGGCACTGAAGGGAGTGGGAGAAGAGGAGAGGAAGGCTTAGTCAAGGAAGGCTTCCTGGAGGAGATGTGCTTATAAACTAGGGGGGGTGGGAGAGACAGGCATCAAGACAAATAAAATTTCCAATACGTACATAAGTGCTGCGGGGCTGGGAGCGGGGAAGAGCAAAGAGAGCAAGTCAGGATGACGCAGAAGCGAGTGGGAGATGAGGAAAAGTGGGGCTTGGTCTGGGAAGGCCTCTTGGAGGAGATGGGCCTTCAATAAGACTTTGAAGGAGAGGCGAGTAGTTGTCGGTCAGATTTGAGGAGGGAGGCAGAGGCAGGACGTGGGCGAGGGGCCGGCGGGGAGGGAGGTGAGATTGAGGCCCAGTGAGAAGGTTGGCATTAGAGGAGCGAAATGTGCAGGGAGTGTTCAGATTAGGTGCGAAGGAATGGGATCCGACGCACAAGTGGAGGGGGCGGATTTTGAGAGGAGCCTGGAGATCTCCTCTAGAGCTGCTGCAGGGAAGGATGGGAGAGTTGAAGAAGGGGCAGGAGGAGGGAGGGACTGAGGAGGGGCAAGGGAGATTTTAGGGAGATGATGCTTGATAAGTGTCAATTTTCTAAATAAAGTAGGTGGCTAGGTCACCGGGCGTAAGGGAAGGAGGAGTTGGGGGGATGGGGGCCTGAGGAGGGAGTTAAATGTCTGGAACAGCTGGTGAGGGCGATGGGCGTGGGTAAATTGAATAGAGCGGCTCCCACCCTAATGGTGTGGAGAGGCATTTCTGTCTCTTCAATCATTAACAGCATTAGATTGCCTTCTTCTCCAGGACTTTTAAGTGCGATCACTTCGGAAATAACAATAGTTCCATTAGACATTTTGGCTAGAATTCAATCAGTCAATTGTATTTATTGAGCACTTACTGTGTGCAGGGTACAATATAACAGAGGTGGTAGACACATACCTTGCCCACCACGAGCTTACAGCCTCGACGGGGAGACAGATATTAATATAAATAAGTATATTACAGAAATAAACCCGAGTGCTGTGGCGATGAGGTCGGGGTGAATAAAAGGTGCCAAACCAACTTCAAGAGCTATTTGACCAATTGTGGAACATTCTTCCACTTACGTGGTGGAAAGGTGACAGGTCTGGGAGTCAGAGGACCTGGGTTCTAACCCTGACTCTCGTCTGCTCCGTGACTCTGAGCAAGTCGCCTAACTTTCCTGTGCCTCAGTTAACTCTTCTGGAAAAGGGGGATTAAGACCGCGAGCCCCATGTGGGGCATGGATTGGGTCCATCCTGATTAGCTTGTACCAGCGCTTAGTACAGTGAAATAAATGCATTTCAGAAGCAACGGTTTCAGCATTAGTCAGAAGGGTGAATACAGAAATCCAAGAGTTGCAGGCTTGTGAAAGCTCTCGCTCGCATTTTGGTATTCAGCTTGTGTCTAACGAGGCACTCGTGTACGGAACCGTTTCCGCTGACATCACTTGGCATCTTCTTCAGACGCTCACGTGTTGTTGAAAGAACGTTTCCCGATTCGATTCTCTCATCCCGTTTTACCCAAAACATGTAGTCGAAACGGGCTTTATGGCGGAATTGACTACTCCGTTGTTAGTTTCTCTAAACAGTGTTCTTCGGGAACCTTGCCCCTGGGTTCTGGATGAATTGACTGCATTTTATGCCACCCAGCTGGGGACCCGTTAAGATTCTCACCTACTCGTTTCGTGATCCTCCTCGTCGTCGGCCTCGCGCTCGTCATCATGATCATCAGGATGATGATCATCATCTTGATCATCGGCGTCACTCTCTTTGAACGGAGGCTTGAGGAAGATTGGAATACCAAGAGACAGTTTCCAAAACAGCTACGGTTTTTGAAAGGGCACAGATACAGCAAGGAGCAATTTTCATAAGTTCAGAGTGTGGATGTGATTTTCAGTTACGTGTCAGCCTTATTAACCACGACTGCACACGAGGATAGGATTTCCCTAGGAAGAGGGATATCTCTGAATACAGGGACAGATACAGATCTATCTTCCAGCTTTCTGTTTATCTTTCCATGGCTATCTTTCTGTCCGTATGTCTTTTCCACATATTGCCAATAAGATGTCATTCTATTATTTCTATTATTTGAGTCACAGCCCAATCGTGTGATTTAGAAGTGAAATGCATCACTCCTATCGAAGAGATGAGGTAGGGAAGGCCAGAGAGGATGAAGCAAACGTTTTGTTTACCGGGACGTAGCCTTGGGAAAAGAGACACATTGGCCTTTTGACCAACACTTCTGAATTTTTGTCTAATTGTAAAACAATCTTATAGGCCTGTTTCACTTTACAGTGTACAGGTGACTGTTGTAATAATTCCGTTGTTTCTGAGTAGATTTCAGCATTAAACAACATATTTCCCCAATTAAATTTGGAAGTTTCCCTTCAAGCTTTTTTTCTTTAAATCCACTGCCACAGATTCTGTTACCTCTGTCTCATTTTTCAGTTAATCTAGCGGGAATGCTGTATTAAATGATAATAATAATAATGTTGGTATTTGTTAAGCGCTTACTATGTGCAGAGCACTATTCTCAGCGCTGGGGTAGATACAGAAGATAAATCTTCTCTTTCCCTTCTGAGACATGAAACCAGGTTGGATAGTGCTTGGCCAAGGAGGCAGAATTTGGTGACGCCATTAAATTCTGTGTTACTAATGAAAACGTTGGGCTGGATGAAGGCCTTCCTTGGTGAAGCTTGGTCCGTCACCTTGATTTTCTTCAGGTTTATTTTCAGTCTATATCGTTGTGCTGACTTTGTGAAGCGATTAATGATTATCTGCTTGTCGTGCATTCAAGGGCGCAGTGGTCGGCAAAATCCAACTCCCGATGACTAAGCCATTGTCTGTGGAACTCATAGCTTACTGCACCGGACAAATTTTCTAGTGAATTGGAAGCGGGTGCTGATCCAGTCTCCGTGGTACCTCAAGCTTGATGGTGTCCAGAAGGTTGAACAGGAGTGGACGCTCTCCTGTGATGGTGGTGGGGAATTCTGATGCGCCTGTGGGCAGGGAATATGTCTATTGCTGGGTTGTACTCTCCCCAGTGCTTAGTACGGTGGCCTGTACATAGTAAGCTCTCAATAAATACGGGTGAATGAATGAATCTAAAAGATCTTGGTGAATTTCTCAGAGCAGCCAGCTTGCTTATTATTCTCCGAGACCAGATCTGCCGCTCTCGTTCTGATGATGGACTCTCCTATTGAAAATAACTGAAAGGTCTTGGTCCTGTCACGTCCAGTGAATTTGGAAGTGCCAGTGGAGGCCAAGATATGAAATTCTCAGCTGGGCAGGGAACACGTCTGCCAACTCCGTCGTATTGTACTCTCCCAGGCACTTAGTACGGTATTCTACACATAGTAAGCCCTCAATATATACCACTGATTGATTGATTGATTGGGGACCACGTACGTAAGGGTCAACAGTCTTGATTTTGTGGACGCCTGTAGTCCTCGTGCATTTTCCCTTCACCGCAACAGTGCGTTTTGTCTGTGAGAGGACTTGAAAATCTGATTGGATGCCAAGTGGGCCTGTCTCAGGCTGCGGGTTTCTAAATCCTAGTATCAGCAGGGCGTGCTTTGAACTTGCCCTTCAGTGTGTCTCTGTATCTTTATCTTTGGCCATCTCTGAAGAATGTTTCCAGCACCTACTCTACATATGTTGGGAATCTTAGCTCTTGTTTATCAGTTTTAGATTAACAGGGCCTAGTGGAAAGAGCGTGGGCCTGGGAGTCGGAGGTCTCAGGGGCCTCGGTTTTCTTATCTATGAAATGGGGATCCAATACCCAATCCACATATACTGTAACTTCCCTAGTGCTTAATACATTAGGCTTGACACGTACCAAAATCATTATTATTACGACCATATCCTCACACATGAGCCCTGATCATCTTCGCCTCAGTGCCTGTATTTCTTCAGCGTTTCAGGATCTGGCTGTGTGGGACGAAGTCTTCTTATTCTGTGCTGCCTCTCCATCTCAGACACTGCAGAGGCATCTGATCGCATCGTTTTCTGTGCCGTCCTCGTGGTGTCCATGTCAAGTGTTGTGACGACACATCGATCCTTAAGCTAACGCCTTTCTTTTCAGAGCCGACGTTCCAACTTTCCAAATGCTGAGCCGGCCATGTCGATGCGTCTTGAGATGTCACCCCGGGTAACAGGTTTACATTAGCATGATGCCCAAAGAGCAGAAATTCTCACAGGCTTTAAACTGCGTACTGACGGTGGATCGGTGGATGCTGTGGGAGCAGGAATTGGATGCTGTGGTTGAAAATAGTAGCTCACAAATGAGAGTCTCTGCTACCTCAGTCTTTTTTTTATGGTATTTGGTAAGCGCTTACTATGTGAGAAGCACTGCTCTAAGTGCTGAGGTAGATACAAGATAATCAGCTTAGACACAGTCCACATCCCACACGGGGCTCGCATTCTTAATCCCCATTTTACAGATGAGGTTAACCGAGGCATGGAGAAGTGAAGGTCACAGAACAGACAGGTGGAGGAGCCGGGATTAGAACCCAGGTCCTCTGACTCTCAGGCCCGTGCTCTAGCCACTAAACCACACTACTTCAAAATCTTCACACAAAATCACTGCAGATTCAAGAGATCACCCCGGAATGATGGACATCTTTTTCTCTCACACCACCTGCATGCAGGTTTGTGATTAAAGGCCTCGAGCATCATCCTCTGTCCAATCCGGCCATCACTCAACCATCGCCTCTGGGCTTTTCTCAGGAAGACTGGAGGATTGAGGATGCGAGGAATTATTATAGGGATGGTTGTTTTCTCAGTACCACCTCCACTCTCTCAGCCCCCTAAGCCTTATTCTCCCTGGGGCATGGAGTGGAAAAGCAAATGGGTGGGCACAGATGCACACCCAAAACATGGCTAGAGCACGGGCCCGGGAGTCCGAGGGACCTGGCTTCTAATCCCGGCTCCACCACTTGTCCGCTCTGTGACCTTGGACAAGTCACTTCCCTTCTCTGTGCCTCAGTGAACTCATCCGTAACATCTTTTATTGGGTTGGAATAACTCGAACGGCGTCCAGCCCAGTTGGCTGGTATCCACCCCAGAGCTTAGTAGGGGGCCTGACACGGAGTAAGCACTTAACAAATAGCACTGTTATTATTATTATTATCATTTACGTGCAGCTTAAGTGATGGCAGCAGAGTGTCGATGCCGTGTCCTCGCTCTGTGAGCCACCAGCTGCTGTTATCTCTGTCCCCGAATTTGGACGGTTGTTTTTAGGATTCCTGCTGAGCCTCTGTCTTCCATGAGACGCCCCTTCGTGGTTTCTTCAGTTGAAAACCCTCCTCACTGATGGCACAGCCCCAGAAGGCGCTTCCCTACGTCTAGCTGTTGCCCTCCGCCACCGTGGTGAGGTGTAGCCGGACTTTGGTGGGAGGAGCGAGGCTTCCTCAGTATGATCTGCAAAGAAATAATGTAGAGGATCATGGTGTTGCTTCCTTCATTTCTCCCGGGCCTGTTGTGGAGCAAATAATAGATCTGCTGCTCTGGATTTTAGTTGAAGCTCTATTGTAATTCAGGTAGTCTTCAGGTCCGCCCCAAGGACTGTGGTTAAGGTCTTGCCGTAAATGGATGTCGGAAAACTCTCCTTATAGTTTCCTCAGTCAGCTCTCTTTTTCAAGGCCAGGAGCCCGGGGATATCTGGAAAGTCCCGTGGCATTTCTTCAGCCGTCCATATGTGGAAGAAAGGCTCGGGCAGATGTCTAAGCATCGGGTTCTTCCTCGTTGGAGATCTCTGCAGGAGTATCATGTAATATATATAGCAAAACCCAGCACTGTAAATAGCGAGATCTGCTTTGTTTGCCGTGGTGCAGGTTGTTGTTCTCTCAGTTTTGCAGTTTCCCTGATTACATTTTTGTTGAATGGAGCATTAAAAATTCTGCCTTCCTTATCTGGTTTCTGGTAGTATGCCTGCTTTCTCTCATTATCTTAAATTTGACAGTTGACTGGAGCAGCCAGGCAAAAAAAAAGAGAATAGGTGTAGGGCTAGCGATAGCAGAGAGGAGCAGTCGTCGCCTTGTCGAAATTCTCACTTAGGCAAGAAAGCATATGCATGTGATTTGCAAATAGAGACTCCCAGATCCGGGCGGTAGGAGAGCGGCAAGCGAGGTAAGTTATCTCTTTCCTCCCGTGTTGCTTTTCTTTAAGTCTGCGTGCTTGGCTCAGGAGGGGAGTGTGTGGGTTCTGATAGAGCGTATTTCCCCTGCCCCTAAAATCCTGGCTAATGTGTGATTAGAATATATTTTTGCATCTGTATTCCCCCCAAGTACTAAAATGCCAGTGCGGAGAAGGGAGAAAGAGGAAGGAAAATGAGGGCTGGGTCGGGGAAGACCTCTTGGAGGGGATGTGCTTTTAATGAGGCTTCGAACGGGGGAAAGTGATGGTCTGTCAGATATGCAGAGGGTGGGCGTTCCAGACCGGAGACGGTAATAATAATGCTAATAGTGTTGGTATTTGTTAAGCAGAGCACTGTTCTATGCAGCTTGTCCCACGTGGGGCTCACAGTTTTAATCCCCATTTTACAGATGAGGGAACTGAGGCTCAGAGAAGCCAAGTGACTTGCCCACAGTCACACAGCTGCCAAGTGGCGGAGCTGGGATTCGAACCTATGACCTCTGCCTCCCAAGCCCGGGCTCTTTCCACTGAGCCGGATGAGGGTAAGCAGTGAGATAGAGGAAATCGAGGAATAGGGAGGGGGCTGGCGTTAGAGGAGCAAAGTGGGTGAGGAACTTCTCTTTTACGCGGAGGTAGAAGGGCGGCCGCTGGAGGTTCTTGAGGAATGGGGAGACCGGGACTGAGTGTTTTATTGGGTTTTATTTTTTTTTTGAGAAAAATGATGCGGGCAGCAGAGTGAAGTACGGACTGGAGTTGGGAGAAACAAGGGGCAGGGAGGTCGGTCACGAGGCTGATTCAGTGGTCAAGGCAGGATGAGATAAGTTCTTGGATCAACCTAGTGCCAGATTAGATGGAGGGAAATGGGCTGGTTTTGAACTCCTCATCTTCTCACCCAAATCATTTCCTCCCCTTATCCTTTCCGTGACTGTAGACCACACCACTTCCCTCCCTGTCTCGCAAACCTGTGACCTTGGCGTTATCCTCAGCGTGGCTTAGTGGAAAGAGGCCGGGCTTGGGAGTCAGAGGTCATGGGTTCTAATCCTCTTAGCTGGGTGACTTTGGGCAAGTCACTTCACTTCTCTGGGCCTCAGTTACCTTATCTGTAAAATGGGAATGAAGACTGTGAGCCCCACGTGGGACGACCCGATTACCCCGTATCTACCCCAGCGCTTAGAACAGTGCTTGACACTTAATAAGCGCTTAACAAATACTATAATAATAATACTAATGATAATCCTCGATCCGTTCATCTCATCCAACCCACGTATTCGGTCTGTCATCAGATCCTGTCGGTTCTACCTTCACAGTCTCTAGAATCCACCCCTTCTTCTCCATCCAAACTGCTGCTTCGCTGAACCAAGCGCTTATCATATCGTGTCTTAGTTACTTCCTCAGCCACCTCGCTGATCTCTCTGCTGCCGTCTCTCCCGACTCCCGTCCATATTTCACCCTGCCGCCTGGCTCATTTTTCTCAAAAGACATTCGGGCCAGGTCCCTCCCGCCCCTTCCAGGGGTTTCAATCACCTCCGCGTCAAAGAGACTCCCTCCTATTGGCTTTAAAGTGCTCAGTCAGCTTGCCCCGTCCTACTTATCTCTCTGATTTCCTACTAATAATAATGTTGGTATTTGTTAAGCCCTTACTATGTGCCGAGCACTGTTCTAAGCGCTGGGGTAGACATAGGGGAATCAGGTTGTCCCACGTGGGGCTCACAGTCTTAATCCCCATTTTACAGATGAGGGAACTGAGGCACAGAGAAGTTAAGTGACTTGCCCACCGTCACCCAGCCGACAAGTGGCAGAGCTGGGATTCGAACTCATGAGCCCTGACTCCAAAGCCCGTGCTCTTTCCACTGAGCCACGCTGCTTCAACCCAGTCCACACGCCTTGTTCCTCTAATGCCATCTTAGCGTACCTTGGTCTCGTCTATCTCACCACTGACTTCTTGCCCACACCCTCCCCGGGGCCGGAAACTCCCTCCCCCTTCTTATCCATCTCAGTGGCAAGAGCCCGGGCTTGGGAGTCAGAGATCATGGGTTCGAATCCCGGCTCTGCCGCTCGTCAGCTGTGTGACTGTGGGCAAGTCACTTCACTCCTCTGGGCCTCAGTTACTTCATCTGTAAAATGGGGATTAAGACCGTGAGCCTCACGTGGGACAACCTGATTCCCCTGTATCTACCCCAGCGCTTAGAACAGTGCTCTGCCCATAGTAAGCACTTAACAAATACCAACGTTATTATTATTATTGTTATCCATCAGACCACCACTCTCCCCACCTCCGTAGCCTTATTAAAATCACATCTCCTCCAAGAGGCGTTTCCCATTAAGCCCTTTCCCGCCCATTCCCTCTCCTTTCTGTGTCCCCTGTGCATTTTAATCTTTCGCCCTTAGGTACTTGGTAGTCTCCCTTCCCTCAGCCCCATCGGAGTCAGAGGCCGTGGGTTCGACTCCTGGCTCTGCCACTTGTCAGCTGTGTGACTATAGGCAAGTCACTTAACTTCTCTGTGCCTCAGTTACCTCATCTGTAAAATGGGGATTAACTGTGAGCCTCACGTGGGACAACCTGATTGCCCTTTATCTCCCCCAGCGCTTAGAACAGTGCTCTGCACATAGTAAGTGCTTAACAAATACCGACATTATTGTTATTATATCCATAATTTATTTTCACGTCGGCCTCCCCCTCTAGACCGTGAGCTCCTTGAGGGCGGGGACATATCTACCTATAGTGCACTCTCCCACACAATCAACACTCATCGATTGTGATGGTAGAACTGAGGGGATTTGGTGACAGATTGAATTTGAAGAAGCACTGTGGCCTAGTGGAGAGAGGATGGGCCCTGGAGTCAGAAGGACCTGGGTTCGAATCCCAGCTCTGCCACTTGCCTGTTGTGTGACCTTGGGCAAGTCACGTCTCCGTGCCTCGGTTCCCTTATCTGAAAAATGGGGGTGAAGACTATGAGCCCCATGCTGGTACATGGACTGTGTTCAACCTGTTTAGCTTTTTACCAACCCCAATGCTTAGAGCTTAACAAACACCTTTCAAAAAATGCGTGGATTGAACGGGATGGGTTGGAGAGAATGCTAAATGTACTGGCTTGTGAGACAGGGATGATAGTGATGGTGTCTACAGTTATGGGAAAGGCAGTGGGAGAAGAGGCTTGAGGTGGCAAGATCAGGCGTTCTCTTTTGGGCATGTTAAGTTGGAGGTGATGGCAGGACACCCAAGTAGAGATGTCCTGGAGGCAAGAGGAAATGTGAAACTGCAGAGGAGAGAGGTCAGGGCTGAAGAGGTAGATTTGGGAATCGTCCCTATCGAGATGGTAGTTGAAGCCATGGAAGTATGAAGGAGCTTTGGGTTTTTTCTTCCCACTTTTGTAATAATAATAATGTTGGTATTTTTTAAGCGCTTACTAAGTGCAGAGCACTGTTCTAAGCGCTGGGGGAGATACAGGGTCATCAGGTTGACCCACGTGAGGCTCACAGTCTTCATCCCCATTTGACAGATGAGGCCCAGAGAAGTGAAGCGACTTGCCCAAAGTCACCCAGCTGACAAGTGGCGGAGCCGGGATTCGAACCCATGACCTCTGACTCCCAAGCCCCTGCTCTTTCCACTGAGCCACGCTGCTTCTCTAGCTTCCAAGTGCTTCTAAGCACTGTATCTACCCCAGTGCTTAGAACAGTGCTCTGCACATAGTAAGCACTTAACAAACACCATTATTATCCTTATTATTATTACTATTTACTGAGTAGGCCCTGTGTACGGGGAAGCAAGAAATAATTGGTTGGGAGAATACAATGGCGTTTGAGGTCTGGTCCCCGCACTCTGAGCTTATGTTTTAATAGGGGAAGATTGAGAGAAAGTCATAGTTGAGGGGAGGAGAAATGAGCAGTGGCAGGGAAGATTAAATAAAGAAGAGTGGGTTCATCTAAGGCAAGAATATGTTTAAGTGGTTCCCTCCCCCTCTAATCAATCGATCGGTTAATCGATGGTATTCACTGAGTGCTTTCTATGAGCAGAGCACATAAGAAATTGGGAGAGGACAAGGCATCGGAGTTGGCAGATAACTTCCCTGCCCACAGCAAGCCTACACTCTAGGGGAAACATTCCCCGATTAAAGTTCCGCTCTCCCAGGACCCACCACCAGCTGGTGGTTTTCGTGATGTCTTCAGGAGATTTTCTGGAGATCTTCTTTTTAGGACGTCACCGGGCGTTGGGTGAGAGAGAAGAGGTGACCTGCAACACCCATTATCACTTGTACCCCATCGGTAGCACTTTAGGAATATATTTTTATACATCTAGAATTTAATTTAACCTCCTCCTCCCCGCCCCGGTGGCAGGGATCACATACATCAACTCTGTCGTACAGTGCTCCGTGCCCAATCTCTTCAGCCACGCTCCCACATCTTACCATCGCAGTGTCATTTCTGAAAATTCAGATTTTCTATAATTAAGAAGTTCCTGTAGAAAACGTAGGAAAAATAAGTAACTTCATTATTATCGTTATTGTATTTAAGGGCTTATTACGTGTCAGGCATTTCTAAGCACTGGGGTAGATCCAACTGAATTAGATTGGACAGAGTCCCTGGCCCATTATGGAGCTAGCGTTCTAAGTAGGAGGGAGAACAGGAATTGGATCCCCATTTTACACTTGAGGAAACTGAGGCACGGAGAAGTTAAGTGACTTGCCCAAGGGCACCTAGCAGATAAGTGGCGGAGGTGGGATTAGAGCTCCGGCCTTCTGATTCTCGGGCCCGGGCTCTTTCCGCTAGGCCAAGCGGCTTCCTGATTGAAGCGCCATCACTTCGTGATGGCGAATTCGTGTAGAAAGGCGAAGGTAATGTAGACTTGTTGGGAGGGTTCAAGGAAGGAATAACAGGAAGAGAGTGGTTGTATCCTACTATCTTACTTCATTACTTACTTCATTAGAAGCAGCGTGGCTCAGTGGAAAGAGCCCGGGCTTGGGAGTCAGAGGTCATGGGTTCGAATCCCGGCTCTGCCACTTGGCAGCTGGGTGACCGTGGGCGAGTCACTTCACTTCTCTGGGCCTCAGTTACCTCATCTGTAAAATGGGGATTAACCGTGAGCCTCACGTGGGACAACCCCATTACCCTGTATCTACCCCAGCGCTTAGAACAGTGCTCTGCACATAGTAAGCGCTTAACAGATACCAACATTATTATTACTCACTTAGGCTTCCTTTCAAACATTTATCCAATTCCAACATCCATAGGATGGATATAGTTTCCTGTTGGGGAACAGATTTCAATACTCCGGGAACGACAGAGGTCACGTAACGAACATTACCCCTTGCTCCATCGGAAGAGTGGAACCTCAGTGATCCCTTTTTTCAATCCTAGCCTCACTGGAGCAGAGGATCAAGGGGAGGAGAAAGCAGAAATAGTCATCGGCAAGGTATCGATCCACGGTATTTACTGAGCGTTTATCGTGTGCAGAGCAGCGCGCTTAGGAAAGAGGTGGTCGATATGATCTCGCAGCCCGTGTGGCTTCAGTAGATTCGGAGTCTTCCTCTCCATTGGTTTGTGTAGATGGTCTTTGTGTAACACAGCCCGTTCTGCTTCCGGATCCTCTTTGTTCCAGCATGTTACTCCTGCTCTCTGTTTATCCATGTCACAGAAAATAAGCTCAGTCGCGTCTACTCTGTATCTTATTTGGGGCTGATCACGTCTTGGTGAACTCAGTAATTTTTACTCGGTGTCGTGTTCAAAGCGTCCGTTTCTGGTCATTCGTCCTTCACTGATAGGGAGGGCTGTTTCGACACATTCTTTGTTGCGATAAAAGAGTCGTCCTCCTGGCATTCGGCTTTTGCGCAGGGAGGTTCTTTTCCTGTCTTTCAGCCAGCTTTGGTAACTTTCCTTCCTGGAGACTCTGTTTTCTTTATTCTCATCCCTGCTCCATTCTCACCTATATAAGAATTTTATCTGGTACCACTGAAAGGCAGCGTTAGCAAGTATACAATTTTAAGGCAGACTCTTTGATGATGAATAGTCATCGGTGGTTGTACAATCCAAGGCAGAATCATAACCATTAGGCTTCCCTTCCCACTCCCAGCTGGGTTTCGTGGCCCTCCCCAAACATGCCCTCTGGCTTTCTATCCTATATCTACGATCGTAACTTACTTTCTTGGGTTCTTCCACAGGGATGCAAAGTTGGCAGGCCAGGGCTGAAATGGCAGGATGATCGAGAGCAGGTGGGTGGAGGAGGAGGGTAGGAGAGTAGGTAGGGCAGATCTTCAGATCTTCTCTCCCACCTTCCTCATACTTTACAGCACGCCGTCCTCATACTTTACATTGTCTCTTCTCCCCGTATCCCGGCCTAGCGCTCTAACTTTGCGGTCGTGGGAGGCGGAGTCAGAAGTAAGGTCTGTTTCACTGGCTCGGTAGAAATAAAAAAGTTACGAGAATAAATATAGACTGGAGGGAATCAGTTCCTCCTCTGTTGACCCTTGGCAGGGTCGCACCTGGAGAGTTTGCGGGACTCTGCCAGTCTCGGCTACCAGAGTCGAGAAGGGGTCCTCGCTTGGGCGGTGGCTAGGCAATCTGCTACGAGGCAAAACCCACCCATGCTGGGCAGGGTGGAGACTTGAGTTTACTGTGCGGAAGACCCACTTCCGTATATTTACCAAGAAAACTCTATGGATCCACTACCAGAACGATTGCAGATGGAGAGCGGGGCGTTCTGGAAGAGATGTGTCCGCGGTGTCGCTGTGGGTCGTATACGACTCGACGGCATGAGACAAGAGGGAATGGCGGGGGGGGGACTGGGGAGGCAGGGAGAAGTTTGGGAGGCAAAGAGAAGGGGCCAGGAGATCTTTAGGGAAAAAGCGGGCTTGGGAAGTGGATGGCTGCTTCGCTGGCAAATCTCTGAAAGTGAAGGTTTTTTTGGCAATGATTCCGAGAAGAAATAACTTCTGCTGGGCCGATCTGGAACTCCGGGTGGCACAGTTCCCGTAACAATTCATCTTGCATTTTACCCTTTCCAAAGTAATCTTCTAATCGATCAATCGCTCCATAAGCCCTTGGGAAAGTACATTGGAATTAATGGATACGATCCTTACATTTAAAGAGCGTACAGTGTAGAGGGAGAGACGGACACTAGAAGAAATACAAATGAGAAGGAGAGGGATATATGCATAAATAAGTGTTTAATAAGATATGGAAGTTATGGACGTAACTGTTGTGGGGAGTTTAAGTACACAAGTTTCTAGGTTCATTCAGTAGTATTTACTGAGCGCTTACTATGTGCAGAGCACCGTACTAAGCTCTTGGAATGTACAATTTGGCAACAGATAGGGACAATCCCTGCCCATTGATGGGCTTACAGTCTAATCGGGGGAGACATCCAGACAAAAACAATAGCAATAAATAGAATCGAGGGGATGTACATTTCATTAACAAATAGGGTAATAAAAATATATACAAATGAGCAGATGAGCACAGAGACTCTAAGCCCGCTGTGGGCAGCGACGGTCTCTCTTGATTACTTTCCAAACGCTTACAGTAGGCGCTCAATAAATACGACTGAATGAACGAAAAGTGCTAAGCAAGGGAGATGAGCAGTATATCAGGGGTGACCTCCTGGGGATGTGGTTTCAAAACGAGGAGAGCTGAGCTCTGTCAAATTTGAAGCCGGAAGGCGTTCCGTGGAGAGGGGAGGGTGTGAGTAAGAGGTCTGCGGGGGTGAGATGAGGGCACCGGGAATAGCTTAGCTTGAAGGGAATGAGGGGTATGAGCCGGGGTGCTTTGGGAGAATGGAATCAATCAGTAGGAGGGAGGGAGCCAACTGAGTAATAGTAATAGTATTTATTCCCCTCTCAGGGAGAGATTCCAGCACTTTACCAGTCTTGGCTGGGGGAGGGAGAGTCAAACAGAGGCCTTACCCATTCCATTCCTAGCTTGGGCAGCGACTAGCGAGTGGAAGGCCGTCCGCTATAAGTCAAAGCTCACCCGGGCTGGGCGGCAGCGGCGTGGGAGAGATCCGAGGCCGGAGTCTCAAGTCTGCTGTGCGGAAGAAGGCAGCAGTTAACCGCTTCTGAAAACTTTAGGGATACACTACCAGAGAAGGGTCCGTGGAGTCGCTACGGGTCGGAAGCGACTCGACAGCCTAAGACGGGAATAGTATTTATCGAGCTCTTACTGTTGGTGACCTAAACCGATGGTCAGGAGTTTCAACTTGATGCACCGTGGGGTGGGAAATGGTTTGCGGGGATGGGGAGGTGTGAGCGGGATGACAGAGAGGGGAGAGACTAGAAGGGAGGGAGACTGGAAGCGACGGTCAGCCCGTGTTTCCCCATTCCTTAATAACCTCTGTAATTGCCCACCCACCTCTGCTCAAAGAGAAGCCCCCAACTGATTTCCTTCTACCACCCAGCACACTCATTTAGCTCCTCTAACACCGACCTACTCACTGCATCTCTATCTCATTTATCTCATCACCGACCCCTTCCCTTCCCCGGCCTCCCTCCGGCCTGGAATTCCCTCCCCCGTTGTATCTGACGGATGATCACTCATCCCACCTTCACAGCTTTATTAAAAGCCCGAGGCCTTCCCCCAGTAAACCCTCATTTCCCCTACTCCCTCTCCCTTCTGCATCGCTCTTGCATTTAGATTCCTCCCCTCTAAGCACTTGCTAGTCACCCCTCCCTCAACCCCACAGCACTTACGTACGTAGCTGTTATTTATTTTAATGCCTGTAACCCACCCTAGACCGTAAGCTCCTTGCGGGGAGGGCATATGTCTGAAACTCGGTTGGATCGTACTCTCCCAGTCGCTCTGGGAACAGTAAGTGTTCAGTAAATACTATGGACAGATTAGTGGATTATTTTCTCCTCTTGGCTTGCCAGGGCCTTGTTGCATTTCCTCAAACAGCAGCTGCATCTCTCTATTCTCCTCACGTATCCTACCCAGTGGAGCTGTGTTGCAGTAAACCCTGCTTTAGTGTTTGTGCTAGACATTGAACCTCCCCGGGCCTCAGTCCCCCCCTCTGTAAAATGGCGATAAAATACCCGGCCTCCCTCTCCCGTAAACCCCACGTGAGATGGAAACCGGGTCTGCTCTCCTTGTATCAACCTCAGCGTTCCGGTGCGGTGCTTGGCCCGTGGTGAACCTTCGTCAATGTTGCGATCGGTGAATTGACAGTGTCAGAGGGCTTCATTTCTGGAAATCTTATTCCACCGCAGGCGACCCCGTAGGACTGCTCCAGAAGCCGAGCGTGGGTCCAAAGAGGAGACCAGCAGTTAGGTCCGAGTTTCGCAGGGGATTGGATGCCTCGGTAGCCTTAGGTACCTTCAACTTGCTATGCGACCGAATGCCCTGTAATTCACATTCTGCCTTGCAGTCTGCTGCGGGCCATATTGGCCTTTTCGATTCCGACTTTTATCTCTTTGCCTACCCGTGCATTGTTAGACAACGCACTGGGTAAGTGACAGTATTTAGCGACTGCTCTGTCCTGGGTGGCCAAAGGAAGCCTTCTGTGAAGCGTAGGATTTTTCCCTTACGTAACTTTGATCTTCTTCTGCCAGATAGTCTGAGGACGGTCAGACCGTAGCGTCGGGGGAAATCTACAGAGCGATGCATCCCACTAGATCGTAAACTCTAGGGCAGGGATCGTGTCTACTGTCGTACTCTCCCAAGTGCTTAACACGGTACTTTGCCCAAAGTAATTGCTTAATAAATACTAGTGACCAGTGATCATTTGCATGTCTTTTCTAAGGCAGTTTTTTAATCACCGTCTCCAAGAATTTTGCTGATACCTATAACCCTCTGAGCTGGAAGCGTCTCCTATTAGAAGATTATTATTCGTAACCCCTCATTGCACCCGGAAGCGCGGTGATATTGAATCGGTGGAACGAGCCTGGACCTGCTGCGCGATCCTGCTTCGCTTCAGCGGTCTGGGGGAAAGGCTGAGGAAGTGGTACTTCAGCTCTGACTCAAACCAAATAGGCTCCTGTGATAAATTTACCTTCTCGGTACATTTCCCAGGACAGACGAATCTGCTAAGCAATTGTCAGAGCCCCGACCTGTCGACAACGTCAGATGCTTTTGTAAGTTCAAGGAACGTCGTCTGGAACAGTTCAGTGAGCACAGTGCTCTCTGCCCTTTTCCCGTATCTGTCTTATCGCGGTGAATATCTGCAGTGGGATGTCGTAGTTGGAAGTCTCACTGTGTCTCAGGAAGTACCCAATTGCCAATAGTTTGTCGGTTGCGGGCCTGGAAGGATTCTAGCTAGGATTCTCCTTTCCACAGCTGGTTCTCTTCTTTTTTTCTTTGGGAGATGGTGATAATAATAATAATGATGTTAGTGTTTGTTAAGCGCTTACTATGTGCAGAGCACTGTTCTAAGTGCTGGGGTAGATACAGGGTAATCAGATTGTCCCACATGAGGCTCACAGTCTTAATCCCCATTTTACAGATGAGGTGACTGAGGCACAGAGAGGTTAAGTGACTCGCCCACAGTCACACAGCTGACAAGTGGCAGAGGCGGGATTCGAACCCATGACCGCTGACTCCCAAGCCTGGGCTCTTTCCACTGAGCCACGCTGCTTCCCCAGGTGATGGTGATGACTTGGGCATCTTTATAGGCTTCTGGCATTTTCACCGGAGAAGAGCAGACAGACATCTGAGGAGTAGGATGTCTCCTTACTTCTAGATTTCTGCGGAAATGCCACCAGATCCAGATTCCTTCCCGTTTTTCACGGCTTCGAATGTGAAGGTTACCGCTCCGAGACGCAGCGGGGCTTAGTGGGAAGAGCACGAGCTGGGGAGTCGGGGGACGTGGGTTCAAATGCCGGCTCCGCCGCTTGTCTGCTCTGTGACCTTGAGCAAGCCACTTAACCTCTCTGTGCCGAAGTTACCTCATCTGTAAAATGAAGATTGAGACCGGGAGCCCCACGTGGGACCACCTGCTTACCTCGTATCCACCCCCGCGCTTAGAACAGTGCTTGGCGCGTAGCAAGTGCTTGACAAATACCGTCGTTCCTTTCTTTCTTTTCAAGAGTCGTAACCGAGGCGTGCCTTCCCATTTTGGCCATTCCCAGCTTCGAAGATCCTCTTCATCAGAGGTGGAAGGCAGGCTCAGAAGTTCCTTTATCATGTTCCTGCCATTTGTCTAGGATTCCCTCTGACCGATGAGGGCGGTTGCCACTGGTCTTCATAAGTATATGGGACCATATAGATCCTTCAGCCCTTCTCAACGTCGCACCTGGAGAGTTTCCAGTCCCCTACCGGTCTCGACTACGGGAGGGGGAGTCAGGCCTGTCCGTTCCATTCCCAGCTCGGGCAGAGGCCGGCGAGCGGAAGGCCGTCTGCCCCAAGTCATAACTCGCCCATGCTCGGCAGCAGCGGCGTGGGAGACATCGAGGGCCGAGACTCGAGTTTACCGTGCGGAAGGAAGCGGTTTTCCGTAGTTTCATAGAAGACTCTAAGGGTCCACTACCGGAACGATTGCCGATGGAGAGCAATGGGTCCGTGGCGTCGCTACGGATCGGAAACGACTCCGTTTCAGGGGTCAGTGTATCCCTGGTTTGCTTAAACTTTGATGTTTAGCGTGGCTCGGTGGAAAGAGCCCGGGCTTGGGAGTCGGAGGGCATGGGTTCAAATCCTGGCTCTGCCACTTGGCAGCTGTGGGACTGTGGGCAAGTCGCTTCACTTCTCTGGGCCTCAGTCTCCTCATCTGTCAAATGGGGATTAACCGTGAGCCTCACGTGGGACAACCTGATGACCCTGTATCTCCCCCAGCTCTTAGAACAGTGCTCTGCACATAGTAAGCGCTTAACAAATACCAACATTATTATTATCATTATGTTTCATCTTTGTTCACACAGGTTTTTTAGCTTGATTCATGTTCTTCTGCGGGTTGTGGTAAGCCTCGTTTTTCTTACGGTCATGAAGAGTAGCAAGTTTTTTTTTATGGTACTTAAGTGCTTATTATGTGACGAGTGAATCAGGTCGGACACAGTCCCTGTCCCACGGGGGGCTCACAGTTCAAGTAGGAGGGAGAAGAATTTAATCCCCGCTGGTAACTGAGGCCCAGAGAAGTTGACTGACTTGCCCAAGGTCGCACAGCAGACGCACGACAGAGCCGGGATTAGAACCAAGGTCCCCTGCCTCCCGGGCCTGAGCTTTTTTCACTAGGCCGTGCTACTTCTCGTGGCTCAGTGAAGAGAGCCCGGGCTTTGGAGTCAGAGGTCAAGGGTTCGAATCCCGGCTCTGCCACTTGTCAGCTGCGTGACTGGGGGCAAGTCACTTAACTTCTCTCTGCCTCAGTTCCCTCATCTGTCAAATGGGGATTAAGACTGTGAGCCCCACGTGGGACAACCTGATTCCCCTGTGTCTACCCCAGCGCTTAGAAGAGTGCTCTGCACATAGTAAGCGCTTAACAAATACCAACATTATAATTGTTGATGCATTTCTGGCTTGGCATTCGTTTTCCTCCAACAGGTCACGATGGCATTTTCTTTGCTGTACTCGTTGCCTTGAGAACTGCCTGATAGACAGTGATAGACAGTGGCTCTGAGAAATGCCCATCTGCCACCCGGGTTTCCCGTTCCGTTGTTTTTACAGAGTTCCTGGCAGGTTTCTTTATTTCCCGGGAACGTGACGTTTAGTCTTCTAGGGTCTTGGGCGCCATTTTTCAGTGCGTTGGTGGAACTGAGAGCTCAGAAGGGAGTGTATGAGTCAGCGGACAGTCCAGAATTCAGCCCCTAAATGATTTTAATGATCTATACATCTCTCAAATTTCCCTGATGGAGGCTGACGTGATCAGGAGATGGCATCCCTTAGGCCTTGGATGCACCCGGGCTATCTCTCTCTTATTTGATAGGTCCTCGTTTCCTCTACCTGCCCTCTCCTCTGCATCACGTATACACGCAGCTTTGTGCCCCTTTAGCGCTTTGATACTCCCCCAAGCCCCATGGCACTTATGAACATAAATACTCCACTATTTCCCCTCTCTCTCATTTATTTTGAACGTCTCACCCTGCAGACTGTAAGCTCCTCGTGGGCAGGGATCAAATCTACCAACTCTTTTGTACGGTACTTTCCCAAGTGCTCGGTACAGAGCTCTGCACACAGTAAGCGCTCAATAAATACCCCCGATTGACTAATTGAGAAGACAGTATCGGTGATTTTGAGCTGCCATAGCACATTTGCCGAGAGGAAATAGGCCACTGATAGTCACCCATCCGATCCCTAGAAGACTTTTTTCTCCTTTTGGCATCCCTGCCCACCATGGTAGTGAGATATTCCATCATGAACAGGAAGTCAGAGTTTGGAGAAATAATAAATAGCAGCAGTATTTGTTAAATACTTATTATGTGGTTAAGCCTGTACAAAGAGCTGGAATAGAACCAATTCAATCAGATCAGGTTCAGTCTTTGTCCCACTGGGGACTCGCAGTGTAAGAGAAGCAGCCGGTCCAAGTGGAAAGAACACTGGCCAGGGAGTCCGAGGACCTGGGTTCTAATCCTGGCTCTGCCACTTGTCTGCTGAGTGTCCCTGGGCAAGTCACTTCATTCCTGTTTGTTCCCTCATCTGTAAATTGGGTATAAAATCCCACTCCCTCCTACTGAGACCGTCAGCCCCGGGTGGGACAGGGACTGCGTCCAATCTATCTTGTATCTATCCCGGTGCTTAGTACAATGGATGTCATATCGTGAGTAAGAAGCATAATACTAATGACAAAGATAATAGAAGGCAGGGAGAACCCATATCGTCGTCCCATTTGACAGATGAGTAAACAGAGGCGCAGAGAATTCAATGATTTGTCCAAGGTGACGCAGCAGACAGGCCGTGGAGTGGGAATTCAGAATCCAGTCTCCTAACTCCCAGGCCTTTGCTTTTTCTATTTCTTCTCTAAAGGTCACAGAATGAGCCTATCCAGCTCCTCAGAATTTTTATTTCTTTTTTGGTGTTATTTGTCATTCGCTTGGGAATCTTTGCTGATTACATGGGCAACGTGCCCTTACTTTGAAAGCAAGTTCAGGGACATCTGTCAGTCACATCTCCGGACAGATGTTTGGGGCCGAGAGAGAAAGCACTGCCTGATTGCAAATTTGACACCCGAATGATTTTGCTCTAAAGAAGAGAAATTCCTCTCCAGCTCCTGTCTGTCTGAGCATCTTTCATCAGCTAGGTTGGTTTTGCGCGGTGGTGCCGTGTCAGCTCTGTATCTGACCAGTTCATGAGCAACAAGTCCAACTTTAGGGAAGATGGCTCTTTCCATAATCCAGTAGTGTCCTGGTGTTCAGTGATGAAGGAGGTCATGGGTTTGAATCCCAGATCTGCCGCTTGTCAGCTGTGTGACTGTGGGCAAGTCACTTCACTTCTCTGGGCCTCAGTTACCTCATCTGTAAAATGGGAGTTAACTGTGAGCCTCACGTGGGACAACCTGATTACCCTGAATCTGCCCCAGCGCTTAGAACAGTGCTCTGCAAATAGTAAGCGCTTAACCAATACCAACATTATTATTATTATGAAATGCGTACCTTCCTTCCGTTCATTGGTTTTCTCTTTGTTCTTACATCACAAGTTGAATGTTCACCTGGCCCAATCCTCCAATCATTAAGCCAATATCTAGAGCATCTTTCTTAATTCAGGGTGCGCAGTGCATTTTTAATTGTGCCTAGATAGTGTCCTCTGATTTGTGTTCACAGATTTCTCTCTATATGCCATCAGACTAAGGCTTTGGCTAATAATAATAATAATAATAATAATAATGATGCTATTTTTAAGTGCTGACTGTTTGTCAAACACTGTACTAAATGCTTGGGGAGATACAAGTTAATCAGGTTGGACACAGTCCCTGTCCCACAGTCCGGGTTGGAGGGAGAACAGGTTTTGAATCCCCATGCTACAGATAAGAAAACCGAGGCACAGAGAAGTTAAGCGACTTGCCCAAGGTGACACAGGGAAGAGGGGCCCAGCCGGGATTAGAACCCAGGTCCTCTGACTCCCAAGCCCGGGTTCTTTCCACTAGGCCATGCTGCTTCTCATGCTGTTTATCACAAAGATGATCTGCGGCTCCGAACGCACTGAAGCAGCGTGGCTCAGTGGAAAGAGCACGGGCTTGGGAGTCAGAGGTCATGGGTTCGAATTCCCACTCTGCCGCTTGGCAGCTGGGTGACTGGGCGAGTCACTTCACTTCTCTGGGCCTCAGTTACCTCATCTGGAAAATGGGGATTAACTGTGAGCCTCACGTGGGATGACCGGATTACCCTGTATCTACCCCAGCGCTTAGAACAGTGCTCTGCACATAGTAAGCGCTTAACAAATTCCAACATTACTTATTGCACTTCTGGAGAATACAGCAGTCCTCCACTCACGTTATTTTGTGTTTTGATAAGTGACCCTTAGGAGGTTTCTGAATTTTTACCTCATTTGAGATTTACAAAACTTAATTTTCAACTTTGTGATACTAAGACCCTGGACGGCATTAGCTGCCTGTTTGCTGCCTGCAGTAGAGGAGGATTTCATGAGCGATGCGATGTGTCTTTTGAATCCCCTCCCGTTAGGTCTGCCTGGCGTTCAAGTGGCTCTAACCTCCTTCCTCCCTGACGTCCTCCACTCCTCCCCGATGCCCTCCCTTTGACCTTCCTTCCCTCCAAATTGTTTCCCATTCCTTTAAATGGCATTTGCTAAGCTCTTGCTATACGTCAAACACCGGGGTAGGTTCAAGTGAATTAGGTAGGGCACAGTCCCTGTCCCCCGTGTGGCTCACAATCTAAGGCACAGAGAAGTTAAGTGACTTGCTCAAGGTCACCCAGCAAGCAACTGGCAGGGCCGGGATTAGAATCCAGGTCCTCTGACTCCCAGGCCCTTGATCTTTCCACTAGGCCATGCTGCTTGCCCGTTTCTCAAGGGATCTTTCGTGGTCCCTCGCTCCTCAGCCTTGAATCCTCCCTGCTATCTGCATAATCTTCCCGGTGCCTCCCTTCTCCCCTGAGCCCTCTCCTATTTTTGGAATATATTGTTCTCAGTATAATCTATATGGTTTCCACTGACAGGCAGTTCCTTTCTCTGACCTCCCCCTTCCTCTTACCCCATCACCCCCTGCCTGGGGTGGGAGTGGAGGTGTGGGAGGAGACCATCACTGTTCTCCCACCTTTTCCACTTGTAGCCCTTGGCCCTTGGGCTGGGGTGGAATGTCGGGGGTGATGGTCATCTCCTCCCAGGCCTCTTCCCCAGTCCGGCCTGTGTCCTTGACCGTAGTTTTCCCCAGGGGAGCTGCATCCGGGGTAAGGTTGGCCAAACTCTCCACCACCTGTAACATTTATAAAAATATTGGCCAACCGTACTCATTTGCTTATCCATCTCTCTCCTCTGTTAGACTCTAAACTCCTTACAAACAGGGATTGCATCTTTTAACTCCGTTGCCCTCTCCCAAATGCTTAGTTTAGTGCTCTGCACGTGGTAGGGTTATTGTTGGTAGTTGTTAAGCGCTTACTATGTGCAGAGAACTGTTCTAATCGCTGGGGTAGATGCAGGGTCATCAGGTTGTCCCACGTGAGGTTCACAGTTAATCCCCACTTTCCAGATGAGGTAACTGAGGCCCAGAGAAGTGAAGTGACTCACCCACAGTCACCCAGCTGCCGAGTGGCAGAGCCGGGATTCGAACCCATGACCTCTGACGCCCAAACCCGGGCTCTTTCCACTGAGCCACGCTGCTTTCGCTAAGTACTGCTGTTTAACTGGAACTCCTTTTTCAAATCAACCAAACCAGATTCCTCTCCACCTTCAAAGCCCCCATAAAAAGTCATCTTCTGGAGGCGTGACAGAGAGATTGGTTATGTGACCCAGTAGCACTCGGGTGGCTATCATTACTGTCTTTATCGTTTTATCCATGCGGTTGCTTTATTCCACGTTTGAACATTTGTTTCTGCTTCTGTCCCCTGGTATATTGAAAATGGTATTATTTACTTCTGCTCAGTAAATGCGGTTCCTGATGTTGAAGATTAAGTGAAGATCCTCTCTGCCTGAGGAGATCGCATCCTTGATTTCATCTTTGTTTTCTTTCTCTTATTCACCTCCCACGTTCTAAATTCTGCAAGTTCTTCCGCTCTAATATTTCTCTCACCTTCTACTATGACTACTATCCTAGTTCAAGTCTTCATCACCTCCCAGCGAGATTACTCTACCAGTCTCCCTCCCTCTCCACCTTCTCCCCTTTTCAGTCTATTCTACGAGCAGCCCCACGTATCATCTCAAGCGCCTTTGGGAACGCATCGTCCCTCTTTCTTTTTTATGGCATTTCTTAAGTTCGTACTATGTTCCAGTCGCCGTGCTAAGCGCTGGGGTCGATACAGGCTAATCAGGTTGGACTCGGTCCACGGGCCTCATCGTCCTAATTCCCATTTTCATTCATTCGTTCATTCAATAGTATTTATTGAGCGCTTAGTATGTGCAGAGCACTGGACTAAGCGCTTGGAATGGACAGATCGGTAACAGATAGGGACAGTCCCTGCCCTCTGACGGGCTTACGGCCTAATCGGGGGAGACGGACAGACGAGAACGATGGCGACAGGAGCAAATAAATAGAATCAAGGTGATGTACATCTCATTAACAAAATAAATAGGGTGATGAAGATATATACAGTCGAGCGGACGAGTACAGTGCTGAGGGGATGGGACGGGAGAGGGGAGGAGCAGAGGAAAAGCGGGGAGAAGAGGGTTTAGCTGCGGAGAGGTAAAGGGGGGGTAGAGGGAGCAGAGGGAAAAGGGGAGCTCAGTCTGGGAAGGCCTCTCGGAGGAGGTGAGCTTTAAAGATGTGGTAATTGAAACACAGAGAGGTTAAGTGGTTTGCCCAAGGCCACACAGCTAGGCACAGGTAGCGGGGCGGGGATTAGAACCCAAGTCCTGCTGACTCCTAAGCCCGCGTTCTATCCACTAGGCCGCTCTGCTGCTCTGATCCTCACTTGAAAAATCTCCAACAGCCACCCGTTTCGTCTTGTAGCAAGCAAAAATACCTAAACATTGGCCGCAGATGTCTCCACCAGCTGTCTCTCTCTTGCTCATCTGCTATCTTATTAGTCCAAAACCCCAGCTCATATTTTTGTTCCTTCCAAGCAAACCAAACTGTGCCACGTTTGTGACTTTTCTGGATCTGACCCATTGCTCACAGCTTTGTCCTGGCATGGAACTTCTTCCTCCTTCAAATCCACCAAACCATATCCTCCCACACCTCAAGAGGCCACCTCCTTGAAGAGGCATTTCTAGCTGAATCCGCCAATTTCCTGGTCATGCTGACCGCATTAGCATCAGTCCGTTCATCTATTCATTATATCTAAGTATTGAACTGCTTCATCCTCTATCATTTGTAGCCATAGTGCTCATCTTTAACCTATTGCGTATTTGGTCCTCTGGCCTTGTCCGTCAACTCCGTTAGATTGTTTAAACACCTCAAGAACAGGGAACATATGTTTTCCTTCTATTTATCTGGTCCCGAATGCCTAATAGAGTGCCCTGCACATCGTAGCTGTTTGATATGTGGAGTTTTGTTGAAGAGAATGATTTTAATCAAAGCAGGGCCATCCTGGCCCAATAGACAGGTGCAAATAGGATTCACTTTTATACGATTCATTTACTTTTATTCATTTCTTGAATAAACATTTTAATAGCTAGAAGGATAATCGAAATCTACCAATATCTAGTCGTTGGTTCTGCCCAAAGAAGATGTCGCCGAAGGTGAAATTCACTTCCGTGTAAGTTTGAGGCTTTGATCTACTGATTCCTTCCAACGTTCCCTCTGGCCTCCGTACTTTTGGTTTCCTTCCTTCCCTAGTCGAGGACGTAAGGAGGAAGCGGTGGCAATTGGAGTCCACAGCTGATCCTCAAACTGGGCTGCCGGGGCCTGCTATCGAAGGACTCCCCAACCCTTACCCCAGGACTCCCCCTCCAGCCAGGGAGTTTAGGAAGCAGAAGTAGAGGTTATAATGCAGAGTTTCTAAAGATGACGTGATCTTGGAGCATATGAGTTGATGGCCCGTTCAGCTTTTTACTCCACCCACGGCTATTGGGATTCTTATGTCTTTGAGTTCTCACCGTGATAAGTCCCAATCCTCAATTTCACCAACAAGACAAACTTTATTCATCACCACACCCATTTATGAGAGCTCTTGATGGGGAGCGTGTCTCTCTTCCTGGCTCCGATCCCCCCCCCCCCGACCACCCCATCCTGGGGAAGCGTTCCTCAAACGATCTAATAGCCAAAAAAGCCGAGTGCAGAAAGAAGAGGGAGGGAGGTAGGAGGAGGAGATCTAAGAGACCGGGGTATGCCTCAAAATGAATGATTATGTTGACTTCACTGAATTGATTTGGCTAATGCTCCCTTTCGCTTGGTACTGTGAAAGCTCTGAAGGATGGGCCTTCAGCATCTCTGGGGAAGTGAATGTTTCCCTTCGTGACGTGAGGCCTGTTGGCATTCGTGGCTTGTCTAATTGAAGGGAGTTAAGGTGACGTGGGGAGTTGGTACTGTAACTTGGATTCTTGTAAAAGTAACATGAAAAATGGACTACCAGCAGGTTTTCCTGATGTTCACAACATTATTTAAAAGACTTAATGTGCTGTCATGTATGATTTATGCTCCGTAGGTGTTTTGCAACTGCATTGGAAATAGCTAGGTATTGGAACATAATACATTATGCAGTCCCAAATGTAAAAAAAAAAAAGGCAGCGATGTGAAAGATAGGATGTTGTAGTGCTGATCAGATATCCCAGGATAATTGTTTTCAGACCAGAGCCTAAATTTGGACCTATTTTCTTAAGCGGGAGAAACATTCAACGGGCTTACTTATAGAAAATACTCTGAGCAACCGAATTTGGTCCATTTCCTCAGTCACGCTCATTGCCTTTGAAAATCACTCTCAGGAGATATCGAGAGATTGTCCGGTCCGGCTTCTGCCTCCAAGAAGGTCAATGACTAGAGCTTCCTAAATAGGAGAAGGAGCACGGCCTAGTGGAAAAAACACGGGCCGGGGGGGGTCAGAGGTCCTTGTTCTAATTCTGACTCCACCACCTTTTGGGCCGTGTGATGTGGGCCAACGCACTTAACCTCGCTGTGCCTCAGTTCTCTCATCTGCAAAATGGAGCCGCATTACCTGTTCTCCCTCCTACTTAGACTGCGAGCCCCCTGTTGGACCTGATTATCTTGTATCCACCCCAGAGTTTAGTACAATGCTTGGCACGTAGCAGGCACTTCACAAATGCCACAGTGATTATTTTTGATTCATTCGTGTTCACTGTACTGAGTGCTTGGAAAATACAATTCACCAATTAAGAGAGGCAACCCCTGCCCAACCGGGCTTACGGTCTTGATTATGATTTGTTATTATTAGGATGGTCACCGAGAGCACTCAGAAATGCTTGACCAGGAGAAACGCATGAGGTCACACATCCCGTTGGCCACAGCATAACTGATGGCGTCATAAATGCCATTTTGTGGGCGCACGCTGATTCTCTGTGATCCCGCAGCGTTACTCCGGGAGAGAAACCTTGGTCTTGGCGATTCCCTCTCCTGTCCTTCTGACCTCTAGCAGCACCTCTAAGCTGCGGGGCGACAGTGGAGGGAACCTCAGGGCCAAAGATTGGAAGCACTAACAGAAAGGCAGCAGAAATTCAGGGCTGGCTTCAGAAGATAGATGAAGTAAGTGGTTGCTTCAGGGCAGTGCTTAGCACGAGTGGCTGCCCAGCCCCTCAATGTCCCCAAATCACAGCTCCCCCAGGACATCTTCCAGGTGGTGGCGAAGCCAGGCATTCATTCAAGTGTATTTATTGAACGCTTACTGTGTGCAGAACACTCTGCTAAGCACTAGGGAGAGTACCATGCAACAATAAACAGAAACGCTCCCCGCCCACAGTGAGCTTACAGTCCAGAGCGGCTGTAGGAATAATAGAATATGATAATAGTAATATGAATAGATAAATTACAGATATGCACTTAAGTGCTGTGGGGCTGGGAGAGGGGAAGAGCATTCCCAATTTAATAATAATGATAATTGTGGCATTTTTTAAGTGCTTATTGTGTGACAAGCACCCTTCTAAGCGCTGGGGGTAGATAGAAGATAATGGGGTTGGACACAGTCCCTGTCCCACATGGGGCTCACAGTCTTAATCCACGTTGTACAGATGCGGTAACTGAGGTCCAGAGAAGTGAAGTGAATGGCCCAAGGTCACACAGCAAACTTGTGGCGGAGCCGGGATTAAAAGTCAGGTCCTCTGGCTCCCAGGCCTTTGCTCTTTTCACTAGGCCGTGCGGCTTCCCGTACTTTGGTGGTCAGGCAACGCAACACCTGGGGTGGGGAGGGCGGGGGAGTGCATCGCTAGAGAACCACGGTTATGAGGGCCGGGGCAGCCTGCTGTCAGAGTTAGGGTGGTGGCGACGCAGACTGGGGGCAGGAAAAGGAAGGGGGTCCTTTCCTCCGAGAGGGGAGGGAAATCTTTAGTTTCACCCCACCGCGTTTGGTCCAGGAGAAGAGCGTAGCTAAATTGCCACTGGCCTTGGAGCTGGAAAGGGACAGACGGAAGCTGGAGCCAAGGTGACTCCGTTATCTCCCATGCCGGCAGGAGGAGGAACATGAGGATGCTGCCGTGATTATGGTCCTCGCGGGGCAGTGAGTGGGGTTCTTTCTCTCACCGCACGGGAAACAGCCAGTGGCCATTGCCCGCCTCTCCGCATCCCCCCCGGTGGAAACCAGAAGGGCAGAGGTGGAGCGGAGGCAATCCTCCTTTTGTAGGTTTTACTTCCCCCTTCTCTCTTTTCCTGCCCTCCTCCCCGGCTTCCTTTCCTGACCCCCCCAGGGACGAAATAGAAATGCCCTTCTGCAAAATGTCACGTATGACATCATCGCGTTACAGGCCCAGCCTGATGTGGTGGCGTCATGTGGAACTTGGAGGGCCGTGGACTTTGGGTGGCTGAATGTTTTTAGCCGGCCCTGGCCCAGACCGGTACCGGGCAAACCTAGTAAGCGGGGCTGGCCTGGAAAACTGGATGCCTGGTATCCCTATTTGTGACAGGAAGCTAATTATCTTTGACTTAGGGATGACCTGGAGTGGAGACTCACTTGATATTCATTCATTCATTCATTCATTCATTCATTCAATAGTATTTATTGAGCGCTTACTATGTGCAGAGCACTGTACTAAGCGCTTGGAATTCGGCAACAGATAGAGATAATCCCTGCCCACTGACGGGCTCACGGTCTAATCGGGGGAGATGGACAAAAACACGACAACTTAATCACGATAAATAGAATCAAGGGGATGTACACCTCGTTAACAAAATAAATAGGGTAATAAATAATCTATGCAAATGAGCACAGTGCTGAGGGGGGGGGAAAGGGGAAGAGCAGAGGGTGGGGGAGGAGGGAGAGCAGAGGGAAAGGGGGAGCTCAGTCTGGGAAGGCCTCCTGGAGGAGGTGAGCTCGCAGTATCCATTATCCAATCCTGCCTTGACTACCGCGTCTGACTCCTCGCCCGCCTCCCGGCCTCCTGTCTCTCCCCACCCCGGCCCAAACGTCCCTCGGATCATTTATCAACAAAAACGTTCAGTCCGTGGCTCCCCACTCCTCAGGGACCCCCCACCGGCTGCCCGTCCACCTTGGCATCGAAGCGGAACGCCTTACGTTGGCTTTAAGGCACTCGATCAGCTCGGCCCATCCTACCTCACCTCACTAATCTCCTGATAGAGCGGTACCAGCACAGTGGTAGAAGACCACTCGTACCAGTGATAAGCGACCGACAGAGGGGCGGGAGAGCAAGGGAGTCCAGTGGAGAGGACGGTATTGTGTGTATCGATTTGTGGAACGGGAGAAGCGAGAAGTTGGCCACCGTAACAGCTTTGCGGATGTTCATTTTAGTGTCAAGAGGGAGGCTTCGTTGTTACCGTGCTCCGTTTTTCAGTTTTGGGGCCAGCAGCTTTTGGGTCTCCTCTGGTTCTTCCATTCAATCATTCATTCATTCAATAGTATTTATTGAGCGCTTACTATGTGCAGAGCACTGTACTAAGCACTTGGAATGTACAAATCGGTAACAGATAGAGACAGTCGCTGCCCTTTGACGGGCTTGCGGTCTAATCGGGGGAGACAGACAGACAAGAACAATAGCAATAAATAGAATCAAGATTCTAATTCCAAGATTCTAATTCCAAGGGCCATGCCGATCCTTTTAGATTCCCCCTAACGGTGTTGGATGATAAACAGCAACGTGCTCCTTTGTACTGTTTATTTACATGAAATAGTAGGACAAGATTACTCACAGTGAAGCCTCCCCACCAACATGTCTGTAAAGTTGTTGAATACTGTCAGTGGATAACGCATTTTCATTTTTGAAGAATGGTTTTCTCCTGTGGGCAGGACTTCAATGAAATTTTGTTAATGAAATGTACATCGCCTTGCTTCTATTTAGTTGCCGTTGTTTTTACGAGATGTTCTTCCCCTCGACTCTGTTTATCGCCATTGCTCTCGTCTGTCCGTCTCCCCCGATTAGACCGTAAGCCCGTCAAACGGCAGGGACCGTCTCTATCTGTTGCCGACTTGTTCATTCCAAGCGCTTAGTACAGTGCTCTGCCCATAGTAAGCGCTCAATAAATACTATTGAATGAATGACTTCAGGGGGAGAAAAGACTCCAAGCTGCCTTCTTCCTTTCTATTAAAGAGGTACATTTCCCAGTTCTTTTTCTCGGCATTTGTCATGTGATAGATCCTGAAACTCAGTTCTTGGACTTATTTAAGCCTTGGTAGTAATAATAATGTTGATATTTGTTAAGCGCTTACTACGTGCAGAGCACTGTTCTGAGCACTGGGGTAGATAGGGGGTCATCAGGTTGCCCCACGTGGGGCTCACAGTCTTCATCCCCATTTTCCAGATGAGGGAACTGAGGCCCAGAGAAGTGAAGTGACTTGTCCACAGTCACACAACTGCCAGGTGGCAGAGCCGGGATCCGAACCTGTGATGTCTGACTCCCAAGCCCGGGCTCTTTCCACTGAGCCACGCTGCTTCTCATATTTACCAGTCAGTCGATCATATTTATTGAGTGCTTACTGTGTGTGGAGCACTGTACTAAACGCTTGGGAGAGTACAGTATAACGGAAACATTCCTTGTCCACAGTGAGCTACGTATGCTATAACCGTGCCCTTAAACTATTCCAAAAATCGTTGTTTTCCAGGATTGTATGCGATTTATGAGTCATCTTGGAATTCACCTGCTGTGAATTAGGGAAGCAGCATGGCCTAGTGGAAAGAGCGTGGGCCTGGGAGTCAGAGGACCTGAGTTCTAATCCCGGCTCTGTCACTTGTCTGCTCTGTGACCTCGGGCAAGTCACTTCACTTCTCGGTGCCTCAGCGACCTCATCTGTAAAATGGGGATGAAGACTGTGAGCCCCACGTGGGACATAGAGTGTGTCCAACATGATTATATTTACCCTAGCACTTCAGTAAAGTGACTGACACATAGTCAGTGCTTAACAGATACCACTGATTTATTAATGTATATACAAATATATAAATTATATATAAGCTAGCTCACCTCCTCCAAGAGGCCTTCCCAGACTGAGCTCCCCTTTTCCCTCTGCTCCCTCTACCCCCCCTTCACCTGTCCGCAGCTAAACCCTCTTCTCCCCCCTTTCCCTCTGCTCCTCCCCCTCTCCCGTCCCATCCCCTCGGCACCGTACTCGTCCGCTCGACTGTATGTATCTTCGTCACCCTATTTATTTTGTTTAATGAGATGTACGTCACCCTGATTCTATTTATTTGCTATTGTTTTAATGAGATGTTCTTCCCCTCGACTCTGTTGATTGCCATCGTTCTCGTCCGTCCGTCTCCCCCGATTAGACCGCAAGCCCGTCAAAGGGCAGGGACTGTATCTGTCGCCGATCTGTCCAGTCCAAGCGCTTAGTACAGTGCTCTGCACCTAGTAAGCGCTCAATAAATACTATTGAATGAATGAATTATCGATATATTAATAATAATCAATTAATATTACTACAATCCAGCTCTTAGCATGGTGCTTGGCCCAAAGTAAGCACTTCACAAATGCCATCATTATGATTTATATGAATATAAATATCTGTGGGACAATTTGAGGGCCTCGTATCTACCCTATGCTACCCTACCCTACCTACCCTACGCTACCCTACCCTACCCGGAGAAGCAGCGTGGCTCAGTGGAAAGAGCACGGGCTTTGGAGTCAGAGGTCACGGGTTCAAATCCTGGCTCGGCCATTTGTCAGCTGTGTGACTTTGGGCAAGTCACTTAACTTCTCGGTGCCTCAGTTACCTCATCTGTAAAATGGGGATGAAGACTGTGAGCCCCACGTGGGACAACCTGATTCCCCTGTGTCTACCCCAGCGCTTAGAACAGTGCTCGGCACATAGTAAGCGCTTAACAAATACCGACATTATTATTATTATTATTATTACCCTAGTGCTTAGAACAGTTCTTGACACATAGTATGTACTTAGAAGATGCCATTATTATATGAATAGATTTCTAAATGTATTATATATATAAATACCATATATATATACATATATATTGGTCCCCAAACTTCAGTGGTAGACTCTTATACCGTAAGCTCCGTGATTAGAAATGAGAGACAGACGTGCTCAACCTGGACTCGGGGAGAACAGTAGGTGATAATAAGACCTATTAGTTGCCGAGCACAGCTTTCGCCGTCCTTCCTCTCAGAGCTCGTGCCGTGGCAGGCCAGCAGGGAGCCGGTCGGCTCCCTTATTCCCCGCCTGCTGCAACTCCCCCGCCGGGATTTCCGTCGACTATCGCTTCCGTGACTTTTCACCTTCCCTGTCGCAGCGGAAGTAGGGTTTTTGCAAGTCTTCTGAAAAATGGCAGAACCCGGCACGGAGTTCAGCCTTTAGCCGCGCCGAACAAACTGTTGCTGTTTAATACAGGGCGTTTGGGCATTTTGCTCTTATGCCCTCACCCCCGTTAGACGCTGGTTAATGCCCTGGGACAGAGAGATAAGGCTAAGTCTTCAGCAATTCCAGACGCAGAAACGATAATAATAATCGCGTTGGTATTTGTTGAGCGCTTAGTATGTGCAGAGCACCTTTCTAAGCGCTGGGGGAGATACAGGGTCATCAGGTGGTCCCACGGGAGGCTCACAGTCTTCATCCCCATTTTACAGATGAGGTAACTGAGAGTTAGGACCGACTCTCGTGTATGTGGCTGCCGAGCATCCTCTTTATGGCTTTGCCGAACTCCGTTTTCACTCCTGCGGTCAGCCATTTCATTGGTCTTTTAGCTCTTTTTCAAATTTGGCTACGGCTACTGTCAAAAATCCAGTTCGTGGGAAATTGGACTTCCGCCTGAGAGTCAGCATTGACTAAGGGCCTACTGAAGCAGCGGGGCTCAGTGGAAAAAACCCGGGCTTGGGAGTCAAAGGTCGTGGGTTCTAATCCCGACTCTGCCTCTTGGCAGCTGTGTGACCTTAGGCAAGTCACTTCACTTCTCTGGGCTTCAGTTACCTCATCTGTAAAATGGGGATGAAGACTGGGAGCCCCACGTGGGGCAACCTGATCACCTTGTATCCTCTCTGGCGCTTAGAACAGTGCTTTGCACACGGTAAGCGCTTAATAAATGCCAGCATTATTATTATTCTCTGTGCCTCAGTTACCTCATCTGTAAAATGGGGATGAAGTCTGGAGCCCCCCCGTGGGACAACCTGATCACCTTGTATCCTCTCCAGCGCTTGGAACAGTGCTTTGCACATAGCGCTTAACAAATGCCATCATTATTATTCTCTGTGACTCAGTTACCTCATCTGTAAAATGGGGATGAATACTGGGACCCCCACGGGGGACAACCTGATTACCTTGTATCTACTCCGGTGCTTAGAACAGTGCTTGGCACATAGTAAGCGCTTAGCAAATACCAACGTTAGTATTATTATTACTGTGCTTAGAGCGCTATCCTGAGCACTGAGAAGAAAATGCAAGTGTGAGAATTCATTCATTCATTCAGTCGTATTTACTGAGCCCTTACTGGGTGCAGAGCACTGTACTAAATGCTTGGGAGAGTTCACTACAACGATAAAAAGACACATTCCCCACGCACAACGAGCGTACAGTCTAGAGATGAGCCTAGTCTGGAGAATTAAACAGTCCCTGGCCCCCAAGGGACTCAGTCAGTTGTATTTATTGAATGCTTACTCTGTGCAGAGCACTGTACTAAGCACTTGGGAGAGAAACCTTCCCTGCCCGCAGTGAGGTTACAGTCTATTTTATTCTTAGACTAGCAGTCTAAGAATAAGAGGGGAGAGGGGACTGGTGACAGACTCCTGAGGAAAGATAAAATAAAGCAATACAAAACCAACATGAAAGACGAGTTGGTTTTTTAATGATGTTTGTTGAGCGCTTACTACGTGCCAGGCATTCAGTCATTCATTCGTTCAGTGGTGTTTATTGAGCGCTTAAGCACTGGGGTAGATACCACGTAATCAGTTTGGACACAGCCCTTGTCCCACATGGGGCTCACGGTCATAATGTGCATTTTACACTAATGAGGTACCTGAGGCACAGAGAAGTGAAGTGACTTGCTCAAGGTCACACGGCGGGCAAGTGGCGGAGCTGGGATTAGAACCCAGGTCCTTCTGATTCCCAGGCCCGCGCTCTATCCACTAGGCCACACTGCCTCTCTTGGTTAACAATATAGAAAGAGCAATAGGGAACTGTAAACTTGTTGTGGGCGGGGAATGTGTCTACCAACTCTAATCCCGGGTCATCCACTTGTCTGCTGTGTGGCCTCTTGGGCAAGCCACTTAACTTCTCTGTGAGTCCCGAGTGGGGCATGGACTGAGCACTTGTCTGCCGTGTGACCTTGGCCAAGTCACTTCACTTCTCTGGGCTTCAGTTCCCTCATCTGGAAAATGGGGATCAAGCCCGTGAGCCCCATGCAGGACAAGGATTGCGTCCAGCACAACTTGCTCGAATCCACCCCAGCGCTTGGACATAGTAAGTGCTTAACAAATACGACCATTACTATAATTAGTATCCCAACTCGATTGGCTCGTATCTACCCCGGCACTTAATAGAGGACCTGGCACATGGTAAGCGCTTAACAAATACCATTTCCAAAAAAAAAGCAACTCAGTTATATTGTACTCTAATACAGCACAGTGCTCTTCACACAGTTAGTGCTCAAAAAACAAGATTGATTGATAGAGACGTAGACTGTCAGCTCTTTGAGGCCTAGAGTACAATCATCTTAATTTTTTAAGTTTTCAATGACAAAATTTTCAAGTTTGTTTCTGCTGCTTCTCCCTAGCAGCGGCTGGGGGACGTCCAGGCGATTCTGGGAGAGGAAGTCTACTCTCCCAGGCGGCAGAATTCCCAACTGGTGGAGAAGGAACCAGGTGAACCTCTCCTTATTCTCACTCCTCCCTGCGATGGAGCAGAGGAGCACGGGGCTGATGGAAAGTGCCAGTGGTGTGGAAGCAGGCAGTTATTTTCCCGGGCAATAGACCTCGATCTGACGGAGGAAGGGCCGGCGTTAGTATTCGAGTCACTCCTGAGGCAGTGAGTCAGTCCTGACCAAAATTAGCAATTGCTTACATCTACTTGGTGAAAGCGTCGGTTGAAATCAACAGAGATTGATTGTAAGTCTAAGGGGCTGCCGTGACACCGAAAGCACCGGGGCTTTGTGTTTTCTTTAGAAGAAGTAATATTTCGAGAGGAATTTTTGGCATGCTGCTCAATTGTCTGCTTAGGTTGCAGTTGGTTTTCCCCTAGGGTCCTTCGCAGAGCTGGTGGGATACATTCGGGATCCCAAGATCAGAGCTCTCCATATTGTTTAGTAGTTTATTAATTTAACAACGAAAATAATTCAGGTTTAAACTGTGTTGCCCTAGTTCTGGTACTTTCCAAGTGCTTCAGGTGCAGGTCTCTCAGTGCCCTTTCTTCCTCTCAGGTCCAGGAGGCTTACTCCTCTGGAGTTCTGGCCTTCAGGGTATCCCAAGCCTTACCTGGGATCGTCTCCGATTCCTCCCCGTGCGAGGTCCGTCCAGGGTAACAGCACAGACCATCCCTCTGTCCTTGCTCTCCCAGGCTCACAGCCTCTCACCTCAAGATGGCTAAGGATCCTCTTCTCTACCTGCCCGTCCCCTCCCTCCCCCTCTCCCCAGACCTTTCTTCGGATTAGCTCGGCTAGGTGTTTAGACGTCCCCCCCATGGAGTGCCCCTCCAAAACAGAACTCATCCACCCCACCCAATCCTGCCCTCCCAAAGTCTTTCAGCGTGGCTGAGCGGAAAGAGCCCGGGCTTGGGAGTCAGAGGTCATGGGTTTGAATCCCGGCTCTGCCACTTGTCAGCCGTGTGACTGTGGGCGAGTCACTTCACTTCTCTGTGCCTCAGTTACTTCATCTGTAAAATGGGGATTAAGACTGTGAGCCTCATGTGGGACAACCTGATTACCCTGTATCTACCCCAGTGCTCAGAACTGTGCTCTGCACATAGCGCTTAACAAATACCAACATTATTATTATTATTATAACAGTAGACAATACCGCCATACTCCCCGTCTCCCAAGCTCATGGACTTGGTATTTTCCTCGACTCATCTTTCTCATTCAGTCGGCATATTCAGCCTGTCATCAAATCCGGTTGGTTTTACCTTCACAACCTCTAGAGAATCCATTCCTTCCTCTCTATCCAAACTCATCGTATTCGCCCTGACTACTGCATCCGTCCCCTCGCTCTCCTGTCCGGATCATTCTTCTCAATAACGGTCCAGCCCACTCCTTCGAAACCTCCTCTGTTTTCCCAACCGTCTCCACATCAAACAGTGACTCCTTCCTATTCGCATTTAAGGCAGTCAAGCAGGTCTCCCCCGGGTATCTTACACTGATCTACTAAAACCCAAACTCCACATTTTGCTCCTCTAGTATCAACATACTCACCGCACCTCCATCTCTTCTGTCTCGTGGTATATTCCTTGCCCACATCCTCCCTCTTGCCTCGAACCCCCTCTTCCTTCATGTCTGACGGAACATCCCTTCAAAGTCCTTCTAAAATTTCACCTCCTCCAAGAAGCCTTCCCGAACTAGGCCCTCATTTCCCCCCACGCCCCCAATGCCCTCCTTTCTGTGTGGCTTATGCATTTAGCCTGTAGCCCTTAAGCATTTGATAGTCACCCCACCTCCACATCATTTTTCTATATGTCCTTATACTCTGCCATTTCCCCAGCTGTAATTTATTTAAAGTCCGTTCCCCTCTAGACTAAAAGTACCTTGTGGGCAGGGATCATCTCTGCCAGCGACAAGCAGTGGACAGTGGCTAAGCCACGGGCCTTGGAGTCGGAAGGACTTGGGTTCTAATTCCGGCTCCACCACTTGTCTGTTGTGTGACTTTGGGCAAGGCACCTGATCTCTCTGTGCCTCAGTTACCTCAGCTGTAAAAATGGGGATTAACGGGGTGAGCCCCATGTGGGACATGGACTGTGTCCAAACTGATTAGAGTTTAGTACAGTATCTGGCAAATGATAAGCACTTAACCAATACCCTAAAAAAACCCCAAACAAAAAAACCCTCTATTGTCTTATACTCTCGAAGTGGTATTTACTGGGGGGTACTGGGTGCAGAGCACTCTACTAAATACTTGGAAGAGTACAATAAAGGAGAGTTGGTAGATACTCTCCCTGCCCACGGTGAGCTTAGGGGGAGGCAGACGTAAATATAAATAAGTGATTTATAATATACGATTTATAGATATCTCCTTAAGTGCTGCGTGGTTTAAGGGTGGAGTGAATATCGAATGCCCAAAGGTCACAGATCTAAATGCAAATACCAATCAATCAATGGTATTTGCTTTGCACATAGTACTTAGTATTATTATGCCGATAGAACCTATTTTACACTTTATGAAGCCATTGCAGGACCTTTAATATAAAGCCTATCCCATTTTTTTTGGTATAAGATGAAATCCCTTAAAAATGTTTTCTTCCCTCAAATGTTCAAAATTGATGAGATGGGGCACTGGTGAGAAAGATTGCCCTTGAAATAGTTAAGAGTGGCCATCACACACTAGCTCCTGATCCCAGTTTTAGGGAAAGGAAAAGGAAAATTGAAAACCCAGACAGAATCCTGAGTCTGGATTTGCACCTCTGACAGACTTGGAATTTTTGCAGTCTTCTCCCATCTGAAAAAAACACCCAAAACCCCAGAACAACCAGTACCTGGGAAAAGGGCTGGGACATCGACGTCCTTAAATCCGTGGGCTTTTACCGTCAATCAGTCGATCAATCAGTGGGATTTTTTGAGGGTTTATAATCCAAGTTACTGTACTGAGCTTTTGGGAGAGTACCGTAAACGTGATCCCTGCTCTCTGGGAGTTTACAATCTAGCATATTACAGTAGGACAGGAGTAATACCTATTAGCTAAGTCTCTGAAAAGGTCCCTAAAAACTCTCCCCTCGATTCACTGCCAGCAGATATGCGCCCCCAGACAGCAAGTGCATCCCCGGGGCTCCACAGAGCCAAACCCTGCTTCTAGAGGCCTATTTGCCAGAGATTTGATGTTATATTTGTTTTTATTAATGTCTGTCCCACCCTCTAGACTCTAAGTTCGCTGTGGGCAGGGAACGTGTCTGTCAGCTCTCTTGTACTCTCCCAAGTGCTTAGTACAGTGCTCTGCACTTCGGAAGTGCTTAATAAATACCACTGATCGAATGATTGATTCCTCCCCTCTAATTTCTCAGAAGGGCTCTCCTCAGCAAGCTAGAGCCAGGCACTTCTCTGTTTCCTCAGAGGTACCAGCATAATAACTTTATTTTTTTGATGTTTCTTTATCAGGGAACCTCTCAACAAAAGTCCGGTCATCAAGCAACCGTCCCTTAAATTCACAGATTACAGGTTTAAAATCTCCACATCCTTCCTATCCCGAGCTTCACATACTTCCCTGTGAGCAGCTGTTCTGGGGCCCGAGGTTTTTCTCCACGGTCCTTACTGGCACGTCGCTTCCCTGATGAACTCCGGCTCCTCTGCCTGGCATTCTGGATTCTTTCTTCGGAACTACCAGGCGGGGCCCAAACTTTCCCTGTCCAGAACGACCTCGAACGCGTCGTCTCCCTGGGTTCGAAATGGCAATAACTCTCTTTCTCCTGTTAGCTAGCCACCTTATGTACTTCTCATCATCTGTGCAATCTTGGTATGAAACCCCATATCATATGCAAGCTAATCTCCCCATGTGGCAAAGTAATTAAAGCAAAGTAAATAATCCGAAGCGTTCTTATTCCCCAAAGAAATCGCTTTAATATCGTATCGTTCAAAGATGGGTTCAGCCTTATTCAAAAACCTGCTGAAGATTTTTTTCAGAATGCAGAAGAGGAAGTGACATTTAACAGCTCTCGCTAACACGGGGAGATTTTTCTGGGGAATGTGGGGGGAGAGGAAGTTGAGCGGAGTGAAAAGACGATAATATTAAGAGTCAGGGCACTGGGTTCCAAAGCCAATTTTGCCCTTGGCCTGTGGTATAACCTGAGGGGAAGTCATTTAACCTCACTGCCCCTCAATTTCCTCAGTATAAAATGGGGATAAAATAGGTATCATTTGGATTGTCAGGTCCTTGTGGTCTGGCCCTAATCTAGGAGCAGTAAAGATAATAATAGCATTTATTGAGAGCTCACTCAGTGTGCACTTGCATCCCTCAGCACTTATCACAGTGCTCGATACATAGTATTTCATAAATGCCATTATTATTTTTAAGGTGAGAGGGAATTGTTTTCTGAAGATAAGATCAACCAATCATGCATTCATTCATTCTAATCCCGGCTCTGCCACTTATCAGCTCTGCGACTTTGGGCGAGTCATTTACCTTCTCTGTGCCTCAGTTCCCTCATCTGTAAAATGGGGATTAAGACTGCGAGCCCCACGTGGGACCACCTGATGACCTTGTATCTACCCCAGTGCTTAGAACAGTGCTTGGCAATTAGTAAACCCTTACCAAATGCCATTATTATTATACATTCAATCGTGTTTATTGAGCACTTACTGTGTCCACAGCACTGTACTAAGCATTTGGAAGAGTACGATATAAGAGAAGGGGTCGAAATGTTCCCCACCCACAACAGGCTCACCGTCTAGATTCACGGATGTATCCACGAGTGCTCTGGGACTGAAGGAGGGGGGAATAAAGGGTGCAGAAGAGTCAGAAATCAGTATCCTGAACGGTTGTCATCCTGAAAACTTGAGGTATTTTGTTTAGTATTTAATATTACTTCAGGGAATGGCATTTGTCTTTTCGGTCAGTCATTATCTCCCCTTTTCTCTCCCCCCAATTTACTATCAGGCTGATCCAAGCGCTGATTTCCCACCTTGATCACCCTCCTCACTGATGATCCTGCCTCCTACCTCCTGTCCTTCCTTCACTCTGCCGCCCCGATCATTTCGCTGAAAAAAAGCATTCGGTCCAAGTCTCCCCACTGCTCACAAACCTCCAACGGGTTACTCATCCACCTCCACCTAAAATGGAAAAACTTCTTACCATCAGCTTTAAAGCACTTATTCAACTCTCCCCCTCCTACCATACCTGACCCAAACACTTCACTCCTTTCAACACCAACCTATTCACTGTACCTCCATCTCATCTATCTTGCCACCAACCCCCTGCCCGTATCCTCCCTTTGGCCCGGAGCTCCCTAGTCTTGCCTTACGCCCTCGAGTCGTCCTTGACCCATAGCGACGCCACGGACACGTCTCTCCCAAAGCGCCCCACCTCCATCTCCAATCGTCCTGGTAGTGGATCCATAGAGTTTTCTTGGTAAAACTACAGAAGGGGTTTACCATCGCCCCCTTCCGCGCCGGAAACTCTAGTCTACGCCCTCGATTCTCTCCCGTGCCCCTGCTGCCCAGCATAGGTGAGTTTTGACTTGTAGCAGATGGCCTTGCGCTCGCTAGCCATTGCCCAAGGTAGGAATGGACTGGATATGCCTCTGCTTGACTCTCCCTCCCATAGTCGAGACTGGTAGTCTACTGGGAACTCTTCAGGTGCGACCCTGAGATGGGTAGTTTCATTCATTCATTCATTCATTCAATCAACTGAGCACTCACTGTGCGCACAGCACTGGACTAAACACTTTATACAGCTATAAAGAGAGACAAGCCTGCCCACAATGGACATACAGTCTAAGGGTGGATCTCCCTACCTGTTCATAAAGGACAGATCGCCGTTCTCCCCACCTTCAAAGCTTTTCTAAAATCGTATCTCCTCCAAGAGGCCTTCCATCTGAGCCCTCATTTCCCCTACTCCCTCTTCCTTCCGTGTCACCCCTGCCTTTGGATTTAAACCCTTTTAGACTCAGTTTTCACCCCACCCTCACCGCTACTGTACTTACGCAGATAGCCGTAATTTATGGTAATTTATTTCCTTCTCTCTAGACTATAAGCTCCTTGAGGGCAGGGAGCTTGTTTACCAGCTCCTGTACTCTACCAAGCATTTAATACAGTGCTTTGCACACAGTAAGGACTCCAAAAATTCTAATGAACTCTAAATTCTCATCAACTATTAACTGTGACTGAAATTTAGGCATATTACGTTGTCTTCTCTACTCCCCTTCCCCTCCCCACAGCACTTGTGTCTATTTGTACGTATTTATTGCTCTATTTATTTTACTAATGATGTGCATTTATCTATGGTTCTATTCATCTGTTTTGATGGTGGCGATGCCTGTCTACACTTCCTCTGTTTTGTTGTCTGTCTCCCCCTTCTAGACTGTGAGCCCGTTGTTGGGTAGGGATTGTCTCCATCTGCTGCCGAACTGTACTTTCCAAGCGCGTAGTACAGTGCTCCGCACACAGTAAGCGCTCAATAAATACGATGGAATGAATGAATGATCTAAGCACTTATCATATCCTGCCTAGATTACGGTATTAGCTTCCTCGTGGACCTCCCAGCCTCCTGCCTCTCCCCACTCCAGTCCATACTTCACTCTGCTGCCTTGGATCATTTTTCTACGACAGGGTTCGGTCCGCATCTCCCCTCTCCTCAAGAAACTCCAGCAGTTGCGTATCTACCTCCGCGTCTAACAGAAAGTCCTTAACATTGGCTTTAAAGCAGTCCATCACCTCCCCCCTTGCAACCTCACCTCACTACTCTCCTTCTACAACCCAGCCTGCGTACTTTGCTCCTACGATGCCAACCTACTCACTGTACCTTGATCTCGTCTATCTGGCCGCCTCCCTCTCTCCCACATCCCGCCTCCGTCCTGGAACACCCTCCCTCTTCATATCCGACAGACAGTTACTCTCCCCACCTTCGAAGGCTTATTGAAGGCACATCTCCTCCAAGATCCCTTCCCTAAGTCCTCACTTCCTTTTCTTCCACTCCTTTCTTCATCACCCTGCCCTGCTCCCTTTATTCATTCTCCCTCCCAACCCCACAGTATTTATGTACATATCTGTAATTTATTTATATTAATGTCCCTCTCCACTTCTAGATTGAGGTCGCTGTGGGCAGGAAATATATCGGTTATATTGCCGTGTTGTGCTCTCCCAAGTGCTTAATGCATTACTCCGATTACGGTAATTGCTCGATAAATGTGATTGATCGATTAAGGATTATGAGAAAGGAAGGGCTACAGAAATTCAGTCTAAGAGATATGATGACTAAACTAAGTCTAGTCCCCCAAAACAGAAGGAAAAGCGTAACTGCAACATGAGAACCATGACTGTTATTGCTCTGGTGTCGCTATAGGCCGAAGACAAGAATGGGAGACTTGAAATGTGAAACCAGATAGATGTCTCAGAGAGGTAGCCATTTTTCTCTTTTAGGAAGTGGACTAACCCGCTATTTGAATATTGGAGAGGCCTTGCACAAGTAAAGACCAAATGGGTTTTCTCTAAATCTAATTTCCTTGATTTACCTCATGTAAACAGAGATTTCTGAAAAGGACTTGTTCTGTTGAGCCAGTGTTTTAGGTTTTTTGACATTACCAGTTCCATTTCTCAATTAGACAAGCAAATAAAGTAGATTATCCATATCCAGGGGCGACACCTTACATTTGATTAGCATTAAAAGGTCACTGTAAATAACTTTCCCTCTTTTGTTCCTGGAAAAACTGGAATGACAAACTATAACTTCCTTTATGTGGTCGGCAAGCATTATTTGAAATGATTAATTTAGGCAATATGTGATATAATCACTGGACTTTAAAAGCCTAGTTAGGCACTGGCAGAGTTGATTGTTGAATTTTCTTACAATCTTACCGGTGCTAATCCGTTTGCGTTAGATTATGTCAAATTGTTGCAACATTTAATGGCCAGGCATATTGCCCATCATTGGGCAGAGATTGTCTCTATATGTTGCCGAATTGTACATTCCAAGTGCTTAGTGCAGTGCTCTGCACATAGTAAGCACTCAATAAATACTATTGAATGAATGAATTTTTTATGCCTTTCCACAGTAAACTTGCAAAATGACTGTTTTCAGATATCTTGCTAGAAAACACGAGGTCGTATAGTCTCTCCCTCAAATGCTAAAATCGTCTCCCAAATGTAAATTGCTACCTTTCTTCAAAAACTCTAGAGAAGGAAGTGGCCATGTGAGCCGAATTCTCACATTCTTTCTGACCAGGAATGCTTTGTAATATCACATCCTCAACCCATCCGACTGGGATTCAAATCTCTTTAGTCTCACTAATCTTGTCCTGTAAGCAGAGATCAGCCATTCACCGTCATGATCTCACTTGTTTAACATTTCTTTTTAGAGTTTTAATATTTCTTTGTGGAGTCCATTTATGAAAATGTAAATCAATCTTGCAGTGATAATAATAATGATACTACTACTACTAATAATTGTATTTTTTAAGCAGTTGCTATTGTCAAACACTATTCTAAGTGCTGGGACCGATACAGGGTAATCGTGTCCCACGTGGGGCTCGAAGTCTAATTATGAGGGAGAACAGGTACTGAATCCCCATTTTGAGAAGTTAAGTAACTTGCTCAAGGTTGCAGAGCAGACAAATGGTGGAGATCTGGGATTAGAACCCAAGTCCTCTGGTTCCCAAGCCTGTGTTCTTTCCACTAGGCCACGCTGCTTCCCTCTAAGCCCTCTTCTAATAATAATAATAATAATAATAATGCCGATGATATTTGTTAAGCGCTTACTATATGCCAAGCACCTTTCTAAACCCTGGGGTAGATACAAGGTAATCAGGTTGTCCCACGTGGGCTCAGAGTCTTAATCCCCATTTTCCAGATGAGGTAACTGAGGCACAGAGAAGTTAGGTTACTTGCCCAAGGGCGCACAGCAGTCAGATGGTGGAGCCGGGATGCGTGGCTCAGTGGAAAGAGCACGGGCTTGGGAGTCAGAGGTCATGGGTTTGAATCCCGGCTCTGCCACTTGTCAACTGTGTGACTGTGGGCAAGTCACTTCACTTCTCTGGACCTCAGTTACCTCATCTGGAAAATGGGGATTAAGGCTGTGAGCCTCACGTGGGACAACCTGATATACTCTGTATCTACCCCAGCGCTTAGAACAGTGCTCTGCACACAGTAAGCGCTTAACAAGTACCAACGTTATTATCCTCTGACTCCCAAGCCCGGGCTCTTGCCACGAGGCTCCCTTCTGCATCACCCTGATTTGCTCCCCTTCTTCGCTCCACCTCAGCGCCACAACACGTGTGTACATAGCCGTAATTTATTCATTTATATGTATTTATATAAGTAAATCTGGAATAAATAAATAAATAAGCCTGTCTCCCCTTCTAGACTCTAAACTCACCGTGGTCAGGGACTATATCTGCTATATTGTTACATGGAACTCTCCCAAAGGCTTAGTACAGTGCTCTGCGCGCAGTAAGCACTCAGTAAATATGATTGATATGAGCTGATGGTCTATTATTGAGCACCTCGTCTGGCTTCAGTGATCTATACGTCTTTCCGCTTCCACGGTCCGATGTCGAGACGATTAATGAGATGCTAATGCTCAGACCACGGAGGTATCTAGGATTCATTCATTCGTTCGATCGTATATCTGGAGTGCGTACTGTGTGCAGAACACTGTACTGTCTTGCTTGTGGAAGATAATGTGGGTGATTGCAGGCTAATGGTTTGGACATTCTCTAAACAGACACTAAAGTGTTGCTAACCAGCTTTTGTAGCTTATGAAATCTGATGGCTCTTTTCCATAAATCCTCATTGCTAATCATATTAAATAAATATTAAATCTGTATAGCTGTAATGAATCAGGGCAGACTTGGAGGCCAAGACCTGCCTGATTGCAAATCCAATACCTGAGCAATTTTGCTTCGAAGAGGGACCTCTCCAAAAGACATATCCGGTACCTGTCAAGACAAGAACTGCTTGGCTTCAAAAAGTCTAGCTCGTAATCTATGCCACGAGGTCACTCCGTGGAGATAGTTTATGTGAAACGAGTTACATCCTTGTTTGTGGATGACTTGCCGTCCTTATATATATCGTCATATATAATCGTCGTTATCAGCATCCTGATTTTTTTTTTTTTGTAGTCATTTTCCACTTGTTATAACACCGCAAGATTAAAACCCACCAGGTACGGTGAGCGTTTTGAGATGGTGAGCCGAACAGAATTTAAGGCTCCTTTTCTAGGTGCTTTCCGATTGAGAGTGAATGGTACATTCCTAAGTCCTGGAAGTTCTTAGATTTACTACAGATTTTGTTCCTGAAAACTTGAAGCCGAATGCTGAAAGTGGGTAACGATTTTTCCACAGGAACAATACTATAAATAGGGGATCGGTTCCTGAGCCAAGGCCAGATCTCCTATTTTTGTAAAAAAAAAATCATCAGAAATGCATATTCAATTATAGATGAGTAATATAACCACATTAGTATATTTTTACTGTCGTTGAGGGTCTGTGACAGGATATCTGGCACCCACTCCTTACTCCCTCTGACACCCACTCATTCATTCATCCATTAGTGTTTATTGAGCGCTTACTATGTGCAGAACACTGTACTAAGCGCTTGGAATGTACAATTCGGCAACAGATAGAGACGATCCCTACCCGTTGACAGGTTTACAGTCTAATCACCCCACCTAGTCCTCTTTAAACTCTTCTTTTTCCCCTCCCACTCTGCCTTGAGTTTTAACAGTCTTTCTCCATTTGCCGCACAGGTCCCATTCGGCCTCCCCCACTTCCAGTACCCCAAGAGTTAGTGCCGTAAAGAAAGCTCATCTAAAGTCAAAACCATTGTGTCGTAAAGTTGTTGTTTTTTATTGGTGTACGTTAAGAAGTGCTTAATTGTGTCGTAAAGTTGTTGTTTTTTATTGGTGTTCGTTAGGAAGTGCTTACCATGTGCCAGGAACTGTACTAAGCGCTGGAGTCGATACAAGCTAATCAAGTTGGACCCAGTCCATGTCCCACATGAAACAGGGTGTAAATTTAGAAATGATGATAATAATGTTGGTATTTGTTAAGCGCTTACTATGTGCAGAGCACTGTTCTAAGCGCTGGGGGAGATACGGGGTCATCAGTTTGTGCCACGAGAGGCTCACGGTCTTCATCCCCATTTTCCAGATGAGGGAACTGAGGCGCAGAGAAGTGAAGTGATTCGCCCACAGTCACACAGCTGCCAAGTGGCAGAGCCGGGATTCGAACCCATGACCTCTGACTCCAAGCCCAGCTCTTTCCATTGAGCCACACTGCTGTAATAAGTGCCGTTCATCATAACTCTAAATGTAGAACCGTTCAAACAATCATCGCTGCCTCAGCAGTCGAAATAATAATAGTGATAATAATAATAATGGCATCTGTGAAGCGCTTACTACGTGCCAAGCACTGTTCTAAGCACTGGGGAGGATACAAGGTGATCAGGTTGCCCCACGTGGGGCTCACAGTCTTCATCCCCATTTCCCAGATGAAGGAACTGAGGCCCAGAGAAGCGAAATAACTTGCCCGAAGTCACACAGCTGACAAGCGGCTGAGTCGGGATTTGAACCCGTGACCTCTGACTCCCAACGCCGTGCTCTTTCCACTGAGCCGCGCCGCTTCTCTAATAATAGCCACTATCTCCACCTTCAAGCCATTAGAAGGGTCACGTCTTCTCCAAAGAGGTCTTCCCTGATTAAATCCTCTTTTCCCTGTCTCGCTCTCCCTTCTGCGTCATCTCTGCTCTTGGATCTGTGACCTTTGGACATTTGATATTCACCCCATCCCCAACCCCTTAGCACCTAGGTACATATCTTTAAATTAAATATTATAAATGATTTATTCATATTAACGTCTGTCTCCCCTTCTTGACCTAAGCCCGGGAAGGGCAGGGAAACGTGTCTGCTAATTGCAGGGAACGTTTCTGCTAATGCTGTCGTATTATCCTCTCCCGAGGCCTTAGTATCGTGCTCTGCCCATTGTAAGCGCTCAGTGAGTACCATCGATTGATCGATTAATAAAAGCGACATCTCGTAGAAGTGACGGGAGCCACTCCCAGACCTCTGCATTGTCTCCTTAGACCTTATGAAAGCATTAGAGAAGCAGCGTGGCTCAGTGGAAAGAGCCCGCACCTCTCTCAGAACGCCCCGCTCTCCATCTGCGATCGTCTGGTAGCGGATCCGTAGAGTTTTCTTGGTAAAAATACGGAAGTGGTTCACCACTGCTTTCTTCCGCGCGGTCAACTGGAATCTCCGCCCTCGACTCTCTCCCACGCCGCCGCTGCCCAGCGTGGGTGTTTTGACTTGTAGCAGATTGCTTTCCACTCGCCAGCCACTGGCCAAGCTAGGAATGGAATGGGTAGGCCTCTGCTTTACTCTCCCTCCCGGAGCCGACCCTGGTAGATTACTGGAAACTCTCCAGGTGCGACCCCGAGAGAGGATCAAATGGATACCTTACTCCAAATAACAGCTCTAAAAGGATGCATCCAATATTTTTTGACACCTCGACGATCCAGGGTTCCATTGCCAGATGCCAAGACCAGTGAAAAAGTGATACTTGGCCTACCACTAGGTAAGGTTTGGGGATGTTTAGACTGTGAGCCCGTCATTGGGCAGGGATTCATTCGTTCGTTCAATAGTATTTATTGAGCGCTTACTATGTGCAGAGCACTGTACTAAGCGCTTGGAATGTACGCATCGGCAACAGATAGAGACGGTCCCTGCCCCTTGACGGGCTTAGAGTCTAATCGGGGGAGACAGACAAGAACAATAGCAATAAATAGAATCAGGGGGAAGAACATCTCATTAAAACAATAGCAAATAAATGGAATCAAGGTGATGTACATCGCAATAACAAAATAAATAGGGTAATGAAGATATATACAGTTGAGCGGACGAGTACAGTGCTGAAGGGATGGGAAGGGAGAGGGGGAGGAGCAGAGGGAAAGGGGGGAGAAGAGGGTTTAGCTGCGGAGAGGTGAAGTGGGGGTAGAGGGAGCAGAGGGAAAAGGGGAGCTCAGTCTGGGAAGGCCTCTCGGAGGAGGGATTGTCTCTATCTGTTGCTGAATTGGACATTTCCAAGCGCTTAGTACGGTGCTCTGCACTTAAAATACTATTGAATGAATGAATAGGATGTCTTACATCAACTTTAAAGTTGCTGGTTTTATCAAAACAATTAAAGAATATCCTGATAGAGGTGTTCAAAAGTAGGAAGAGGGGGACCAAGATGGGTTGGCCCGTTAACGAGACACTTCACGAAGTTGAGGAAAAAAGCCTGCCGTTCCCCCGAGGTCGGACAAATTCTTCACCAAAGTTGAAATGGAAACAGCTACAGGTACCAGAGGAAGCTTCTACATTCACAGCTTCCTGCAAAGATGCGTAATCCTACTATAACTCCTCATTCAATCAATGTTGTGGTCTTATATTTTGAATTACTTTAATGAATATTAAATAACAGTTTAGTGCTATCACGTGCTGGAATTTCATATTCTCTTTCTAGAGGTTTTGAAATGTATCCGAATTTATATCATATAAGTTTATGGGAAAATATATCCCACGGAACATATTTTTAGGAGACTACCGCATTTTTCAGAAATATGCAGTGGCTCTAGAATGGGGTAAGCCTGTATTGGCAACACAAAACCTAATCGGGCCGAAATTCCCTCAACTAGACATGTATCTCATTGATAATAATAATAACAGTAATGGATTTTGTTAAGTGTTTACCATGTGCTAGTCACTGTCTAAGCGCTGGGGTGGATACGAGCAAATCGGGTTGGACACCGTCCCTGTCCCAGATGGGGCTCCTGGTCCCAATTCCCATTCTACAGATGAGGTAACTGAGGCCCAGAGCAGCGAAGTGACTTGCCCGAGGCCACACAGCAGACCTGCGGCGGAGATGGGATCAGGACTCGTGACCTTATGGCTCCCAGGCCCGTGGTCTCTCCGCTATGCCTCACTGCTTCCCAAAATACGGACAGATAATAGAAAATGGAATGAAGAAGGCAAAGTTGTGGAGATGTGCGGTTTTCTAATTGATTTTGAGAGCTGGACCAATCAGAGAAGGCCCACCCACCTTCCAAGCAATTTCACTAATATCCCCAAAGATATACTCCATATCATATGACAGGACGAGATCACCAAAAATGAGTTTGTCGAACCCCTGTAAACTCATCAGCTTCGAGAAAGTGCTTAATGCCGTTCAGCTTCACCGAGCATCGTAGAAAAGTAGAATGGGTAAGAGCGGGTTTTCCAAGCAACTGTTTTTGATGGTTTAAAGGGAAGGCTAGCTAGCAGAGAAGATGAAACGAATATTTTAAAGTCACCCTCAAATGAAGGAACAACACTGAACTGTGGATTATGGAACTTATCGGTGAGTACTTGACTGTGTGCTCAGACAGGAAATAATCAGATCAGACACAGACTCTGCTCCTCCCGGGGCTCGCAATCTAAATGGTAGGGAAAGGAGTTCTCTTATCCCCTTAATTTACAAATAAGGAAACCGAGGCCCAAAGAGGGTTAGTGACTTACCCTGCGTCACCTGGCGGGTCAGAACTGGGGTTGGAACCCAGGACCCCTGACTCCCGGGCCCGTCTCTTTCTCCACTTGGGCCACGCTGTTAGAAACATGAAAAAAGCTCCTCTCATTGAGCAGTGACTTCAGGAAAACTGGAATACATCCTCCATGCTGTAAGTCACTGAAACACAGAACTGCATGACCAAAAAGAATCTATCTTTTCACACTGATAGAATTTCTTTTGCACGCTCGGTCTGATGCTTAACCTACCTGCTTTGCTCATTCGGCAGTCGGCTAACGCACCCTCCTCTAAGCGTAGTTGTTTCTCGAAAACAACTACTTCGCCTAGCAGGGAGAAACCCTTGATCCCATTAAATTGATGTTTTCTTTTAAGACAGTGCATTAGCTCTGTGGTTTCAAACAGGTTTCACTATCACCAGGAAATGCCCCAGCAATAAATATATATATATATATATACAAATAAAGATACTTTTGAGGTAACTGGGGAGAAAGGGCAAGGGACAGGAGCTGAGTTGGTACAAATTAGAGAAACAATTTTCGTTTGAGAAGCAGCGTGGCTCAGTGGAAAGAGCACGGGTTTTGGAGTCAGAGGTCATGGGTTCGAATCCCAGCTCTGCCACTTGTCAGCTGTGTGACTGTGGGCAAGTCACTTAACTTCTCTATGCCTCGGTTACCTCATCTGTAAAATGGGGATTAAGACTGCGAGCCCCACGTGGGACAACCTGATTCCCCTGTGTCTACCCCAGCGCTTAGAACAGTGCTCTGCACATAGTAAGCGCTTAACAAATACCGACATTATTATTATTATTGAGAGATACTAGCCTATTTGCCAGGCAGCAGTAGACAGGGAATTGAAATCCACAGGGCATTCATTAATAGTGAATATTCGAACCGGAAAAAAAATGAAGATCAATATGCGTATACTCCGAGGTCAATATTTCTGGCTGTTATATTTCACGCAAGGAGTCCATAGGATGGAACAATCAGCCCCAATCCTTTTGTTATGGTAAGTTATTTAATCATTTATTAAGGGGCTGACAAAGCCCAGACATCAGAGACGAAGAGTAGGGAGAGGCCGGAGTGACAACCGTAAATGGCCTGGCCAGGGCTGGTCCCACACGGCCGGCCCACCGAGGCACACTGCTCTCCCCCACAGCATCCAGGGGTCCCCGTTTGCTTTGCAGAGCAGAGGAGTGTAGGGAGAAACTGAGCCACAGCGGGGCACGGATTGGGCTTCTCCCACAGCCCGGCCAGCACGTGTCCCCGCAGCCGAGGTAAGAGTGGCTTAAAGCCTTGTTCCTCCACTTTTTCTTTTAATGGTGTTATCCCGTATCCACCCCGGCACTTAGAACAGTGCTCGTCACATAGTAAGTGCTTAACAAATACCATCACCCTCCCCCCGCCAAAAAAAATACTATTGTACTCTCCCGAGCGCTTAGTACAGAGCTTTGCAAAGAGTAAGTGCTCAACAAATCATCCTCACAATAATTATGGTATTTGTTAAGCGCTTCCAATAAACCAGGCACTCTCTGAAACGCTGGGGTGGATGCAAGCAATCAGGTTGGACGCGGTCCCTGGGCCGCGTGGGGCTCACAGTCTCGACCCCCATTTTACAGATGAGGTAACTGAGGCACAGAGAAGTGAAGTGACTTGCCGAAGGTCACACGGCAGAGGAGTGGTAGGGCCAGGACCAGAATCCATATCCTTCTGAGCCCCAGGCCCGTGCTCTATCCCAAACGCCATGCTCCTTCTCTAATCAGTGGTATTTATTGAGGGGTTACTGGGTGTAGAGCACTGTCCTAAGCACCTGGGCGAGTACAGTACAACAGAGTCGGTTAGACATACTCCCAGCCCACGATGAGCTTACGGTCCAGCGGAGGAGACAGACATTAATATAAATGAATGGATTATAATTTAAAATTTACAGATCTGTCCCTAAGCTTTGGGGAACTGGCGAAGAGCCGATGCCCAAAGGTCACGGATCCAAGTGCAGATACCAATCAATTGGTATTATATGCTTGGCACATAGGGTGTAATAAATGTTGTTATCACGATGGAGTCCATTTTACACTTCGTAAAGTCATCATCGGACCTTTATCACAAAGGCTCCATCATTTGGGGGGAGCAGGGATGAGACGAAATTCCTTAAAAATGTTCTGCCGGGGCTCAGGAGAGGAGTTGCCCGCCTTCTTGGGGTCTCCATGATAGCCTGGGGGCTGGGTGAGACGTCTTTAGGTTGAGCAGACCGGGCTCCAGTGCGGCCGCGGGGCTGGGTGACTGTGTGCCACGATGACTGTCTCTTGCTGTACCCCGTAGGGTTTTCTCTAAGTACATTACATTTGGGAAGTGGTTTCAGACGTTTTGTATATGACAGCGATCTGCATCCGTCCATTAAGCGGTAAACTTGTAAAGCTCTCCGACAGGGCCATTAAATGAGGCGTTTTGGGTGCTGCATTGTGCCTTTTCCTCAGAGCAATCTGCTAACTCCCTCCGGCTTGCGTCGTTTGCCTGGCTTGTACTGGCAGTGAGACGTGTTTCAGTCATCTGGGCGTGATTTTGGGAATTTGCACAGTGAAGGACACTTCTAACAATGGGTACAATTCATTTGCCAAGATGAAAAGTGCCCAGGGAGCCTAGGAAAAGAAAGAACATTCTTGACTAGCTTTACATCCATTTTCCAGCGCAGACGGCTGAATACTCTAGAATTACTCTCCTCCATGAAGCGTATTATAGAACCATCGGGTGGCTCCTTCAGCTTTCTCCGTCATACTGACCCGGCGGTGTGATAGGAGAGAGTAACCATCAAGTGTGATTCTCTTCCACTTAGCCGGTAAAGGAGTCTGATCGTGGTTTTTTTGGGTTTTTTGGGATCGTATCTGAGTTCCATGCTAAGAGGGACTAGCTCTGTGCTGATAATGGATATTGCCTGGCGGGGAGGAAGAGAAGGGTAGCAGAAGTAAAAATAAAAAAGACGGGCCCAGAAGGTGGGGGGTGAGAAAAAGGGGAGGAAATAGGAACAAAAGGAAAGTCCGCAGATCTTTCCCTGTTGTGGAGGGGACCGAGTGAACTCCAAGAAACAGGTAAGCTACAGGTCAAACTGGGAGCTGGGGGGATGATGATTGTGTTGCAGATTAGAGGGATTAGAAAGTGAGAAGGAAGGAGAAAAATGAGTCAGAAAGTCCAGAACAGTAAATGAGGGGGCAGGAGAAAGGAAAAAGAGTTATTCAAATGGAGGAAAAAAGAGATGAGGGGATACAATTTGGACCTGCTGTGAGCCTTCAATTGCTTCCAATAGCACACCTGCCAGATCTCCAGGGTCTCTTAGGGAAGATATTCTTCTGACTTTTTATTAACTTTAATGTTATTCTCTTTATGATTGCTCTATTGCTGGCTGTGGTTTCATTGACGCTGCGTGTGATCGGACGGTGAACGGAGCACGCGGTCCAGTAATGCTCGCCCTCTCACTGTGTTTTGTAAACTTCTAAGAGCGTCCCCTGCGTTTGATGACTGTCATTCTCTCTTTCTCTGCTTGAAAGAGCAAAGCATCCGTCAAAGCCGTCCCACTTAGAGATCCTGTTTAAAGACATCCAGACCAGAGCGGTGGATGTAAAATCCTTTTTCTCCAGACACCGCTCTGGTACAAGTCGGTGATTGTATGAAAGAGGTAGATGACCATTTATAAGAAATGAGATGGTAGGATCTGTAGATTTAGAAATTGGTTGTCCTAACTCCATTTCTATATATGTTTGCAGAATGCTCAATATCCTGTTACGGGCATTATAAGCAGGGCCATCCTGAGAGGGTTTGTGGGCTTCATATTGGAGTCAATGGTCTGGGCAAGAAAGGAGAATTCAGAGAGCAGGTTTATTTGGTAACAAAGCCTACCTAGTGTTTTCAGGGCACAGTCCGGATAGAGCACGGAGGAAGGATTTTAGGACACGTTTCCCTCAACGTGACTCCGTTAGAATATAACTCGATCGGTAGGTCTGTAGATTGAGGATAGAAAGAAGTGTTTGGGTGCCTGCGCGAGACGCCGGCCAGGGAGTGGTGCAGCTGCACTCTGCCTCAGCCTTGCCGAGGAAGGGATTAATGTTGAAATGGCCCTAATTGGGCGGGGGGGGAGGATCCCGTTTCTGGCAGAACAATAGGATTGTGTGTAATGAGCGTGAATGCCGGAGACCCGATGCTGGTGCCCCTTGGGAATCGACAAGGCTGGGATATAGGTGGAGTTGACCCCCTGCCGTAGCAACCAGAAATGCGCAGTGGCCGAGACGGTGATCTTTGCGTGGTCGTGTCAGGCGGACGTAATGTGCTACCGCATGCTAAGCCTGTGCGGTCGACGATGTGGGCCGACAAGGAGGTGACCAGTATCACTCTGTGGGCAGTGCTCACGGGAACTGCAGGGGGTAAAACGTAAGCCCGAGTGTGGGGCAGGTGTTTCCACTCATGCCCATTTGGACTCTTGGGCTCCAGGGACCCATAAAGTGTTTGGTTTTGTGGGTCTTTGGGCAGAGAGGGTCTTCTGGGGAGCCAGGGAATAAACTCAGTTCTAGTCACACAGTGGATGTCACTTGCTAGCAGACCAGTTCCCGGATACCGGTGTGGCCTGGTGAATAGAGCTCGGGCCTGGGAGCCAGAAGGATCGGGGTTCGAATTCCGGCTCCGCCGTGTGTCTGCTGTGTGACACTGGGCAAGTCACTTAACTTCTCAGTGCTTCACTTGCCTCATCTGTAAAAAGGGGATTCAGATTGAGAGCCCCACGTGGGACAGAAACTCTGTCCAACTGGATTTGCTTGTATCCACCCCAGTGCTTAGAACAGTGTCTGGCACATAGTGCTTAGCAAATACCATCCTTGTCGCTTGTGGATGAGAACTGGGGGAGGAGTTCACGCATTCAGTCGTATTTATTGAGCGCTTTACTGTGTGCAGAGCACAGTGTGTGTGCGTGGTGTTTTGTGCTTTTTTGTAGTTTTAACAGTGATTGTCAAGGGTCAGCAGCAACGGTCAGAACAATAATATGGACATTTGGGTTGATAAATGTCAGTCATTGTAGCATCTTCAAACCTTCTACCCCATAAGCTATTAATTCTCTTTGAATCGATCAATCAACGGCATTTATTGGTGCTCACTGTATGCAGAGCGTGCAAATAAATGCTCGGGAGGGTACAAAGCAGTAGAGTTGGTAGATATGACCCTCAAGGAATTTACAATCTAGTGGGGGAGACAGACATTATAATAAATGACAGATAGGGGAAGTGGTGGGGTATAAAGCTGGGTAACTAAGCGCTGCAGGTCTGGGGGTGGGGTGAGTGTCAAAGTGCTACAGACACAGGTGCACAGGTGACACAAAAGGGAGAGTGAATAAGATGGGAGGAAAAAGAGGCGAGTAGGGAAAGGCTTCTTGGAGGTGATACTATTTCAGAAAGTCTTGGAAAATGGGGAGAGCGATGGACTGTTGGACATAAAGAGGAAGGGAGGTCCAGGCCAGAGAGAGGCCGCGAACGAAGGCTCGGTGGAGAGAGAGCTTGGATAGAGTGTGAGTGAGAAGATGGATATTAGAGGAGTGAACTGTTCATCTCGATTATAGTGGATTAGTGAGGTTAGGCAGGAGGGGGGGAAAGCTGATTGAGTTCCTCAAGCAGATGGTAAGGAGTTTTTGTTTGATGTGGAGATGGAAGAGTAACCCTTGGAAGTTTTTGAGGAGAGGGGAGTTGTGGACTGAGTTTTTTTTTTTTTTTGAAAAACGATACAGGCAGCAGAGTTAAGTACGGACTGGAATGAGGAGTGATTGGAGGCAGGGGGATCAGCAAAGAGGTGCTGCTGTAGTAGAGGTGGGTTACGATAAGTGCTTGGACCCCCACTGAAGCAGATCGGATGGGGAGGACGGGGTGGATTCTCTGAAGGCAGAACCAACAGGATGTGGTGACTGTGAATATATGAGTCGAATGAGACTTGTAAGTTGAGGATAATGCCAAGGTTATAGGCTTGTGAGACAGGGAGGTTGGTGGTGTTGCCCACAGGGATTGGAAAGGTAGAGGACGGTGAGGGTTTTGAGGGGAAAGGCAAGAAGTTCTGTTTAGGGCATGTTAAGCTTGAGTGGTTGGAGGGACAGCAACACAGAGATGTGCCGAAGGCAGGAGAAAATGTCAGACTGCAGAGAAAAAGTGAGGTCGGAGGTAGGGCGGTCAATTTGGGACTCATCCGCGAAGAAATAGTTGAAGTCGTGGGAGCAAATGAGTTCTCCAGGGGAGTGGGTGTAAATGGAGAATGGAAGGGGATCCATAACTGAGCCTTGAGGGACCCCCACAGTTAGAGGGTGGGAGGCAGAGGAGGAGCCAGCAAAACTGCCGGACCACCAAGAGAGGATAGACCAAGGTGACGCCAAGATTAGGACGTGTTTCCAAGAGAAGGGGGTGGTCCGAAGTTTTGAAGCCATCGTCTAGGAGGATGAGGATGGAGATGAGGCCGAGAAGGAGGTGAGAAGGTCGTAGAGAGGACATTTTCTGTGGGGTGGAGGGGATGGAAGCCAGATTATAGTTGGTAAAGGCGATGAATTGGAGGAGAGGAATCAGTGGTTAATATAATGCAATTTTCACATAACACAAAGTACCTCAGTAACACTTCCCCTCCCTTGCACTCCCCCCTCCGTAGAGGACAACCTCCTGTAGTTTTGCCTTTAATTCCTGCCCCTTAGAATGAATCCTGCACCCACTGTTTCTAGGGGCAATTAGGTTTCACATCTAACAACTCTGCCATTGGACACCGGGGATGGGACAGTTAGTAATAATGTTAATAATGTTGGTATTTGTTAAGCGATTACTATGTGCAGAGCACTGTTCTAAGCGCTGGGGGAAATACAGGGTAGTCAGGTTGTCCCACGTGAGGCTCACAGTCTTAATCCCCATTTTTACAGATGAGGGAACTGAGGCACAGAGAAGTGAAGTGACTCGCCCACGGTCACACAGCTGACGAGTGGCAGAGCTGGGATTCGAACCCGTGACCTCTGACTCCCAAGCCCGGGCTCTTTCCACTGAGCCACGTAGTAAAAGATGGTTCGTGGGAACCGCTCTGAATCTTTTTAGGAGGGCAATTTACACCTTGCTTTTGAACCTTACAGAGTCAGAATCGGGAAGATTCTTTCCGACTCACGATCGAGAAGTTAATGCCGGGGCGGGGAAGCTCCCGTGGCATTTCAGTCCTCACTAACTCTTTCTGATTTCTCAATCCTATCCTATCTCCCCACTGAGATCCTGAGTGTTTTCTTGGAGAAGTTCCTCCTCTCGTCTCAGAGACTAGTGAGAGGTTTTAAAGGGACATGGGACCCGTGGTTTGCGACCCACAGTTCTCGAGAGGCATTGGCTTGAGAGTAGACTCAGATTCTTTGTTTGTTTATATTTTGACAGTCCCCAGTAGCCATGAAAGCTTCGAGAAACTCTGTGGAATCTTCAAACCAGTCTCACGGATAAATGCTAAAAATACCTAAAAGCAAACACTTTTACCTCTACGTTAATTTTTTTTCAGCTATCCCTCTCCCTTGTCAGTGATGTGTCTGACGGCAGTGCCTATTAAAACATCCCGCAGTAAAGTCCCTCGGGTCAATAAAAACCTAAAGGAATACTAGAGACATGGGACATTTTCAGGTTTCAGTTTTTTTTAAAATAAAATCCCCACCCAGCCTTATTTTTGAGGGCTTAAATAGAAGTCGTGCTCTCTTTAAAGGAAAATAGGAATGGCAAATAAAGGATATGTTTATTTGAGGGGTTTATGTTTTCTGATGGCCCTAAAATGAGTGCCTTGCAAGGACAGGTTGCTGAAATGTTTGGAGCTAAAAGAGGTCTTGACTCCAGTTTAGAAAATTATTCTTTGATGTGTATTCTAAGGGCTCTTGCTGAATGAAATCATTCAAGGCTATTTTTACAAGTTATTTTTTTCCTTTTCAGGCCTGTGACGGGTGATTAGACTTTATCTTTCAACCGACATTGTGGAGGAGAGTCACTTCTCAGGTAATGGACTTATTTTCCTAAATATATATATCTTTGGTTTTCAATTTACATGTTAGTTTTTTTTTCCAGAGATTTATTGGACTACTTCTGTAACAACCAAAGTGAGGAGAGATGAACCAAATGGATTGCATTTGGGCATAAATATCCAAACGTATTTAGATGGTTGAAATGAGTATAGGGAGGGGCTAAAAATGTCCATCCTTCTTTTTTCCCTACTCTTCAGATCTGAGCTGCTGGTGAAAGAGGGAGCTTTTTCTTCTCTTGATGAACTGGGGGGAGGTCCAGGAAAACTCCCCAGCTCCCACCCCACGCTCCCACCACATACGGTTAAATGTGGCTCTCGTATTCCCAGCCACTCCTCTGGGTGATCTGAAATATTTAGGTGCTCTACCATTCAAGTACCAGAGGGTACACGTCCGATTCCTTAATTTAAAACAAAATGGTACAGAATTCCAGCGCAAATTGAGGGGGAAAATGGCCTGGACTTATTTTTAAGAAAAAGGGAGAGTTTAATAAAATTGGTTTAAATGGAAAATCAAGGGCCTTATGTGTATCAATGTGCATAGATGGTACTCTGCACCAAATACCTGGAAAAGACCAGATGCGGAACTGACCCAATATCTGTGCTTTCTTTGCTTTCTCTGTCCTAAGTAGGAAGTCCTCAGACTTCTGACACAATCTGTTCCTGAAAATAATAATAATAGTACCTGTTAAGCACTTGCTATGTGCCAAGCTCTGTTCTAAGCGCTGGGGTAGATATAAGTTAGTCAGGTTGCACACAGTCCCTGTCCCTCGTGCGGCTCACGCTCGTCACCCCCATTTAACAGATGAGGGAACTGAGGAGCAGAGAAGGTGACTTGCCCAAGGTCGCACCGCAGCCGTGAGACAGAGGCAGGATTAGAACCCAGGTCCTTCTGACTCCCTGGGCCAAGGTATAACCAAGGTTGGGTCCCATAGTTTCGGGAAAACCGCCCAGCCTTATGTATTCAGCCAATTAAATTTCGTTTTATAAAGAGTTATCATATTGTCATAAAAATCACAGAGAACGTTAAAATACAGTACATAAAGGACTGTAATAAAGTACTTCACTGTTAAGAGTGGGCATCACCTCCACAGCCAAATGACCTTAAGCACAGAGATATGTTTTAAACACTCTATTTCATTTATTTTCTGTTACAAAAATGTGGACTCAAGGAGCGGGTTCGATTGGAGGAGCTCTCCAGGGAATTACGAGGTTGATTTAGAGTGATGTTTTGAAGGGTTCTTTACCGAACTCTTCTCGGGAGTCCCGTTTCTTTCAGGAATCTTGTGAGTTGTTGGCAGTCTTCCACCCCAGTGGAGCAGTCTTTTACTGGACACTATGTGGTCTTTTACCAGCTTTTACAGGATTACCATTTTCAAAAGAGCTGAGCACCCAGCGAGTTCGTAGACTCTCTGTCTAATGCTGAGCGGGTAGGGAAGAAATAAAAAGCCGTCACCGTCTCGGCCTGGAGACAGAGAGACTGGAGATTCCGTGCTTTCTGATCCGTGTTTATTTCGCTCTTTCAGTCTTCCTTGTCGTTCTGCTTTTTAAATTTTGTCAATTGTTTTGCGGCATTTGCTCAGTGCTTACTCTTTCCCGGGCCCTGTGCTAAGCACAAGCTAATCAGGATGGACACAGACCATGGCCTACGTGACGTTCGCGGTCTTAACTCCCATTTTACAGATGAGGTAACAGAGGCGCAGAGATAATAACGTTGGTATTTGTTAAGCGCTTACTATGTGCCGAGCACCGTTCTAAGCGCCGGGGTAGATACAGGGTCATCAGGGCGTCCCACGTGAGACTCACAGTCTTCATCCCCATTTTACAGATGAGGTAACTGAGGCGCCGGGAAGGTAAGTGACTTGCCCAAAGTCACACAGCTGACAAGCTGGGACTAGAACCCAGGTCCTCTGACTCCCAGGCCCGTGCTCTTTCCACTAGGCCACGCTGCTTCTCTTCTTTTTGGAGGTAATAATGATACTGATAGTAATAATGATGATGATATTTGTTGAGCGCTTACTTGGTGCCAAGTTCTGAGGTCTGGGGTAGATACTAGGTAATCAGGTTGTCCCATGTAGGGCTCGCGGTCTTAATCTCTATTTTGCAGATGAGGGAACTGAGGCTCAGAGAAGTGAAAGTGACTTGCCCAAGACGAGTGGCAGAGCCGGGATTAGAACCCAGGTCCTCTGGCTCCGGAGCCCGTGCTCTTGCCATTAAGCCACGCTGTGTGTGTGACAAGACTGACTTTTACTCCTGTTTATGATTTTCTTTTAGGAATGTGGGAGGGAAAGGGCCGGGAACCAGAGCTGATAGTAGTCACCCTTGCAAACCACTCTATTTACACAAATTTGAGAAAGGCGGGGCCCGGTACGCGTCACCACAGCGACTTGAACGAATCTAGGGACTTTGTGTTCTTGGTTACTCCAGAGACCAGGTGCTGAAAGATGACTGGGAGTAGGGTACCCAAACCGCACAGAGGTGGGGAAAGAGGGCGGGAGCCCCGAGAGAGAATTGAGTCTTTATGGACGGCCATCCCGCGATTTGGCCCGTCCCTTCAACAGCGACAGCTTTGAGACTGACGCCGTGGGCCGACGACGCTTTCCCAACTCAGGTTTTTGTTTTAAAATGTGCTGAATCGAAACTTTGCCGGCCCACTCGGTCTGGGAAGGAAACGGGGGCTTCCCTAGCCCCAAAACCCGCTCCCGGGGGGCGGGCGGGTGATGGAGCTGCATTTGCTGGGGATTTCAAGTTCTACGAGAAAAGTGTCCTACAATCCTTGAGGAAAACAAGATCTTTTTTTTAAAGACGGAAAATGTGCAGCGTGAGAACTCGGCGGTCCAACTGGGTCCGGGCTGGACGCTAGCGTGGTTTGTGATCAGAGCTCGCTCCCACTGCGACCCTGTGGCTGCACTCGTTTTTTAGCAACCGGTCAGTCGTATTTATTGAGCATCTAGTGTGCGTGGAACACTCTACTGCACACTTGAGCAAGACCTAAACTTCTTCTGTGCCCAGAAGGGAGTATGAAGGGATCCCAGAGCGGCAGTGTGGGTTTGTGGGGAAGGGACTGGGTGAGAGGCAGAGGGGAAGAAGCTGAGGATTATTAAATCGAAAGAGCTGCACTCTCATTTATAAATACAGGCAAGGGAGTCTGTAAAGCAAAGGTTTAGACTGGAACATCTCCTTCCGTTAATAGAAAATGACGTGATGCGAGATATTTGGAGCGACTGCTCTGCCCCGGGCCACTCGCTCTCCCGAGGCAGACGACGGGAACGGGAGCCATCCGGAGACGGCCACTTGCCCTCTCCGGGTGGCACGGCCCCCACTCTGGACCAGCGTGGGGCAGGTACCGTGCAGGAGCAGCCTGGCGTAGTGGAGAGAGCACAGGCCCAGGACTCAGAAGGTCGTGGGTTCTAATCCCGTTTCCGCCGCTTGTCCGCTGCATGACCCTGGGCAAGTCATTTCTCTTCTCTGGGCCTCAGTGACCTCGTCTGTAAAATGGGGATGGAGACCGTGAGCCCCCGTGTGGGACAGGGACCGTGTCCAACCTGATCACCTTGTGTCTACCCCAGCGCTTAGAACAGCGCGTAGTAAGCACTTTAATCAATATTAAGAGCCATTTCCGATTCGCAGCGACTCCGTGGATATACTTTCTCCACGAGGTCCTGTCCTCTGCCGTAACCCGCGACCTTTCTAACGGCTCTTCCGTTGTCGTCGTTACGGTCTCTATCCATCTAGCTGCCGGTCCGCGTCTTCCACGTTCTCCCTGGACTTTTCCTAGCATCAGTGTCTTCTCCGGAGAATCAGTCCTCCCGACTGCGTGTCCAAAATATGCTAATCTAAGTGGAGTCACTTGACCTACCGAAGACCCCTTGGGTTTAATTTGCTCCCCAATCCGTTTGTTTGTTTTCCGGGCAGCCCACGGTATTCGCCGAAGCCTTCTCCAACACCACATTGGGGAAGCGGCGTGGCTCAGTGGAAGGAGCCAAGGCTTCGGAGTCAGAGATCCTGAGTTCAACTCCCGGCTCTGCCCCTTGTCAGCTGTGTGACTGTGGGCAAGTCACTTCACTTCTCTGGGCCTCAGTTACCTCATCTGGAAAATGGGGATTAACTGTGAGCCTCATGTGGGACAACCTGATTACCCTGTATCTCCCCCAGCGCTTAGAACAGTGCTCTGCACATAGTAAGCGCTTAACAAATACCAACATCATTATTATTATTATTATTTCAAAAGACTCGATGTTCTCTCTACCCCGTTTTTTCACCGTCCAGCTTCCGGATCCGTACGCCGTCACTGGAAAGACTGTAGAGTTGACAATTTGTCTTTCTGTGGCAATTGTTACTGCGGCACATCGCACGACTTTTTCCGCGCTCTTCCCAGCAAGCCTTCCTGACGTGAATCTCGGGCTCATTCCCTGGCTGCTAGTTCCGTTATTACTGATTATCGACGGTAAGGCGTTGATTCACGGGAGAGACTTAACGAATACCGTCGTTATTCTTACGATTTTTACCAAGGACTGCGGGGTGGCCGGCTTCAGCCGGCCTCCTCCTTCATGGCTCACGACCCCTGCCCGCTCGAACCGCACAATACAGGAAATGGGCGATACAGGATGAACCCTCTGACTTCCACTGGCAATACCAAGGAGCACACTCCACTCCTCTAATGCCAGTCTGCTCTCCGCACCTCAGGTTCATCTGTAATATTAATAATCATAATAACAACGGCATTTTTTAATCACTGTGTGCCAGGCCACTGTACTAAGGAGTGGGGTGGATACACGCAAATCGGGTTGCACACGGTCCCTGTGGCGTGTGGGGCTCGCGGTCTCAATCCCCATTTTACAGACGAGGTCACCGAGGCCCGGAGAAACTAAACGATTTGCCCACCATCACACAGCAGACAAGTGGCGGAGCCGGGATGAGAACCCACGACCCTCTGACGCCCAGGCCCGGGCTCTATCCTGCTGCCGTCTCGCCACCGACTCCTCACCCCGGTCCTCCTTCGCCCCGGGGACTCATTTCTCCCTCACATCTGCACGTCGGCACTCTGTCCACCTTTAAAACCCTCCTAAAATAATAATGATAATGTCGGTATTTGTTAAGCTCTTACTGTGTGCCATGCGCTGTTCTAAGCGCTGGGGGAGATTGTGGGTAATGAGGTTGGCCCACGTAGGGCTCACAGTCTTCATCCCCATTTTACAGATGAGGGAACTGAGGCAACGAGAAGTGAAGTGACTGGCCCGGGGTCACACAGCTGCCAAGCGGCAGAGCCGGGATTCGAACCTGTGACCTCTGACTCCCGAGCCCGGGCTCTTTCCACTGAGCCACGCTGCTTGAAAATCACATCACCTCCCTGACTAAACCCTCATTTCCCGATCTGCCCTCCCCGCTGTGTA